>NC_045431.1:110891987-111231987 GCF_902635505.1 Sarcophilus harrisii | reverse complement strand
TTGTTCTTCTAATTTTCTTACATTTACCCACTCTTTAAATCATGAATTCATTCCAACCTTATCTTGGTATAGGTGTGGATCAATGCCAAGTTTCTGCCATACCAATTTCCCATTTTCCCAGCAATATTTGTCAAATCCAACTTGCTCCTGCTGTATTATCGCAGGAATAACTTGCTGTAATCTCTTTGTTAATATTTTGTTTAAGATTTATGCATCAATATTCATTAGGAAAATTGGTCTATAATTTTCTTTCTCTGTTCTGACTCTACCTGGATTAGGTGAGCACAATAGCTGTGTCATAAAAAGAATTTGATAAGAAGCCTTCTCTCTCTATTTTTCCAAATAGTTTTAATTGCATTAGAATTCACTGTTTGTTGTTGTTGTTGTTGTTGTTATTTGTTTTGTTTTTAATTTGTGGTAGAATTCACATATAAATCCATCTGGCCTTGGAGACCTTTTCTTAGAGAGGTGATTAATAGCTTCTTCAATTTCTTTTTCTAAAAAAAAAAAAAATTTGAACTACTTAAGTAATTTATTTCTTACTCTGTAAATCAGGACAATCTATCTTTTTATAAGTATTCATCCATTTCACTTGAATTATCAGATTTATTGGCATACAGTTAGGCAAAATAGCTCCTAATTATTGCTCTAATTTCTTCTTCATTGATTGAAAGTTCAACCTTTTCATTGCTCTAACTTCTTCTTCATTGATTGAAAGTTCAACCTTTTCATTTTTGAGACTAACAATTTGATTTCCTTCTTTCCCTTTTCTAATGTATTTGATAAAAGTTTATCGATTTTGCTTATTTATTCATAAAACCAGTTCTTTGTTTATTAGTTCCATAGGTATCTTACTTTTATTAATCTCCTCTTTTATTTTCAGAATTTCAAATCTGATATTTGGTTGGAGGCTTTAGTTTGTTCTTTTTTTAGCTTTTTTTGTTTTAGTTTCATGCCCAGTTCACTGATCTTCTCTTTCTCTATTTTATGCAGGTAACCATCTAGACATATAAAACTTCCCCTAAAAATGGCTTTGGCTTCATCCCACAAATCTTGGTATGTTGTCTCATTACTATAATTATCTTGGATAAAATTATTGATTGTGTCTATGATTTGTTGTTTCACCCACTTCTTATTTAGCAATATATTAGTTAGTTTCCAGTTAAATTTTGATCTATTTTCCCCTGACCCTTTATCACATGTAATTTTATCACATCACATATGATGATATACTTAGAGAACCCCAGAGATTCTACTAAAAAGTTATTAGAAATAATCCATAATTTTAGCAAAGTTGCTGGTTATAAAATAAACCCACATAAGTCATCAGCATTCTTATATATCACTATATATATCACTTATATATCACTTATATATCACTAACAAAATCCAACAGAGTTACAAAGAGAAATCCCATTTAAAGTAACTACTGATAGTATAAAATATTTAGGAATCTATCTGCCAAGGGAAAATCAGAAACTTTATGAGAAAAACTACAAAACACTTTCCACACAAATTAAGTCTGATCTAACTAACTGGAAAAATATTAAATGCTCTTGGATTGGGTGAGCAAATATAATAAAGATGACAATACTACCTAAACTAATCTATTTATTTAGCGCTATACCAATCAGACTTCCCAAAAACTATTTTGATGACCTATAAAAAATAACAACAAAGTTCATATGGAAAAACAAAAGGTCAAGAATTTCAAGGGAATTAATGAAAAAAAAATCAAATGAAGGTGGCCTTGCTGTCCGAGATCTAAAATTTTATTGTAAAGCAGCTGTTACCAAAATCATTTGGTATTGGCTAAGAAATAGACTAGTTGATCAATGGAATAGGTTAGGTTCAAAGGACAAAACAGCCAATAACCTTAATTATCTAGTGTTTGACAAACCCAAAGACCCCAGTTTTTGGGATAAGAATGCATTATTTGACAAAAATTGCTGGGAAAATTGGAAATTAGTATGGCAGAAACTAGGCATTGACCCACACTTAACACCGTACACCAAGATAAGGTCAAAATGGGTTCATGATCTAGGCATAAAGAATGAGATCATAAATAAATTGGAAGAGCATAGGATAGTTTACCTCTCAGACCTGTGGAAGAGGAAGGAATTTATGACCAAAGAAGAACTAGAGATCACTATTGACTACAAAATCGAAAATTTTGACTATATCAAATTGAAAAGTTTTTGTACAAACAAAACTAATGCAGGCAAGATTAGAAGGGAAACAATAAATTGGGAAAACATTTTTACAGTCAAAGGTTCTGATAAAGGACTCATTTCCAAAATATATAGAGAATTGACTCTAATTTATAAGAAATCAAGCCATTCTCCAATTGATAAATGGTCAAAGGATATGAACAGACAATTTTCAGATGATGAAATTAAAACTATTACTACTCATATGAAAGAGTGTTCCAAATCACTATTGATCAGAGAAATGCAAATTAAGACAACTCTGAGATACCACTATACACCTGTCAGATTGGCCAGAATGACAGGGAAAGATAATGCAGAATGTTGGAGGGGATGTGGGAAAACAGGGACACTGATACATTGTTGGTGGAATTGTGAATACATCCAGCCATTCTGGAGAGCAATTTGGAACTATGCCCAAAAAGTTATCAAACTGTGCATACCCTTTGATCCAGCAGTGTCTCTACTGGGCTTATACCCCAAAGAGATACTAAAAAAGGGAAAGGGACCTGTATGTGTCAAAATGTTTGTGGCAGCCCTGTTTGTAGTGGCCAGAAGCTGGAAAATGAATGGATGCCCATCAATTGGAGAATGGTTGAGTAAATTGTGGTATATGAATGTTATGGAATATTATTGTTCTGTAAGAAATGACCAGCAGGACGAATACAGAGAGGATTGGCGAGAGTTACATGAACTGATGCTGAGTGAAATGAGCAGAACCAGGAAATCATTATATACCTCAACAGTGATACTGTATGAGGATGTATTCTGATGGAAGTGGATTTCTTCAACAAAGACAAGATCCAACTTAGTTTCAATTGATCAAGGATGGACAGAAGCAGCTACACCCAAAGAAAGAACACTACGAAATGAATGTAAACTGCTTGCATTTTTGTTCTTCTTCCCAGGTTATTTATACCTTCTAAATCCAATTCTCCCTGAGCAACAAGAAAACTGTTCAGTTCTGCACACATATATTGTATCCAAGATCTACTGTAATCTATTTAACATGTATAGGACTGCTTGCCATCTTTGGGGAGAGGGCAGAGAGAGGGAGGGGAAAAATCGGAACAGAAGTGAGTTCAAGGGATAATGTTGTTAAAAATTACCCTGGCATAGGCTCTGTCAATAAAAAGTTATTTAATAAAAAAAAAATTATCACATCATGATCTGAAAAAAGATGCATTAAGTATTTCTATCTTTCTGCATTTGATTTTGAGATTTTTATGCCCTGATACATGGTCAATTTTTGTGTAGGTTCCATGTACTGTGAGAAAAAAAAATATTCCTTTTTATCTCCATTCAATTTTCTCCAAAGGTCTATCATGCCTAACTTTTCTAAATTTTATTTATCTCCTTAATTTTCTTATTTATTTTTATTG
Organism: Sarcophilus harrisii; assembly: GCF_902635505.1. NCBI lineage: Eukaryota > Metazoa > Chordata > Mammalia > Dasyuromorphia > Dasyuridae > Sarcophilus > Sarcophilus harrisii. The sequence continues at coordinate 111,228,398 of NC_045431.1, read as the reverse complement.
TTCAACTTATCTAGTTCTGATAGAACAAGGTTGAGATACCCCACTAGTATAGTTTTGCTATTTAATTCTTCTCAAGGAATTTGGATGCTATACCACTTTGTGAATATGTTTAGTATTGATATTATTTCATTGTCTATGGTACCCTTTAGCAAAATGTAGTTTCCTTCCTTATCTCTTTTAATTAGATCTATTTTAGCTTTTGCTTGATCTGAGATCAGGATTGTTACCCTTGCTTTTTTTCTTTTAGATGAAATGTAATAGATTCTGCTCCAGACTTTTACCATTACTCTCTATGTAACACTCTGCTTTAAATGCGTTTCTTATAAATAACATATTGTAGGATTCTGGCTTTGAATTCAGTCTACTCTCTGCTTCTCTTTTATAGGAGCGTTCACCCAATTGATAACCACAGTTAAAATTATTAATTCTATTTCCTTTCATCTTATTTTCCCCAAGTTATACTTTTCTCTTTCCTTTCACCCTTTCCCTCCTCCCCAGTGTTTTTCTTCTAACCACCACCTTCCTGAAACAGCCTTCCCCTTTTATACTCCCTCCCCTTTTTATCCTCTTCCCCTTCTACCTCTGTTCCTTTCCTTTCCCATTTCCTTTCCTAGTTTCCTTTAGCGTGAGACATTTTTCTCTATGAATATAAATATGTCTGATATTCTCTCTTTTAGCCAAATTTGATGAGTAAAGTTTACACAATGATAATCCCCATTTCTTTCCCTCAGTTGTAATACATGTTTTTTTTTTCCTTTTCATGAGATGCTATTTATCTCATTTTAACTCCATTTTCCTCTTTTTCCAGTACAATTCCATTTCCACCTCAAATTTCTTTTTTTTATATCATCACAATAAAGTCAAATTATACTTATGCTCTCTAAGTATACTCCAAATAGAAATATAATTCTTGACTTACACATAACATCTTCCTATATTTAAACTTTTTAAAATTAAAAAAAAACAGTTATTTTTTCTTTCATTTTTATCTTTTTATACTTCTCTTGAGTTCTGTTTGAAGATCAAATTTTCTGCTGAGCTCTGTGCTTTTCATCAAAAATAAATGAATTTAACATATTTCATAGAATGTCTTTTCCCCTGAAAAATATTGCTTAATTTTGTTGAGTAGTTGATTCTTTGCTGCAATCCAAGCTCTTTTGCCCTTTAGTATATCCCATTTCAGGCCCTTTGATCTTTTAAAGTGGAAGCTGCTAGGTCCTGGGTAATCCTGGGTAATCCACAGTTGTTGGAATCTTTACTAAAGTGTTAAGACATTTCTTTACAAAGTGTTAAAGACATTGGAGTTAATTTAATCTTAGAGTTATTTTGGGCCAGAACTTGAAACAAGATACTAAGTGGAACTGACTGAACAATGCTTGTGTTCACACCTTTAGAGAGCTCAAGTATCTAAGTACTCAATGGAGTTCACACAAGAATTCAGGGCTAGCTTAATCTGAATTCACACCTCTCTCAGGACCAGAGAGTACTCTAGGAGATAACCCAGAATCCCTCTCCCTCCAGAAGGCAGAGTTAACCTTTGGGAGATCACATAAATGAAGGAAGCTCTTGGAGCAAAAGAGGAATTTCTCCAGAACATCAACAGGGCTCTGAGACATAACACTCTGGAAGAAAAGACTACTTGCCACAGACTGGAGATTGAGAAGCCACGAGTCGGAGCTGGCTGGAGGCTGAAGAAAGCAGAGGCAGAAGCCAAGAACAAAGCTACAAGATTCTCTTGGAGCCAGGCAGAGAGATAGGTCTCAACTTATCAGGCTAATTTGTAAGGAGAAATAAACGTTTGCATTTTTAGCAGCTAGCTGCGATTTTGAAGTAATTATTTATTGCAACTGAGACTAAGGCTGCTTCCCAAGAAAAACCATCACACACAGTAGCTCCTTGGTATTTGAATTGTTTCCTTCTGATTGCTTGCAATATTTTCTCTCTGATTTGATAATTTTGAAATTTAGCTTTGATAAACCTTGGAGTTTTCATTTGTAGGTCTCTTTCAGGAGGTGATCAGTGAATTCTTTCAATGGTTATATTACCCTCTGTTTTCTAGGAAATCGTGGGAGTTTTCTTTGTTGATTTCTTGAAAGATGTTTAGAATTTTTTTTCCAAGACAGTTTTCAAGGAATTGGGTATTTTTCAAGGAATGGGATCTTTTACATTTTCTTCTATTTTTTTTATTTTACTTATTCTTAATGTCTTATTGAATCATTCACTTCCATTTGTTCCATTCTAATTTTTAGTGAATTATTTCCTTCAATCTAATTTTTATCTCCTTTTTCATTTGGCCATTGGAACTTTTAAATATGATGTTTTGTTCATTGCATTTTTTTTCCATTTTACAAATTCTGTTTTTCAAGGAGTTGTTTTCTTTTCCCATTTCATGAAATCCATTTTATAAAGATATGCTTCTTCCATTTTACTAAATCTATTTTTAAGGAGTTTTCTTCAGATAATTTGTGTTCCTTTTCCAAACTCTCCTGTAATGTTCTCATTCCCTTTCCCCATTTTTCTTCTCTCTTTTAAGATCCTTTTTGAATTCTTCCAAGAGAGCTCTGTGACCAACTCATTTCTGCCTTTAAGGCTTTATCTGGAGACTTTTTGCCTTTAGATCCTCAGCATTTTATATCTGTTCTTCTCTGTCTCCATAAAAGTTATCTATGGTCAGAATTCTTTTTTGCTTTTTTGTTCATTTTTAAAGGTTGGGGCCTGCTCTTAGGGCAAACAGAGATTTTCCTAATCTTTCTCTATAGATGATAGCAGTTTCAGGCTTCCTGAGGGCACATGCTACTGGCTTTCTTCCTGTGCTGGATATGCATTATGCTGGGATTCAGGAGCTCACTATTTGTCTTTTGTTTGCTTTTTGTATATGTCTCAAAGTTAGTCTACTGATCCACTGACTTCTGAATCAGGACAGAGTAGCCATTCCTGCTCTATTTTGGCTAAGAGCCTCCTGACAGATTCTGCTGGTGTGTGGAGGCCACTTTGTCCTGGGTTCTTGAGCTTTGTGCTTGGCCACTTTCCTCCCTTCACTTCCCCCTTCCCCACTCCCCACCCCTCACCCCCATCCCAGCCCCAATGAAATAGATCTTTTCTGAAGTTCTCACAAAATATCTTCTGCTGGAAATTTGTAACATTCCAAATATATGTGGGTTCTATCAGTCCAAAACCAGTTTAGAGGCTTGTTCTGGTGTTGATCTGAAGGAATGAGCTGAGACAAAGACTTTTTTACTCTCAGCTATCTTGGCTCTACTCCCCCCACTTTGCAGATTTTGATGTTGCCTTCCCCACTCCTTAAAACCTTTGCTTTAAATGTCCTAGGATGATAAATTTAGAGCTAGAAGCTTCCTTAGAAGCCAACTAGTGTAATTTCTTCCTTTTACATATGAAGGACATATGGCCCAGGGAAAGTTAGTGAGCTTTCTAAAGTTATGTAGGTACTAAGTTATAGAAAGGTGATTCAAATTTAGATCCATGGATTCTAAGTCTACTATTTTTCCCCCCAAAGAACCAGGCTTCTGGTAATTTTATTCCTGATTGCGCCTATACTTATAATACACACACACACACACACACACACACACACACACACACAAATAATTCCTAGGAATTTCCTTTCTCCAGACATCAAACAGTTCTGTTTTATTGTCCTAACTCAGTTTTCCTAATTGTCCTGCCTCATTTTCCCTGTTGTTCTGGTCTCAGTTCCTAATTGTTCTGCAACACCACCCCTTCCTCCTAATCATGATGATCCAGATAAGGAGAAAAACCTTCTATCTTAGACATCATGACCCTAGCTCTTCCCTATTTATCAGAATGCCTCCCCCAATACTGTCAGAACCTGATTGATGATAGTCCTGTTCCCACACTCAGCACTCTGATTCTGCCTCTGCCTTGGTGTACCCCTGTAGCTGAGCCACATATATATGTCATTGAGAACTCACATTGTTTGCTGGATTCTTGGAGATGATAGTCTCATTCAGCCTTGGGACCAAACCATGGATCCATTTGGTCCCAGTAAATCTCTCTCTTTCAAATAAAATATTAATAATTCTCTAACCTCTATCCTGCCTCAGTTTCTCCAGCATTACAAAACTACCTAGACTTCTGACTGTGACATCAAATAAAACATAGCTTGTACTAAAAAAAAAAAGAATTCTGCTTTGATCTCCCCACACACAAAAAAATTTTCTTCTTTATATTCCATGTTTCTATAAGCAGTTTTTCTTTTTAATCTTGTTATCCTTGTTTAAAACCTTGATAGTAACTTTTATCTCCCCAGTTTAAATGACTTTTTATATTTTTTCTAATCCTCTAGTACAGTGTCACTTACCTAACTTTTGATAGCACATTTCTTTTGTATGCATGTATACATATATATGTGTATATATATATATAATACATATATATTTACATACACACACACACAAACACATGCTTAATGAAATAAGTGATTAATAAATGATTCTTGACTAAAACCAACTGAACACAAAGCTTTTCAACTATGACTCTCATCCCTGTATTTTGCTATCCAATTAATGCTTGATTCCATTGCCAAAGGAAATTGTCATATTAAATCATATCACTCCTCTCTGCTAAAAATCCTTCAGTTGCCTGAGATACTTTCCTTATTAGATAAGTTCAGATTCAGTGGTTGGTTGTTTTCTAATAATCGTATTTAGAATCCAGCTTCACTCTACCTGGTTACCCTTATTTTCCATCATTTCCCTACACAGGCCCTATACATCAGCTAACCTGGACTATTCACAATCCAGCATTTCATGCTGTCCTGTCTTCCTGCCTTTGCCTATATTGATTCATATGTCAGTTAAAATAACCTTTGTCATTCACTAGAACCTCTTCTCTTTGAAATTCTATTCATCCTTATGTCTCAGTTCAAAGATTCCTCCATGTATCTTCACTTTATTTCTCTTACCAGTGAACAAAGATTCTACCACCACTACCATCCCTATAGCATTTTATATCTCTGCTGTCCAGGAATTGTGTGTGTGTGTGTGTGTGTGTGTGTGTGTGTGTGTTTGTGTGTGAATATGTATATTTGTATGCAATGTGTGTATGTGCATATATGTGTATATGTATATATGTTTGCATGTATGAATGTATTTTTTCTTAGCAATCTTCAAATAAGTTTTAATGCACTTACGTTGTGATATGTGAGGACAAGTGTTCATAACATATTTAATCTTTGCATCTGGGTTCCAATTTGCCTTTATATTTTGAGGTCTTCAGAGGTTATTTGCTACTACTAATTAGGATTCTAGGGATAAACCTGAGAGATTATATTTTTAGCACTTCTGTTTCCTCAATTTTACATTAATTTACCCTCTGGAAGTTATTTTTTTTCCTTGTGGAATCCTTATGAAATTTCTAAATGCTAGTGAATAGTTAACAACTAACTCCCGTGGGGGGGGGGGGGGGGGGGAGGAAAGTATGTGTAATATATATTGAAGCTTAATCTGCATTAACAATCTTTTCTCTATCATATTCTTAAGTCTATACAATAAAAAAGAAACAATAAATCACTTATAGCAATTGCCTTTTTTTGAGATGAAAAGGCTCCAAATGAAAATTTAACTGCACTTCTGAGCTAGCTCCAGGTAGAGATATCTGCTGAGTTTTAAGGATCCAAGCCTGTGGGGAATACATAAATAGTACTAGTCTTTAGAAAACAAACAAACAAATAGGTAGCTACTTAAATAAATAAATAAAATGATTTTGCTCTTTGAAATTGCCAAGTAGAAGACAAAGAAATTACCTTTCTACCTACTCAGTCAGTTAGTCAACTATCATTTGTTTATTATACCCCACAAACTCTTTGGTCTCACTTGAAACCATAAAGAAAAGAAAATAGTGCATGGATTTTTTTTTTTTTTTTGGTTCCTGTGCTCTCAGCAACATGAGTAATCTCTTTTATTTATTATTTTGTTTGTTTGTTTGTTGTTGTTATTGTTGCTGTTATCGTTTTCCTGGTAGTCAGTTTGAGAACTCTCCATCATCTCCCATAAGCCAGTTTAGGTCCATTACACATCTACTTCTATGTTTTCTTGGATCTCTCTTGGGCACTTAATAAATATTTGTGGAAATTATTAAAAATGAACATTTTGTGTAAATGTCTCTAGCACATCATTATTAATTTTACACCAACTACTGTTGGTAAATGAAATTTCTGGAACATGATCCAGTCTTTCTTATTTGGAAAACATGAAATTATACTTGCTGGTTTTCTTTAAATTTGTTTCTTCCAAAGTTAAACACAGAAAAATATTGATTAGTGGGAATTTGGAAGCAATTGAGGTTTTATTGTATTGGGTTCATAATATCTTTCATCTTGAAATTTATTATCCTTAAATCACATTGTGATTGTTTGAAAACAAAAATTAATTTTCCTCTTCATTAACATTAAAGGGAGAAGAAATCCTTAAAAGGTTCTAAGGTCCATAAAGCTTTATCTGTATGATAGTTCTGCATCTATGATGTCACAGACATAAAGTATCAGGGATAAGAAATTTTACCAATGTAGGTAGACAGCATTTCTAGAACATTTTAATAATTTCGAAGGAGCAGTTAAATGGTGAAGTGAATAGAGCACTGACCTTGGAGTCAGGAGTAGTTGAGTTCAATTTGTGCTTCAGATACTTCACATTTACTACTTATGTGATTCTGGTTAAGTCACTTAACCCCAGTTTCCTACCCCCCCCAAAAAAAAAATTGCCAGAGCAATGAGAGAGTCAATGATTTGCCCAGAATCACATATCCAATATGAGTCAAAAGATTGATTTGATTTCAGATTTTCCTGGCTTTAAATCCATTTCTCTACCCTTTAAAACATACCATTTCAAAGTTTTTTTTTTTTTTTAATAGCCTTTTATTTACAGCATTTCAAAGTTTTATTAACATGTACTAAATTTTTGAAGCTCCCTTTGTCCACATTGACTTTTCATTATTATAGCAGCATTATATATCCCTTAAATTACTTTTTCCCAAAACCATGTTACCATCTTCTTTCTTCCTCATTATTAATACTTTTCTCATTTAAAAAACAAAACAAAACAAAAACAAAAAGCTTTATCTGAAAGATCCAAGTTCATTTATCAGCAGTCATCTTTGTCAACCTGTATATTGTTATCTGACCTGTGTTCCCTGGTGTTTTGATCATATGTAGGTATTTTCAATTCAAATTAAATTTAATCCTACAACCTCATAAGATGCCAAAGGCTATTAAAGCTGCATTAATTGAAGATGGACAGTGACAAGATGTGACTATTTCCATCTCTGCTTTTCCCCCCAAAGGTTCTTTTTTATCTATGAAGTGCCTGGTACTCATTAATTCAAATATATACATCTGTGTTGATAAATAGGTATTATCAAAGGAAACAGACATTGCAGAAATTTCTTTTGCTTCTATAGCAACCTCTTCCCCCCTCTCTTTATTTCTTACAAATAAAGTTTGGAGACTTGGCAGAGTTAGGAAACAAAGATTAATTGCAGCCATCACCGACAGAATCAGGAATTGTATGAGACTTGTTTGCTGCATGTGAGGCTGTGACATTGTGTTAGGCCTTGTCATGGCTAGAGGGCTGACAGTCACAGAAATGCTGTGCAGTTAGTTATAAGCCAAAAATGTGAATTGAAGGGAAAGTATTGATCAAGAAAGAGAGAGAGAGAGAGAGATTGAGAGAGAAAGAGAAGGAAAAAATAGCTTCCTTGTTGGGGCATGTATATGATTATGTACACCATCAGTATGTACATTGGCATATGCTAAATATAAAAATTCATAAACTTAATAAATAGACCAAACCTCCCCCCCCAATATGACACCCATCACAAAACTTCACATGAATATCAGTAAGAGAATTCCTAGGTAAATTGTTTAATGCTGTGGAGTACTTTCATTTAAATTAGAGATTATTAAGTTGTATTCAAATTTTTCTTTTGGATAGTTGATAAATCATGCTAATTGAGAGAAACGGTATGAAAGATTTTATTCTGATTCCCTCTTTCTAAATAAAGTTTTCCACATCTTTTAATTTTTTATTTATATGTTATCCCCTCCTTTTTTAAATGAGGTACAATTAAAACTAAATATATGAATATAATAATTTTGCAGGAAATATCCAAACCTTCAAAACTCAGTTCAGTAAAAGCATTAGTTAATCAGGTGGATTCAAAGCAAAGGAATATAAAGAGAAAAACAAAGAACTTCCGGCTTCAAGGACTTGCTATATCTGGGCGTTGGTGGGTGGGCAAATTAAAATAAAGAGCCTTATACTGTAGATAAGTACACTATAATTTAAAGATTGAAAATGTTTAATCAATCATGGACAATCAGAAAAGACTTCCCATTGGAAGTACTGCCTAAGCAGGGCTTTGAAAAAAGAAGCAAAGTTGAAGAGAAAATGCATTCTAGCCTAGGTATTACTTTATGTATAGGCACTGGGTAGGGGCAAAGAAAGATTATGAGAAGTGTTTGTGGGAGAATCAATGTAGGGCAAACAATAAGAGAAATGAGGAAGGTAAGGCTACAACTGGAGTGCCTAAAATAAACAAGATTGTGAAGATTTTTTTTTATTTTTTTACATAGATGCCCAAGATGAGTGTTTCTAAAAATTTACTTAGAGAACATTTTAAATTGCATCTCACCCCATCCTTTAACTCAATCCCCACTAGCTGAAAAATACAAAAATACAAAAAAAAATACTATTACATACACATCAAATCATGATAAAGATTGTTTTTTTTTTTTTTAATTTAATAGCCTTTTATTTACAGGATATATACATGGGTAACTTTACAGCATTAACAATTGCCAAACCTCTTTTCCAATTTTTCCCTTACCCCCCCCACTCCCTCCCCTAGATGGCAGGATGAATAGATTTAAATATTTAAAATATAAATTAGATACACAATAAGTATACCTGACCAAAACATTATTTTCGACAAAAAATCAGACTCAAAAATATTGTACAATTAGCTTGTAAGAAATCAAAATGCGGGTGTCTAAATATGGGATTGGGAATTCAATTAATGGTTTTAGTCATCCCCAAGTTCTTTTTCTGGGCATAGCTAGTTCGTTCATTACTGCTCCATTAAAATGATTTGGTTGTCCATTGCTGAGGATGGCCTGGTCCATCAGAACTGGTCATCATATATTTTTTGTTGAAATATAATGATCTCCTGGTCCTCATTTCCTCAGCATCGTTGTTAATCTCTCAGGCCTTTCTGAAATTATCCTGTTGGTCATTTCTTACAGAACAGTAATATTCCATAATTTTTCTATACCAAATTTATTCAGCCATTCTCCAATATGGACATCCATTAGTTTCCAGTTTTACCACTACAAAAGGGCTGCCACAAACATTCCGCTAGGTCCCTTTCCTTCTTTATAATCTCGGATATAATCCCTGTCACTTGGATCAAAGGGTATACGTTTGATAACTTTTTGACAGTTAAATACTCTCAAAATGGTTGGGTTCTTACAATCCACCAACAATGCATCAATGTCCCAGTTTTCCCGCATCCCCTCCAACAATCACATGATAAAGATTTTTAAAAGTGGGACCTACCTATTTCAATGAAATACTAATATTTGATCACTTTTCACTATGCCCCCAAATGCTTAATGTCTAATGTATATATCTTTAAACATCCTTTAGGACTCACACACCTTTTGTGTACAAAACTATAACCATGAATTTCAAAATGTGAACTATTTCAACAGAGGCCAAAATGCACTAAAATTGATGCTCTATATATAAACATGTAGGACCCTATTCTATAAAAATCTCTTCTAATAGTGGTCTTTCTTCTTTACAATTTAATAGAAAAGATGAGGCCGGGGCATTTTGAAGAATTGATTGATATAATGCTATCAAATTGAAGGTTCATATTATACTTAAAAAAGAAAATATAAAAGAAAGATAAAATTTAGTTGCTGCCAGAAAGCATTTAAACCTACATTAAAGTAATCAAAACATTTATTGAAATTCTATGCATTCAGTGAAAGTGATGTTTCCATGTAAACACTAAGATTACTTAGGGGTAGACACTTGCTTGGAATCTCACTCAGAATTTAAAAATCTTTGATACCAATTTCTTAGAAATAAAAAGTACAGTGTAGGGAATACAACCAGAATGGGAATATTTGGATCTTATTGACATGGTTACAAATACATATGTATATATGCTAGGAATACAAAGATCTACATATTTGAATTATACATGTACATATGTATTTATGTGTACATATATACATATAAGGATAAGGGTTTGTGATTGTGGAAGTTTATGTGCGTGCTCGCGTGTGTGTGTGTGTGTGTGTGTGTGTGTGTGTACTATGATCACATCTGTCTGTATTATCACTTCTGTTTCAAAACTCACTTATACTTTCTCTTTCTTGATTATACCATGTTTCTCCTTTAACATTAGATATAATTTTTCTCAAGACAAAGGTTGCAATGTGACTTTCAAAGACTATAACTGGGTTTGATCAAGCTGTCTATTATTTATTAACTGACTGACTGGAAGAGTTAGAGGAGCAGAGCAAGAGAGTAAGCAATGAAAGATTAGGAGCAAAATTTCAATAAACACTGTTGTGGCTTAATAAAGGGCAATGATGACTTTGTCTTTTAACTAAACCTGTTTAAGGCAACTCAGGCCCTTCTTCAAATAAATAAACAAACTAAAAATAAGTACATATATATTAAATATGTACATACATACAGGTATATATCTGTATGTGCATATGTAGAGATACATACATACATGTAACATACACAGATATATGGTTTTACAGACTAGATGTAACTTCTGCTTTTATAGAGGGAGGATTTTTTAAGCCAACTCTAAAACTTTATTGTCCATATGAGATGACAATCATGACCTCTAGTCTAACTTTAGCTGGATTCCTAGGTCCCTTTGCATATGGGTTTAGATTTCCCCAATATAAATCTAAATTCAGTGTCTGCATTCTTTTCTTGAAATCCCTTGTTTCTTTCATGAAGGTTTATATGTCCTGTTCTCTAGAAGGCCTGTCATGGCCCCTCTAACTTCTGATGTCTTCCTTTTCCCCTTTGTAGCTAAATTCCTTGAAAGGCCATCTCTGATATGTGCCTACATATTCTCTTCTCTCACTCTCTTCTTCAATTCAATCTGACTTTTTCTTCCAATCAAAACTGCTCTATCAAAATCATCAATCATTAGATTTTTGTTTGATCCTCATTTTTCTTGAGATTTCTTCAACCTTTGATACTATTGATCACTTTCTTTCCTTGATGCTCTTTTCTCTCTCGAATTTTGGACATCACTCTTTCCTGACTTTCCTCTTACCTATCTGACTATACTTTTTCTGTTTCTTTTGTTGGATCCTCCTCCAGATCATATTCTCTAAGAGTAGGTATCCCTTAAGGGTCTATCCTGGGCCCTCTTTTTATTTATTTATCTAGTTTTTGTACTACTTCACTTGGCAATTTCATCAGGTCCCATTGATTTAAATTATCATCTTTAAGCTCATGACACTTTTCCTGCCCAATCTTTCTGCTGCTGTGCAGTCTCTTATTTCCAACTGCTTTTCAAATATCTCATATTAAATGTCCAGTATTCAACTTAAACTCAATATATCCCAAACTCTACCCTATCCTCTTTTTCTTATTATTTTCCTTTCATTTCTCAGTTTCACAACCTGAACCCCTAGATATTTACTATTTCCATATTGAAGCTGTCCACCAAGGCTTCTTGATTTCACCTGCACAGCATTTCTCAAATATGCTTCTTTCTTATAACACTATCCTCACTCTAGTGAATACTCACTCTCTCCACCTCATGCCTGGATGATTTCAAGAGCTAGCTAGTAAGTTTACCTGCCTCAAGTCTCTTTGCACTCCAATAAATTTTCCTTTCATCTACTAAAGTGATTTTCCTAAAGCAAAAGTCACATTTCTTCAACACACACACACACACACACACACAGCCACTTAATAAACTAAAGCTGATCCCTATTGTCTCCAAATAAGTAAATACAAAATGTTCTGCAGGATATTCAAAGTTCTTCATAACCTCACTCTGTCCTACTTTCCAGTATTCTTATATCCTACTCCCCAATGTATAGTTTCATTCTAGTGCCATTGGTTTCCTGATTGTTTGAAGAGCAAGATGACACTGCTTTTCTTGGCTGATTATTTTCTCTGACTTTCCCTAATGAGTAGAATGCTATCTCTCTTCTGTTCTGCTTCTGTTTTTTTTTTTTTTTTTGACCTCCTGGAGGAAGGTGCTTTTTTCCCCCTACAGCCTCTAAATCCAGTGCTTTTCATCTTTTTGCATTTTCCCTTTTTAATGTATATAGTTTGATATGTATACTTTTTTTTTATGTTATCTCTCTCATTGTGGTAAGCTTTGTGAGGGCAGGGACTGTCTTTTGCAACTTTTTGTAAACTCAGGGCTTAGCATGACATTTGACACTTAATAGCCACTGAATAAATGTTTATTGATTGATTGATCTCTAAGATTACCTTCTATTGACTTTACATTTGTCTTGCATGTCCTTATTTATATTCATAAAGTGTGCTCCTTGAAAACAGAAGCTATAACTATCTTTGCTTATGCTTAACATGGTACCTGGCCTATAATAAATGTTTAAGAAAAAGTTTGTTGCTTTATTGATCTTAAATTATATGCTCATGAAAAATACATGGAGAGATATGGGCGGACATTAGTATTTGGATAGACTAAAAACTGGTTGAATTAATGATTTATAGATTTAGGTTCGCTTGGATAAAGCTCTCTAGTAGAATATCTTGGAGGACTATTTTGGACTGTAGTGTTTAATTTTTTTTTCAATAACTTGAAGTTATAGATGTCACACATCACATTCGCAGATAGCAAAAAAAACTACAGAGAATAGCTTTTTTAATGATAGAATGGGAATACAAAATTTCTTGACAAGCTAGAAAAATGTGGCCATCAATGATCAATCAACATATGTTTCATAATTTCCTATTATCCAAATATTCTACTAAATTTAGAAATATAAAAACAAAATTGAAATACCTTCCAGCTTCAAGAAACATATATTTCATTGACAAACCTAATAAATTGAAACTTGAGTATGAAATTTAAAACTTTATTTAGTTTCAAAAATGTTTGAACTATATAGATAAATAGTTGGATAGGCTGTATTCAATAGTTCATGAGCAAAAATAAATATATATATATATATATTTTAATGAACACCAACCTTAATATGAATAAGCAGTATAATGTGGCAACTACAAAAAATGATAATAATAATAATAATACTCCTAGGATGAATTTAGTACCAACAATGAGTGAGCTTCTTCTACATGGTCAATGCCATATTTTGAATATTGTGTAAAGTTCTGAGGACCAAATTTTAAGAAGGGCATTGAAAAATTAAAGCAACCTTTTAAAAGGGCTAGCAGGTAGTTAAGAGCTTAAAAGCCATGTCATAGATAAGTAGAAGGAATTAGGCATATTTAACTTGGAAAAAAATTTATGAAGGTATGACAATTATCTGCAAATATATTAAAGACTAGCATGTGGAATATACTAGTCCTAGATCCAGATGGCAGAGTTGATCAATAAGTAAAAGCCTAAAAAACACAGATTTCAGTGAGAAATAAAAATGGAAAATGACAATAATTTTTTTTTTAATTTTTGAGTGATCTCCAAATATGAAATGTAATATTTCAACAAAAGTTAGGGAAATTATGGGGAATATTAGAGAAGGGATTACTGTTTGTTTATGGGCTGATCTAAGTAATCAATAAAAATTCCTTCCACTTCTGAGATTGTGTGATGCTGTCATTCATTCTCTGTGTGATAGTTAACCTCTAGGATATAGACTGAAAGTCCTTTAGACCTGACCTCATCATGCTATTTCAGAAGCTATAGTGAGTTTTGAAAATGAGACTCTTTTGCCTTCTTTCTTTTCTTGAGATTTTCCTTGTTTAGTGCTTATAAATCTCCTTCTTAGACCATGTCATTTAAACTAGGTATAAAATGTTTTGAAAATAAACTATATTTGTCATTTATAGTCAAATTCTGAACAAGCAGAATTTCATGGTTTTAGGTCTCAAAATAATATTTTAATACTGAAATAATGATAGTGCTATTCCCCAACAGTTGAGGGTCCATTATTGAAAGCATTAAAATGCCTTGAACAGTTCTTTTAAATATGAAGCTAATGTAATTATCTTCATTTTAATAGGTGTAGAAAGCAGAGATTAAAAGGCTTGCTAAAGGCCATGTTACAAGCCACTAGGAACTGGGAACAGGCCTCCTGATTCTTGACTTAATATAACACTACCTTCTCAAGTGGTATCTAAACCTACTCCAACTTAAGAAATGTTGCATTTATTTCATTCATTCTTGAGTAAGAATTCCAATTTCTTGTCACATTTTTTTTTCTTTTGTTATCCTCTTCTGTTATTATAGGCAATTACCCTCCCCTGTCTCTGCCTCTCCAGCCCTTCTGGTTTGCAATAAAAATCACAAATTTTTTGAGATTCTCTCATATTCCGTAATTAGTTTAATGCATTTATTCTAAGGAGGGGGGAAACACAAAACATTATTTCTTTATGTCAATTTGTGATTTTCTATTTTTGTTGCAGACTTCAGCTTCATGTTTAATTATTGTACTGACTTGAAGTAGATAAAAAAAGGTTAAGTATATTTTTTTACCTCTTCCTAACTAAATGTAATCATGTTTATAATGCGCTAAGTAAAAAAGGAGTGCATATTGAGCATTTTTTCACCAACTGACAGAACCCTAATTAGTGAGCAAAATGCATTCTTATTTATTGCTGCTTTCTTGTAAATTAACCTTTCAAAAAGAAACTGGCCTCAAAAACGTGAATATTTTAATGTGATTAAATACCTACCAACTGCAATAAATTTAGCATTTTCTCTTATGAATTTTGCTTCTCCAGCAGGATATAATTTTCCCATAAATTATAAATTTGAGCTTTCAAAAATACTTTTTCACTTTTATTCTAATCAAGGATCTATAATCTCTTTTTTTTTTTTTCATAAGAAAAACCTACTTAGCACTGAGACTAAAGTGTAGCTCTTTCTCTTTTTTAGTCCAACTGAGATATTTACAAAGTCTATTAATTTGTGTCAAATGCTAATCTAATTAATTCATAATAAATTAAAGTTTAATAGGAGAATACTTTTGATTTATATTAAATCAGTCATTTTTTAAAAAATCCCATTGACCACCTAAAGGCATTTTATTTAATTTGCATAAGTAGCAAAGATAGTAAAACTATGTAGTGCTTGATTTTTTAAGCACATTATTCTACCATTATTCATTTTAGAGTTGCTGCTCTGTAGAAATTGCTAGAAACCTTCTCATTTCTAAGTTCAAAAAGCATCAAAATGTAGTCAGTTACAGCCTTGGGTTAATCACTGCTATTTTTATTCCCATAAAGAACCATGTCAGATTCTATAACCTTGATCTTACAATCAGTGTCATATCATCTTGCATTAAAGAACCAGATGTTGTCAATTTCCAGTTTATGAATTTAAATAATGTACTAATTTAAAATACCACCTCATTATAATTATAAAGAATGTTTCCTTGGCATATAACCATTGAATAATTAAAAAAAAAAGAAAACTGATGATTTATGAAGATTTTTGACAATATTTTCAATTAAAATTGGTTATCCTAAATATATTGAAAAGATTATATACCTAAATGCTACATGAAAGCTTGTGTTAAAATTTTGTATTAAATCCAGGAAATTAAGTGCAAAATTTGAATGTACTGCAAGATAGAAAAAAAATTGTTCAGAATGAAAGTACATCGTACCACTATTAAAATATTCTCCACTGTCAAGCTAAAAGGAAGTCAAATATGTTTTTAAATACCAGCAATGAAATCTTGTCAGCTTTCTGCTGTTGGCCCAATTGGCTTCCATTTTGTTGTCTATCCTAACATATCCATTAAGACTGAAGAAATGGAAAATCAGGGATAAAAATCTATTTTCATCAATGAGTTTAAGAGACAGAAACAGAGATAGATAGGGAAACAGAGAGACAAGGAGCCATAGAGACAAAAGAAAGAGAAAGAGAAAGAAAAGCATCCTTTGGGAAATCAATAATGATATTGACCTAAAAAGTCATTATAAGTATCTATGAGATCTGCAAGATCTGTAAGATTCTAATATCAATTTTGGAGCATGGGAAATCATGTAATCTTAAAACACATATCTTA
This sequence comes from Sarcophilus harrisii, assembly GCF_902635505.1. Classification (NCBI taxonomy): domain Eukaryota; kingdom Metazoa; phylum Chordata; class Mammalia; order Dasyuromorphia; family Dasyuridae; genus Sarcophilus; species Sarcophilus harrisii. The sequence goes on along the minus strand of NC_045431.1, from coordinate 111,212,137 downwards.
AAGGAAAGAAGAATTCAAAAATGATGGATAAATATGTATCTATGTATATGTATATATGTATAGAGATAGACATTTATATATGTGTGTACATGTATACACATTTAATATATATAATATATGTGTGTATTTACAGACATATATATGTATATATATACATACACATGCAATTCTATCAGTCCATTTTACTTCACATATTGGAGTAATAATAATTATTATAATTATAAGCATTCACATAACCCCCAATTCTGTGCCAGTAACTATGCTATCTCCTTTAATCTTCCTAGTGAAGATATTTCCTAGTGAAGATCATTCAAATATCACTATTCATCATTATCCATATATTTATTTAGAGTGAATTTTATAAATATAATTTATTTAGCAATTAGGTGAATGTTGAACATGAAAGTTGTTTCTTTTCAACCTTTCAAATTAATCTGTAGTTTTAACAGCAATTGTATTTGATGGTGTTCCCTCACAGCTGAATCAATGTTAAAATGTTATTTAAAAATTTTTGTTGTTGTTATTACACTAAATATGGAAGTAATATCTTAAAGTCTTTTTGATTTCCATCCCTTTGCTAGGGAATCTGAACATTTTGTCATTTACTTAAATGTGTAACACCCAGCTTTCTTGACATAGAGGACAATCACCAAAAGCTATTTGTTCATTTTTCAAAAAAGTTATCTTCATAATATCAGTTAAAAAAAAAAAGGACACATAAAATAAGGGGCTACACCATTCTCTCAACCTAGGTAACTTTCATAAAAGCCAAACCAAACAAATTAACAAACTGTAAATCAGTGGGAAAGATATTTTCCTTCTTTTTTCTGATAGTAGTATCTAAAGTTATGAAACTTTTAAGAAGCAGGGATAAGAACTATAGTTTACATCTCATGGCTAATAGATTGGCTTGCTTGGTTGATGAGAAATATTTTCTAGTGAACACCCAATCAAATACAGTTAATGCCCTGAACAGATGTGGTATGCTTTTTTGTAAATTATCTATATGCTTTTATCTTTGGTGGGTAATGTAAATTATTCGCCTGGTAAATTCTGAGTGTTAAACCTCAGTCTGTTATAACTCAACATAACAATTTTCACAATATGAACTTTCTTTTTAAAAGTGAGCAAATATTTTTCTCAGTGAAAAACATTTTTTGTCTTTATACATTCAGACTCATTGTTTTTATCCTTAGTGATTTCTTTAATTAGTAAAATGCCTCTTCCTTTCCATTGCTTAAATAAATACATTATTTCTCTTTTACTTTTGTTTTGTTTTATTTTCAGGGAAGAGATATATTTAAAATCTTGATACAGTTTGAATTTATTGTAGTACTTGATGTGAAATATGAGGATCTAAATCCTTTTTAATCCAATTTTCCCAAAAGTTTTTTTTTTAATAGTAACTTTATTCCCCAGTGTTTTTTTAAGTGTGGGCTTCTATTAAAAATAATCTTTATATTCATTGAGGTTTATTTCTGGGTTCTCTTTTTTTGTTCCATTAACCTATTTCTCTTTTCTTTTTTCAGTATAATACAATTTTTATAATTATTATTTTAATGTAGATTTTTATATCTGGTATTACTAGGCCCCTTTTGCCAGTTTTCTTTTTCATATTCTTCTTATCTTTATCCACATAATTTCCTATATGAACTTGGTTATGTCTTTATCTAATTCCACAAAATAACCAATTGACATTTTGATTGGTATTGCATCAAATCTGTAAATTAGTTTGAGAAATATTGCCAATTAAGACAAATTTTTATCATTTCCTCCTATTAGCATGCCATATCTGTTCAGGGTATTTGATTGGGTGTTCACTTCATATTCCAAAGAAAAATTTTGGTATTCTGTAGTAAATAGGACATTAAAAAATATTTCTCATCAACCAAGCAAGCCAATCCATTAGCCATGAGATGTAAACTATAATTTTTATCCCTGCTTCTAATCCACTGCTAGGATCTTTGTAGCTTCCATAGGTAGGACACCATATTCTTCTTGGGATACAACTTGAGTTACAATGTGGCAATAATTGTAGTGGGCAACTGGCAATTCTGTACTGGACAACTAAGTATTTCTGGGAATATTCTGAACCCCAATGGTGGCAAAAACACAAAGTCCTATATGATATTCTTGACCAAGAACAAATTTTGCAAAGGGCAAAAAATTGCAATGGTCTTCATAATATTCTTGAACTTTGCTATCAAGTCTCCATAGAGTATTAAGTAATGCTTAGAAAATGACACTGACATTGCATTTCCTCAAGAATTCAGAGCCATGAAACATTGTAAAGCAGAGGACATATTCAAGTTGTTTCTTTTTTAAACACAGTAGTCCATATACACATCTTTTCTGCTTTTTTTTTTATCATATCAGTAAAAATGTTTTCTTTCAAAACCCTAAGGATTCTCACAGTTGTTCACTCTTCTAGCTAAGCAGGAAAGAGAAGTTTTCCTCAACATTTGGTGCTCTAAGGAATTGCCTGGGGGATACGGAGATGCTATCATTATTACCAAGTAGGAGAGGAAAAAGAAAAATGCTGACTGTGAATGATGCCAGAACAATAGTGCTGTAAGAAAGCTGACAAGTAGGTACAGAACCTGGAGAGTGAATCATCTTAAGAAGAGGAAAAGAAAAAGAAACACAACTATTGTGCAGCATATAAGGCAAAGAAATTTGAGAGACATATGAACTGGTACCCACTAACTAACCAAATGGAACCCTATAAGTATAGACATAAACAGATAGATATACACTTTTACCACCTAATGATTGGCTGAAAGAAGTTTTATCATTCCTATGGGGCAACAGAAACTATTTTGAAGTTGTTACTTTGGGACCTAAAATTTAAACTAAGCATATGTGAAGTAGGTGTATTTTGGGTAAGTATCAATTCCATATTAACAAGTTTCTGTTTATTGATCCATTAAAATCTTAAGCTCTTTTTGAAGAATTTTTTTTCCTAATAAAAGGAGGAAAAAAGAAACTTTTCTTCCAAAACTGTTGATGTAAATCTTTGCACACATTACCAAATTTCACTTGTATTTAGCAGTAATTGATGTAAATGTGATCTATTGCTGTGAGTTAAATGGAATGATCAACATCTCAGAAGGGACCAGTCAATACTTTAACAAGTATTGAACAGTAAGTAAAACCGGATTTTGCCCAAAGAGCCTTTTAATTTGGCTTGAAGGAGGAAAAAGAGGACAAAGGACTGCCTCTAAAGAGAAAAGATCAGAATATGTATAGCTCTTTCTTTGAAGAGAGGACTAAAGGAATGCTCTTAACATGAATATGGGAAACTGCTCACAAATTAAAGCTATCATGAAGCCCAAACTAAGCTTAATAATTAAACCAGAGCTGGGCTCAGGAAAGACTGTTCTCAAAAAGTTGGAAGAAAACTAGCAGATAAATGAAGAAAAATAAAATATTTTAGAATCGCAGAGCTTGTAAAAATGAGAAGTTAAAAATTTATAATAATGGTCTTTGTTCAGCTGGTAATTAGTATCCTGTCCCTATTTATGTTTTCTCTTTCTTGCACATTTGCAGAACTCAGATTCATTTTGACTGTATCACCTAAGCTGTTATATCTAGGGTGATATTAGCAGGCAACTATAAGGGCTCAGTGCTTCTGCGATTTTTTTTATTGGTGCCTAATTAATTCATATTTACTAGTACAAGCACAATTTTGCAATGCCATTATTTTATTGCTTGCTTGATATAAAGGTTCAAAGTGTATGGATTTTGAAGCCGCTCCAATTTAGGCCACTTAGGAAATTTGCTGGGGTAGGAATCAAATTCTTTATCAAAGGTGACCTCCAGCTTCACATCCACTCCTGTCTCTTTTTTATCAACAATTAATATTTATTAAATATGCACTATGTGTGTGCTGGACACTTTCAGTGGAGCAGAACAGCAGAATGTGTAAAAGATATGGCCCTTTCACTTGCTGCATTTCTCATTTGGGTTTGACTCATTAGCAGAGATCTGGCTGGTAGCTAGATCATTGGTAGTAATTCAAAAAGTATGATTGTCTTAGAGTTCCTCTCATTAGTTAAATGGATGATGATGGAATCATGGATGACTGACACATGCTACTCTTTTAGTGATTTATAATTAGTTTAAAAATAAAAATAATTAATTGTCTTAGTCAAATCAGATATTGATTTTTTCTATTCTGTGCATAATAATCAGTTTTGACTTTAAGTAACATTCCATAAAAGAAAATATGAAAAAAAAAACATAAAACAGGCTATATTGTGAAAATTTATCTTTAGCAAAATATGCTCATGTTACAAAATGTTGAGGCCCATTACCCCTATACTAGGCAGTTTTTTGGGATCACTATAACAACAACAATAGAATTTCTTAAGAGATAGAGATTTAAGCTGGGTGTAGGGTTTTTGCCATAGGGTCCTGATATTTGGATGAAGCTGACAGAATTTGTCATACTTCAATAGGTAGAAATACCTGAATTTTACAAATAGTAATGAAAAATAGTGATAGAGACTGGACTTGTAATTTCACTGATAGAAGGAACTCCCAGATAAGAAAACTCTATAGGAATAGATTTTTCACTTTCTCCTAAATTCATATAGCCCTATTGATGTGGGAAAGATTCCTATCTTTGATTCCCAAACCTGTAGTTAATGTAATTGCCCTTTGATTCACAAATCCTGGTCCCTTTGATTTCCAATAGAAGATCCAGACCTGTCCCAGCCCCATCTGGATCTGAGCCAACGTTGGGGCTACACCCAAAAGACCCTCGAGCTATGTCTCCTATTATAAAAGGGACATGCTGGGAACCCCTCTTTGTAGAGATTCCAAACATGCTAGCCATATGAACACCCTCTGTCCACTGGACCCTCTGTCCGGTGCCCTCCTTATCTCTACCTTTACCTATCTCCTTATTTCCAAATCCAATAATAAACCTCTTTTATCAATCTAGCTCTTGGACCAATAAATGCTTTTATTGGGGACTCACGCCCCTACTAGACCTCATCTACCACCATATCCTTGCCCTGAATTCAGGGAGGTTGCAGGGGAACTCTGTTTGACCCCCTGCACCCCAATCTGCCACTAGACTTCAACTAAACCCTAATTTCATTTAGGTATCCCAAATCTAGACCTCAACACTATTATAGTGTAGTTAGTGTTCTCTCTCTTTATGACTTCTTTCATTCTCAAAACTGAGGCTCCTCACTGAGATCCATTCTCCTCTCCCCTCACAAAAATGTGTATTTTGTTTGTTTTTTTTTTTTTTGTTTTATTTTGTTTTTACAGTCCATTTGAATATTCCTTTCCTGTTTCTTTCTCTGAACACATTTTCTGATACTTGTCCAGAATACCAGAATTGCTAGTAATGGTTTTAATAAGATGGAAAGCAACTAGTAGCTTTAGTATATTGAAAGTTATATAATGACATACAAGCATTGTTGTGCCTATCTCCTAGATAAAATCAAAGTATTAGAAGTATCAAGCTTTTTTTGTAATTTCATTAATATTTTTTCTTTTAAATGTGTTTCATCTCAATATTTACTTTATTACATTTAACAGATTAATTATCACTGCAAGCTTCAAATATGTGAAGAAATTGCTATTTCTTCCATGATTTCAACAGGGGCTATTGTGTATCAAAGTGGAGATTGGTAGATAGGGAATCAGAAAGACTAGAATTCAAATATGTCTTTTAAAAACATTTTAGCTATGTGATCCTATGTAAGTCATTTAACTTCTGACTCAATTTTCTAATATGTTAAATGGGGATAATAATAGCACCTATCTTCCATAGTTGTTGCCAGGATCAAATAGATCAAAATACTTACAACAGTCTCTGGCACATAATAGATTCTTAATGAAAGGGGTTTTGTTTAGTTTAGTTTTGTATTTTTGTTTTTATTGCTTCCTTTCTTGGTTCCCTTGTTTACTCATTCTTCTCTCTTCTTTTCTCTTCCTTCCCTCTCTCTCTCCTTTCCTTCCTTTCTTCCTTCCATCCTTCCTTCCCAAGTTAATTTTGAGGGGGACAAAAAAGACACATACTGTAGTAAAGCAACTGTAGACTCAGTGACAATGAGCTGGGTAAAAATTTGTAGAAAATGGCATAGTTTGCAATTTTCTTTTCCAGCTAACTTTACAGTGAAATGAAAATGAAACAAAAATGGTTAAGTGACTTGTCTAGGCTCACAAAACAGATTTTAAGTCATCAAAGTAAGTTTTTCTTACAATAGAGTGTCTAACACTCTATTTGCAATCCAGAATTCTCTTATCATATCTATTTTAGATTTTAATCCCTTTAAGCAATTATGGTTCTGTTCTTTGTCTAAAGATCATGCCCTTTCACATAAAAGAAGGAAAATAATAAAAAGGTTGACCTTCTCCCCATCATTACTTATTCTGATCAATCTGTGCCAAGAAGCAGCCCTTTCTTTGATCCCATTCTTTAAATATAGCAGAATGAAAAGAAGACAAACCCAAATATATCATTATTCTTTTAGCTTTTCTTGTCAGCTTCAGGTTATTTTCACTAAAGCAATTATGTTATTATACATATAGAACTGCTCAGTGCTGCAGAATCATTATCCATTGCCTCTTCCTCTTTCCGTGTTTTTTTATGTCTTTCTTAAAAAATAATTTTGGTTGATGAATTTCCCATGCATTCACAATGGTGTTTTAATACCACTGGAATATTTCTCTTTGTATACTTAGAATTTCCGAGCTTTACATCCTTCCAGGGTTTTCTTCTCTAATAGAACTTTAGGCAAAGAGATCAATTCTTTAAACTCTTCGAAATTTATTCTCTAAAATTTTATTGTGTATATGTCCATCCCTGTCTTTCTTCTTCTTCTCTATGATAGAAGTCACTTTCCAATAAAATGCCATCATTTTACCTCTACAATCTATTGTTTTTTGGTGAGAAACAAGTCCAAAATAGATATTCCCTCATTGATCTCTCTACTTTTTTAAGATTTAAATAATCAAGGAAAACCAAGACTAGACAATCTGTTCTGTTCTGGGCAGAGAAAACTCTAGCAGATGTCAAGGTAATTATAGCCTCTCATTACTATTACACCTGTGCTAGGTTTGGGAACTACATCCTAAGCAGTTCATCATTTTTGTTTTGTTTTGTTTTGTTTTGTTTATTGTATGTATTCCATAGTTTGATCTAATATCAATAATAATCTTGTTTCTTCTTATATCGGTCTTTACCAAAATGCTCTGTGCCATAAATTTATACCTTGATTCTTGCATATTTAAACATGAAAATGTCCTCTTAATTTACCTTGCTACTATGATTCTCAAGCTCTTTCTTCTATATTTTGTTATTTTTTAAAATACTGTATACCCATTTTAAAACTATATTACAATTGGAATTTGGATCACTCCAAATCTTAGTGATCCCTAAGTTGGAAAATTTATGTCTCTGCTTTAGTACCTTTAATTTGTTCTTCTGGTATTTTTTTTAATTTCCTGTATCCATCAGTGAGGTATTAGATTTCAATGATGATTCTTTTCCTGAATGTTGTCATAAATTCCTGGCATATTTATCTCTATTTTTCTTCCTATATTGGAGCCACTATGGTCATTAATTTACTGTGCAGTTGTAAGACGTTTTCTTGCTCCCCACTTCATTTTCATTTTAAAGTACCTTTTAAATTAAATTTCCTAGATTCTCAGTAATATTTTAAGAGTCTAAATATGTTTAATTTTTAAATACATATTTCTTTATGAATCATGTTGGGAGAGAATAATCACAACAATAGGAAAAAAGCCATTGGAGATGAAAAACAGAAAAAAGAAGTAAAACCAAGTGTTGATTTACATTCAATTTCCATAGTTCTTTTTCTGGATACAGATGCATTTTCTATCCAAAATTTATTGGGATTGCCTTGCATCACTTAACCATTGGGAAGAACCACATCTTTCATAGTCCATCATCTCATAATTTTTCTGCTTCTGTGTGTAAAATGTATCCCTACTTATACTTGTTTTGATCAGCATCAGTTCATGTAAAATTTTCCAGATCTTTCTAAAATCAGCTTGTTCCTCATTTTTATAGTATAATCATATCCCATTATTTTTATATACTACAAGTTGTCCAGTCATTCCCCAATTGATGGGCATCCAATCATTTTCCAATTCTTTACTGCCACAAAAATTGCTGCTATATACAATTTTGCAAATGTTGGTCCTTTCCCCTCCTTTATTAATTCTTTGGCATACAGGTACTGCTGGGTCAAAGAGCATGTACAGATTTATGCCCCTTTTGGCATAATTCTAAAGTGCTCTTGAGAAAGATCATTTCACAACTCCACTATTGGTGCCCCAATTTTCCCAAATCCCCTTCAACATCTTTCATTATCATTTCCTATCATCTTAGTCACCATCATTATTATTTTTTCTTTTATTTTTTGTCAGGAGCAATGGGAAACCTAGGACCAGGTCTTCCTAGCTCATTCAGTTTATAATTACAATGGCAACTTATCATATTGATTTCTATTACTCACAGACTAGTTTAGTATTCTATTTTTATTTGCTGTATTTGTCCCTACAGAAATCTCAACTCATTGTCAAACATTACCTTTTTAATCAGCAATTTACTTTCTAAATTTTCCTTTCTCTTAAAAAGCTGGTACCTTTCATAGATAGCAACAATGAAAATATTACAAGTGATCCTTAGGTCTCAACTTTATTAAGAATTCCTGGTCCTCCTAATTCAGTGTTAGTGGAGTTATGAATTGATTTAGCCATTTTGGAGAACAATTTGGAACCATACCCAAAGGACTATAAAACCATGCATACTCCTTGATCCAAACAGTGTCACAAGATCATAAAAAAGGAAAAAGGGCCCACATGTGCAAAAATGTTTGTAGTAGCTCCTTTTGTGATGGCAAGGAATTTGCAAAATGATGGCAGGTCCATCAGTTAGGGAATAGCTGAATAAGTTATGGTTTATGAATGTTATGGAATAGTCTTGTTCCATAAGAAACAATGAGCTGGCTGATTTCAGAAAAGTCTGAAAAAACTTATGTGAACTAATGCTGAGTGAAGTGAGCAAAAGCAGAAGAACACTGTATACAGTAACAGCAAGATTACTTATGATTAACTTTATTCAGCAATGCAGTGATCCAAGACAATTCTAATAGATGTGGTATGGAACATTACATCCACATCCAGGAAGAAAACTATGGAGAATTAATGTGTTAGAATTCTTACAAAGTGTTAATTCACTGGAATTGATAGAAACAATGCTTGTGTACTTAAGTTTATACCTTTGAGAGTTCACACATTAGCTCACACGTTAGAGTTCACAAGTCTAGGAGATTCACAAGTCAGAAGCCCAAATCCCACTCTCAGAGGAGGAGTCAACCTTTGATTTCACACCTCTAAAAGAGCATATAAAAGGACAAGAATTAGAGACTTTTGGGAGATTGAGAACTGGAGATTCAAAGAGAGCTGGAGGCTGAAGCTGGCAAAGGTGAAGGACAAGCTGCAAGAGCTCTTGGAATTAAGGAGGGAGATAGGCTTCAAGGAAAACTAACTGGGCTATTTTGGAAGAGACAATAAAGGGTTTGGATCTTTAACAGCTGGATGCATTTGAGGTGATTATCAATTTGAACTGAAACTAAGGCTGCCTCCAGAATCCCCCCAGGAAACCTGCTCCCAGAGAACAATTATATTTTAGAAAAAGAAGAACACTACAAATATGGACTGACTTTTTTTTTTTTAAACTTTTATATTATTGTGATTTGTTTTCTTTTTCTTTCTCATTTTTTCCCCTTTGCTATCTTTACATTAATTAGAAAAATAAAATAGTACTGGGGGAACAATAATTTCTAGTTCTTGACAACAAACAATTATGCTAGATGCTAGAGATACAAGTTTAAAGAATGAAACACTTATAGCTTACATCATAAGGCAGAGGTCTAGATTTTAAGTCATTTGTGCTCAAATAGATCACAGAGAAACCCAATAAATACAATGGTACCCCCAGGAATTCTTAGCTTGTATTATTTAAATGTTGAGAAGTACTGGGGTTTATGTTCAAAACAACATTTTTTACACATTGTAACTTGACCATTTATGAAACAGCAGTTGTAAAAACTTACTATAATATGTTTCTATTGTTGCTTTATATCCAGTTCTGCTATATGTTGACATGATTATACTTTTTATACAATTATCATTAATACAATAGTATTGTTGTTATTATCTGATAAGGATTTGAAGAACCATTTTTGTTCTTATTTAAGTTTGGTTGTGGTTTTTAGAATTTGTCTTTCTGCCTAAATTTATGCTTATTTGGAATTCATATTAAATCCCTAAAAAATTGATATTATTTGGGTGTAAATTTACATATAAATTGAAACAAAAATAAAGCTTCTCTGAAAGCTAAACCTTCAGTTATAATTTAATGTTTATCTTCCTGTATTCTATTTAAGGCCAGACAAATTGAAACCAACAATTCTTTCTTAACAGTACATTACAAAACCTCTTAAAGGGATTCATGACAAGAGCTAAGCTAATCTAATTTGATTGTATTTGACAGAATGAAACATGCTAAGTGTCAGTCTGCTCTTTTTTAGTAATAAGAAATCAACTTGTAGCATAACAAATGCATTTTTAGATATCAAAAGTAGTTTAAGATTACAAAATAATGATGCTACTTATCATTACATGCATAACCTACATGAACAAAGAATGACCTGTATGTATTCCTGTCATATCATTATGAAGCTTTCACAGAATTATTTGATAACCCTTAATGTAGGGGACTCCTCTTTTCAGCCTTGCAGTTGGAGATTTGTTATCTAGGTTACCTAGATGTCCTCCAAAATGAAATGCAGGTAGTATCAAAAACCCCTTTAACCTCATGGAAGAAAATATACAACACAAGGATTCATTTGGTGCCCAAGATAAGACAAAAATGTGAAGTGCAGCGAAGGGAGTTATTGAAAATGCAGTAGGTAAGGAGTAATTGGGACAGATCCCAAATGGTTTTATAATGAAGTCTGCAATGAGTCATGGATAAATAGGTGCAACTTGGATCTTGTTCTTAATGAGTTTATGAGTTCATCCCATACTCCTGAATAAGCTTCTGTCTATTCTATGGAGATTCACAGATTCTTTAAGAATTAATCCATTAGTTTAAAAGGAAACCCAATCAATGAGATAGAGAAATGGCAATCAAGATACACAAAACTGCCTTAACCACTATGTTCACAAGGCATGGGACTGAATGGCTAGGTTGGAAGTGTGGATAGAATATTTTTAGGATTGAAATAGTTCAGTTGTGTTTCACTCTTTGTGACCTTATTTGGGGTTTTCTTCACAAAGATATTGGAGTGGTTTGCCATTTCTTTCTCTAGCTCATTTTAGAGATGAGGAAACTGAGGCAAACAGTGTCAAGTAGCTTGCCCAGAGTTATACAACTAGTAAATGTCTCAATCTAGATTTGTATTCAGGAAAGTGAGTCTTCATGATTCCAGAATTGTGTTGCTTAACTGAAACAGAAGACATGCATTTAAATCCTTATTTAGACAATGAGTAAGTGGCCTGGCCATTAAAAAGTCACTTAACCTCTATTTACCTCAATCTAATCAGCTAAAAATAATGAGAATAATAAAAGCACCCATCATCTAGTATTATTGTGAAGATCAAATGAGATAATATTTGTGAAGAGCTTTTAACAGTGGCTGGAACATAAGAAGAGTAATAAGATACTATTATTATATTGCCCCTTAGAGAATGTTGTGGATTTTTCTTTATTGAGAACAGGACAAATGGAAATAAAGTTAAATTATTGTAAAGGGCAGGAACTCTGAAAAGGTGTACTTAAATCTAGGACAGTACGGTATTTATAGTTAAGTACCTACTCAATGTGAGATAATGGTTTTCAAAGCACATACTTAATGTAATATAAGGATGTAATCAATCTAGTTGGCATATACTTAGAGTAATATGGTGATGTTCTACAGTTATGTATGCTCAGTGTTGTTGTCCATGCTCAGTGTGAGGTAGTAACATAATCCTATTGGATTAATAAAAAGGAAGTCTCAGACTCAAAAGACTCTCAGCCTTACCTCTCAGACACAGACACAAGAGAAGATGCCAAATTCCAGACTCCATCTTTGACCAGACACGTGACCCTCCTGCCTCCTTCACTCCTTCACTAAAATCAAAGACTTGTATTGACAACATAAATAATAGCAGATGACTTTGTTTCTTTTCTTTATTCTACTCTTAATTTTAGATAATGAATACAAAATTGAAGAGTTTAAACTGAAAACATTTGCTTTATAGTCAATTTATACATTTTTGATATTACTATGAAGGAAAAATTAAGGAACCTAAAACAACTGAAGTTTCAAGATGTACATAAACATAAAAGTATGTTATATGGAAAAACAATCACAATATAATGAAGCAAAATCCAGGCTAGGTTGGCATCAAGATCTCCATTTATATTCTACATCTGATAAATGGTACTTGTGATTCTGTTCTGTTCACTTAACCTCTTAGAGCTCCAGACCACTCTCAAAACTATAAGTCATGGGGACTGTGCTAATCTTCATTAATATATCCTAATTAAGAGTTACTTGTTCGCAAAATAATGGTTTGGTCATGTATACTTATTGTGTATCTAATTTATATTTTAATATATTTAACATCTACTGGTCATCCTGCCATCTGGGGGAGGGGGTGGTGGGTAAGAGGTGAAAAATTGGAACAAGAGGTTTGGCAATTGTTAATGCTGTAAAGTTACCCATGCATATAACCTGTAAATAAAAGGCTATTAAATAAATAAATAAATTAAAAAAAAAAAGAGTTACTTGTTCATATAGGGTCATATATTTGATCCATCATCTCCTCAGTGAAGTACTATGAAAAAGACTAATGCGGTGAATTAAGTATGAAATTGTATGTTTGTTCTAAAAAACAATCTCATTGACTTTGTTAATGATGATTTTAAATTATAGACAATGGTGATATTTTTTATTAGAAGTTCAGAGATAGGGGGACGGAGCCAAGATGGCGGAGAAGACACACGCGACTTTCTAAGCTCTTCTCTTACCCTCTTTATCAATATTACATCAAGCCTCAAAAATAGTCTTGACTGCTACAATTCGTAAAGATAAGAAGTAGAACAACTCACCGGCCGAAGAAAACTGCAGTCTCGCCAAAAAAAAGGTTGGTTCCGGGGCCAGGGGGGAGATCAGCACAGACTGGGAGAGAAATTAGGTTCTGAGGAGAGTCTCAAACCGAAAGTGAAAGCACAGATCTCAGCACAAGCATGCAGCCCCAACCCCCAGTATGGGGCTTTTCCTTGGGGCAGTTGTGATCCTGCATGGCAGGAGGACGCAGCCCAGGTTAGCCTCCAATCTGCACAGTGGGGAGCTCGGCTTGGGGCCATAGAGCTTTTCCAGGGCTGATTTGCATCAAGCAGAGACACTGGGGCAGATTTCAGGGCAGTCTGCGGTCAGCTGCTAATACTCACAGTCCCACAAGAGGCTCCGGCCTGGGGCAGTGACATTTTCACCCCTTAGTCTCTAGCCTGGGTAATCGCTAACCCACACAGCCCAACTGGGCATTTTGATAGCTCGGCCAGTGCTGAATCCACTTCCTGTTGAGGGAAGGGAAAACTCTCACTCAGAGCACTCCCATACCTCGGAGCCAGAAATCGGTTTACATCTCTCCCTGCTCTACAGAGGAAGCTGGTAACCCCCTTGCCTAGGAGACATACCCTAAAGGCTTAAAAACATGAATAAAAAGATGAAAAGAACGATCAACAGCTTCTATGCAGAAAAAGAGCAGGTCAGCAAACTTGAAGAGACCTCAAACAGCAAAAATGCATCAGACTGTCCTCCTTTACATGATGCTGTCATAGAAGAGACCATTAAAAGTCTCAAAAGAGAGTTAGAAGATAAATGGGGAAAGGAAAGAGAAGCCTTACAAAGAGAGCAACAACTTCCTGAAATACAAATTGAAAAGTTAAAAATTCCCAGGAAGTACAGGGAAACAAAATTGGTGAATTGAAAAAAATAAAAAATCTCAGGAAAGTAAGAATTGTGAATTGAAAAAAAGAATTCACTAGAAAGTAGATTTGTGAATTGAGAAGACAAAGAACTTGCAAGAAAGTAGGATCTATGAATTGGAAAAAGAAAATAATTCACTAAAAAAAAAATTAGTGAAATGGAAAAAAATTCCACAGACCAAAACATTACATTTAAAAACTCAATTGGACATATACAGAAAGAAGTAAAAAGCTAATGAAGAAAATAATTTTAAAATTAGAACTGAACAAATAGAAACTAATGATTCATTGAGACAGCAAGAATCAGTCACAAAACAAAAATGACAAACTGGAAAAAACCATGAATTATCTACTTGCAAAAACGACAGACTTGGAAAATAGATTTAGGAGAGATAATCTGAGGATTATTGGACTTTCCGAAAACTATGATGAAAAAAAGAGCCTAAGTGAACTTAAGTCACCTTCCCAAACTTACTCAGCAATTTAGTAACAGACTCAAACCTGAAACCTATTCTGCTGATTTTAATTCCAATATTGCTTTCATTACTGTAAGCTGTCTTGACACTCTCCCCCCACATACACACACAGGTATACTGACCAAATCCACCAAATATCTCTATTAAATTTCAATACAACCTGTTTTGGGATTTAACTGTGACATTTTCTATAGCAGTTAGGAAAAACACACACAACAACAACAACAAAAGAAACTCAAAAAATAATTTTATTTCTTAACTGTGACTTTTAGCTGATTTTCGTTAGTGTTCTGTACTTATTTTTTCACTTATAACATTAGGACAGTGAATCTTAAAGGTATCTTCTGTCTCTAAATCAACAATGTATTGATCAAAATGATAACTATGTGTTAAAGAATACATCTATTCACAGTTTCTGTTTTTCTTATCAAATTGGAGATGAAAGGAATCCCATATTCATAGTATTACTTGAGAAAAGCAGTAACTGGGGGTGGAGCCAAGATGGCCGAGAAGACACACGCGAATTTCTAAGCTCTTCTCTTACCCTCTTTATCAATATTATATCGAGCCTCAAAAATAGTCTTGACTGCTACAATTCGTAAAGATAAGAAGTAGAACAACTCACCGGCCGAAGAAAATCTGCAGTCTTGCCAAAAAGGTTGGTTCCGGGCAGGGGAGATCAAGCAGACTGGGAGAGAAATTAGGTTCTGAGGAGAGCCTCAAACCGAAAGTGAAAGCACAGATCTCAGCACAAGCACGCAGCCCCAACCCCAGTACGGGGCTTTTCCTTGGGGCAGTTGTGATCCTGCAAGGCAGGAGGACACAGCCCAGGTTAGCCTCCAATCTGTGCAGTGGGAGCTCGGCTTGGGGCCATAGAGCTTTTCCAGGGCCGATTTGCATTGGGCAGAGACACTAGGGCAGAGTTTGGGGCTGTCTGCGGTCAGCTGCTAATACTCACAGTCCCACAAGAGGCTCAGGCCTGGGGCAGTGACACTTTCACCACTTAGTCTCTAGCCAAGGGCAATCGCTAACCCACTCAGCCCAACTGGGCACTTTGATAGCTCGGCCAGTGCTGAATCCACTTCCTGTTGGGGAAGGAAAACTCTCACTCAGAGCACTCCCATACCTCGGAGCCAGAAATCGGTTTACATCTTTCCCTGCTCTGCAGAGGAAGCTGAAACTCCTTGCCTAGAGACCACCCTAAAGGCTTTAAAACATGAATAAAAAGATGAAAAGAATGATGGACAGCTTCTATGCAGAAAAAGAGCAGGTCAGCAAACCTGAAGAGACCTCAAACAGCAAAAATGCATCAGACTGTCCTCCTTTACATGATGCTGTCATAGAAGAGACCATTAAAAGTCTCAAAAGAGAGTAAGAAGATAAATGGGGAAAGGAAAGAGAAGCCTTACAAGAGAGCAACAACTTCCTGAAATACGAATTGAAAAGTAAAAATCTCAGGAAAGTAAGAATTGTGAATTGGAAAAAATAAAGAATTCACTAGAAAGTAGGATTTGTGAATTGGAAAAGACAAAGAACTCTCAAGAAAGTAGGATCTGTGAATTGGAAGAGAAAAAGAACACACAAGAAAGTAGGATCTGTGAATTGGAAAAGACAAAGAACACACAAGAAAGTAGGATCTGTGAACTGGAAAAAGAAAATAATTCACTAAAAAAAAAAATTAGTGAAATGGAAAAAAATTCCACAGACCAAAACAAACATTTAAAACTCAATTGGACATATACAGAAAGAAGTAAAAAAACTAATGAAGAAAATAATTCTTTAAAATTAGAACTGAACAAATAGAAACTAATGATTCATTGAGACAGCAAGAATCAGTCAAGCAAAAACAAAAATGACAAACTGGAAAAAACCATGAATTATCTACTTGCAAAACGACAGACTTGGAAAATAGATCTAGAGAGATAATCTGAGGATTATTGACTTCTGAAAACTATGATGAAAAAAAGCCTAGATACTATTTTACAAGAAATCATCAAAGAGAACTGCCCAGATGTAGTAGAACTAGAAGGTAAAATAGGCATTGAAAGAATTCATCGAACACCTTCTGAAAGAAACCCTCAAAATAAAACCCCAAGGAATATTGTGGCCAAATTTCAGAACTATCAGATTAAGGAAAAATTTTACAAGCAGCCAAAAAACATTTAAATACCGAGGTGCCACAATAGGATCACCCAAGATCTGGCTGCCTCTACATTAAAGGAAAGAAGGGCCTGGAATATGATTTTCCGAAAAGGAACAAGAACTTGGATGCATCCAAGAATAAACTACCAGCTAGTGAGCATTTTCTTCAGGAAGAAGATGGAATTTAATGAAACAAATGAATTCCATTTGTTTCGAAGAAAACCAGAACTAAACAAAAATTTGATCTCCAACCATAGAACTCAAGAGATGCAGAAAAGGTAAAATAACTCCTGAGAATTGTATTTCTGTTGTGGATATACAAAAGAATACATGTATAATTTGATTGTACTGATATAACATAAAAGGGAAGTAGATATGGAAAAGGGATGATGGCAGAATAAGGTGGGAAGGAGGGATAAAGAAGGAAACCACATCCCACAAAGAGGCAAAGGAAACTTATCATATCTGAGGAATTTAGAGAGGGGAGGAACATTGTGTGAATCTTATTCTCATCAGAGTTGGCTCAAAGAAAAATAATTGACATTTGTTTTAGAGAAAATTCTCTCTCGCCTCATTAAAAACGGGAGAGGAAAAGGGAAAAGAAAAGATTAATAAGGGAAGGAAGGGGAAAGACTCAAAGGGGAGGAAGGATTATAAAGAGGGTAAGCATCGTTATACAAGAGGGTACATAAGTTTAAAAGGGGAAAGAGGGTTGGGGAGGCAAGAATAAGTAAAGCATAATCTGGGGTTATTAGGATGTCAGGAAATACAGATTTAGTAATTCTAACTGTAAATGTGAATGGGATGAACTCCCATAAAGAGGAGGCAGATAGCAGACTGGATCAAAAGTCAGAACCCTACAATATGTTGTTTATAAGAAACACATTTAAAGCAGGGAGATACATATAGAGTAAAGGTAAAAAGCTGGAGCAAAATCTATTATGCTTCAGGTGAAGTCAAAGCAGGTAGCCATCCTTATCTCAGATCAAGCAAAAGTAAAATTGATCTAATTAAAGAGATAAGGAAGGAAACTACATCCTGCTAAAGGGTACAGTAAACAATGAAGCAATATCAATATTAAACATATATGCACCAAGTGGTATGGCATCCAACTTCCTAAAGGAGAAGTTAAGAGAGTTGCAAGAAGAAATAGACAACAAAACTGTAATAGTAGGACATCTCAACCTTGCACTCTCAGAATTAGACAAATCAAACCACAAAACAAATAAGAAAGAAATTAAAGAAGTAAATAGAATATTAGAAAAATTAGGTATGTTGGATCTTTGGAGAAAATTGAATGGAGATAGAAAGGAATATACTTTCTTCTCAGCAGTTCATGAACCTATTCAAAATTGACCATATATTAGGACATAAAGACCTTAAAATTAAATGCAAGAAAGCAGAAATAGTAAATGTTTTCTTTTCAGATCATGATGCAATAAAAACTACATTCAACAAAACGTTAGGGGAAAATAGACCAAAAAGTAATTGGAAACTAAACAATCTCATCTTAAAGAATGATTGGGTGAAGCAGCAAATTATAGATACAATTAATAATTTCACTCAAGATATGACAATGATGAGACATCATGCCAAAATTTGTGGGATGCAGCCAAAGCGGTAATAAGAGGAATTTTATATCCTTAGAGGCTTACTTGAATAAAACAGAGAAAGAAAGATTAATGAGGCTTGTAACTAAAAAAAACTAAAAAGACCAAATTAAAAATCCCCATCAAATACTAAATTGGAAATTCTAAATTAAAGAGAAATTAAAAATATTGAAAGTAAAAACTATTGAACTAATTAATAAAACTAAGAGTTGGTTCTAGAAAAGCAATAAATAGACAAGCCTTTGGTAAATCTATAGAAAAAGGGAGGAAATGAAATTATAGTCTTAAAATGAAAAGGGAGAACTTCCAACAATGAAGAGAAATTAGAGAAATAATGAGTTATTTCTTATATGCCAATAAATTTGATAACCTCACTGAAATGGATGAGTGCCTCAAAATATAAGACTTCCCAGACTAACAGAGGAGGAAGTAAATGCTTGAATATCCCATTTCAGGAAAAAGAAAAGAACAGGCAATTAAACAACTCCCAAGAAAAAATCCCAGGACCAGATGGATTTACATGTGAATTTTACCAAACATTTAAAGAACAATTCCCTAATGCTATATAAATTATTTGATAAAATAGGGAATGAAGGAGTCCACCAAATTCCTTCTATGACACAGACATGGTACTGATACCTAAACCAGGTAGGCTGAAAACAGAGAAAGAAAATTATAGACCAATTCCTATGAATATTGATGCTAAAATCTTAAAAGATATTAGCAAAGACTACAGAAAATCATCTCCAAGATAATACACTATGATCAAGTAGGATTTATACCAGGAATGCAGGCTGGTTCAGTATTAGAAAACTATCAATATAATTGGCATGTTAATAACCAAATTAACAAAAACCATATGATCATCTCAATAGATGCAGAAAAAGCATTTGATATAATCCAACATCCATTCCTATTAAAAACACTTGAGAGTATAGGAATAAATTGAAATTTCCTTAAAATAATCAACAGCATCTATATTTAAAACCATCAGTAAGCATCATATGTATTGGAGACGAACTGCAACCATTCCCAATAAGATCTGGAGTGAAACAAGGTTGCCCACTATCACCGTTACTATTTAATATTGTATTAGAAACGCTAGCTTTATCAATAAGAGCTGAGAAAGAGATTAAAGGAATAAGAATAGGCAATGAGGAAACCAAATTATCCCTCTTGCTGATGACATGATGGTATACTTAGAGAACCCCTAGAGATTCTAAAAAGTTGTTAAGAAATAATCCACAACTTTAGCAAAGTTGCTAGTTATAAAATAAACCCACATAAGTCATCAGCATTCTTATATATCACTAACAAAATCCAATAGTCAGAGTTACAAAGAGAAATCCATTTAAAGTAACACTGATAATATAAAAATTTAGGAATCTATCTGCCAAGGAAAATCAGAAACTTTATGAGCAAAATTCACACCACTTTTCACACAAATTAAGTCTGATCTAACTAATTGAAAATATTAAATGCTCTTGGATAGGAGCAAATATAATAAAGATGACAAATACCTAAACTAATCTATTTATTTAGCACTATACCAATCAGAGTCCCAAAAACTATTTTAATGACCTAGAAAAAATAACAACAAAGTTCATATGGAAAACAAAAGATCAAAGAATTTCAAGGAATTAATGAAAAAAAATCAAATGATGTGCTTAGCTGTTACCAGATCTAAAATTATATTATACAGCAGTTACCAAACTATTTGGCATTGCTAAGGAATAGATTAGTTGATCAGTGGAATAGATTAGGTTCAAGGATAAACAGTCAACAAATTAGCAACCCAGTCTTGACAAACCCAAAAGATCCCAGCTTTTGGATAAGAACTTACTGTTTGATAAAAATTGCTGGAAAATTGGAAACTAATATGGCAGAAACTAGGCATTGATCCATACTTAAGCACGTACACCAAGATAAGGTCAAAATGGGTTCATGACCTAGGCATAAAGAATGAAATTATTAATAAATTAGAGGAACACAGGATAGTTTACCTCACAGACCATGTGAAGGGGAAGGTCTTTATGACCAAAGAGAACTAGAATCATTACTGATCACAAAATAGAAAATTTTGATTATACCAACTGAAAAGTTTTTGTACAAACAAAACTAATGCAGACAAGATTAGAAGGGAAGCAATAAACTGGGAAAATATTTTTATAGTCAAAGGTTCTGATAAAGGCCTCATTTCCAAAATATATAGAGAATTAACTCTAATTTATAAAAATCAGTCATTCCCCATGTGAAATATGGTCAAGGATATGAACAGACAATTCTCAGATGAAGAAATTGAAACTATTTCTAGTCATATGAAAAGATGCTCCAAGTCATTATTAATCAGAGAATGCAAATTAAGACAACTCTAAGATACACACACACCTGTCAGATTGCTAAGATGACAGGAAAAATAATGATGATTGTTGAGGGATGCGGAAAACTGGGACATTGATGCATTGTTGGTGGAGTTGTAAATGAATCCAACCATTTTGGAGAGAGTTTGGAACTATGCTCAAAGTTATCAAACTTATACCCTTTGATCCAGCAGTGTTACTACAGGATTATGTCCCAAAGAGATTATAAAGAAGGAAAGGACCTGTATGTGCACGAATGTTTGGCAGCCCTTTTGTAGTGGCTAAAACTGGAAACGAATGGATGTCCATCCGTTGGAGAATGGCTGAATAAATTGTGGTATATGAATACATGGAATATTACTGTTCTGTAAGAAATGACCAACAGGATACTCAGAAAGGCCTGGAGAGACTTACAGGAACTGATGCTGAGTGAAATGAGCAGGACCAGGAGATCATTATATACTTCAACAACAATACTATATGATGACCAGTTCTGATGGACCAGGCCATCCTCAGTAATGAGATCAACCAAATCATTTCTAATGGAGCAGTAGTGAACTGAACTAGCTATGCCCAGAAAAAGAACTCTGGTAGATGACTAAAAACCATTACATTGAATTCCCAATCCCTATATTTATGCCCACCTGCATTTTGATTTTCACAAGCAATTGTACAATATTTCAGGAGTCTGATCTTTTGTACAGCAAAATAACGTTTTTGTCATGGTATACTTATGTGTATCTAATTTATATTTTAATATATTAACATCTACTGGTCATCCTGCCATCTAGGGAGGGGTGGGGGTAAGAGGTGAAAAAATTGAACAAGAGGTTTGCAATTGTTAATGCTGTAAAGTTACCCATGATATATCCATGAACAAAAAAAGCAAAAAGAAGTTCAGAGATATACATGATTGACCAACCTATGAAAACTTTTATATAACAACTAAGAAGTAATGAGAAAAAATTGGAAATACAATCATTATGAAGAAAGTGCCATTGTAAATTTGACACTTGTAATGGATCAGTTTTTTTTTCTCCTT
Source organism: Sarcophilus harrisii (assembly GCF_902635505.1). NCBI lineage: Eukaryota > Metazoa > Chordata > Mammalia > Dasyuromorphia > Dasyuridae > Sarcophilus > Sarcophilus harrisii. Next base: position 111,190,475 of record NC_045431.1, on the reverse strand, counting down.
TATATGTTATTCTAACAAGTTTTGTTAGACTATTGTACAATTTATCTTTCTGGGTATTTCACAGTTATTGGATTATTACTTATTATGGACCAAATTTTCTAATAAAATAAAGATACTCACTCCCTGTTATTCATGTTGAACTATTATATTTGAACACAGAAGACCAGTAAACTTACATTCCCCAAATTCTTAGACAATCTCAACAAGAATAATTGCCAAAGTTTTCATAGAGGGTGGAAACATGGTATGGTGGAAGCACAAATCTTCCTTAGCCAATGTATTTGCAGATTTTTTCTCAGTGCTCCAATGATGTTCTAGGGAAATTATCCGACAAAATCTCCTACAGTGAAATTTCTCAGGGATTCAAAAATAGTCACAAAATAGGTGAAGGGCAAACTTAGATATGATATAAGGAAAATATCTAGGGTAGCTAAGGAAGTAGTCGCTTTCTCCTCCAAAAGCTCTTTAAACAAAGACTTAATAGCCCCAAACTGATAATTTATGAAATTATGAAGTGTGATAAACATGCCTAGTTCTTTGATACTTGCCAGGAGAGTATAATGACAGTGGGAATGTAAACTTTATTAAGGTGCAGAGGGTATACTCACAAAGTGGTTGTATGGAGATGGGGTATGGGATGGTTAAAGAAAGCATCCTGGGCAGAAAAAAGAGGGTGGAGGAAAAAAAACCTAAAGTATTACTCACATAGCCATATATTAAACTTGAGAGCACTTAGCTGATGGAGCTATTGAAAATGGAGGCGGATTGAACAGAGAGAAGAGATTGAGATATCATTTTTATAATATTTTTAATTTGTTTGTTTTATTTTTGAAACTGACCAACACTTAGCTATGTCACCTTGATAAAAGTTCAATAGCATATTCAAATTACCTCAAAGTAATTTATAAAACTATAAAGTTAGGAAATGCATGGCCATCTCAAAGTTATCAGTACCATTCAGTGTTCTTCTGGTTTTACTGTTTATCTGAAACTTGGCTGAGATTCACATTTCATTAAAGACCTAAAATGCTGTACCAGAAAAGCCAAGATGACTTTCCTTGCTAATATATAAGCTATAAAACAGGCTCGTTTGATTTTTGGTATGGTTTGTATATGTCTTCTAGTTTTGCCTTTAAAATTTTGCTTCCAGCTATTTCTTAGTTTATTTATAAACTTTCTATATTGATCACAACAAGGAGTGGTCAGGGAGATCATAACAAGATAAATTTTTATCATAAATTTTTTTTCTTAAAGCTTTTTTATTTACAAAACATATGCATGGGTAATTTTTTAGCATTGACCCTTGCAGAGTTTTCTGTTCCAAATCATCCCCTCTTTCCCCCACCACTTCCCCAAGACAGCAGGTAGTCCAGTAAATGTTAATATGTTAAAATGTATGTTAAATACAATATATGTATCCATATTTATACAGTTATCTTGCTGGACAAGAAAAAGCAGATCAAGAAAGAGAAAAAAAAAATGAGACAGAAAACAAAATGCAAGCAAACAACAATGGAAAGAGTGAGAATGATATGTTGTGGCCCACACTCAGTTCTTACAGTCCTTTCTCTGGGTGTAGGTGGCTCTCTTCATCACTGAACAATTGGAACTGGTTTGAATCACCTAATTGTTGAAGAGAGTCAAACCCATCATTCTGTAGTTTTGTTGTTCTTGTGAATAATGATCTGCTGGTTCTGTTAATTTTACTTAGCATCAGTTCATGTAAGTCACTCCAGACTGCTCTAAAATCATGTTGTTGGTCGTTTTTTACAGAACAATAATATTCGACAACATGCATATACCATAATTTATTCAGCCATTCTCCAATTGATGGGAATCCATTCAGTTTCCAATCTCTTGCCAGTACAAAAAGGATTGCCACAAACAGTTTTGCACATGTGGGTCCCTTTCCCTCCTTTAAGATATTTTTGGGATATAACCCCAATAGAAACATTGCTGGATCAAAGGGTATGCAGAATTTGATAACTTTTTGAGCATAGTTCCAAATTGCTCTCCAAAATGATTTGTCTCCAAACAGTTTGATCTGTTCACAGTTCCATCAACAATGTATCAGTTTTCCCATATCCCCTATATAATAGGGGATTATATAAATATATGCATATATTTACATATATTAATATTCATTTATATTTATATATTTATTTATATTTAATATATATTATATAAAATAGATTTTATAAATAAAATATATTTATATTTACATATATAATATGAAATATATTATATATATTTTATATGATTTATATATAAAATATTGTTTAGATATATAAATATAAAAGATAATTTATCATTATCTTTTCCTGTCATCTTAGCTGGTTTGATAGGATAAGACAACTTGAATCTCTCTAATCAAGAGTGATTTGGAACATCTTTTCATATGGCTAGAAATAGTTTCAATTTCTTCATCTGAAAATTGTCTGATCATATCATTTGACCATTTATCAACTGGGGAATGACTTGAATTCTTGTAAATTTTAGTCAATTCTTTATATAATTCAGAAATGAGGCCTTTATTAGAACCTTTGAATGTAAAAATGTTTTCCCAATTTATTGCTTTCCTTCTAATCTTGTCTGCATTAGTTTTGTTTGTACAACAATGTTTTAACTTAATATGTATTTTGTGTATTTTGTATTATGTATTTTGTGATCAATAATGATCCCTAGTTCTTCTTTGGTTACAAATTCCTTTCTTCTTCTCATATCTGAGAGGGAAACAAGCTATATTCTTCTAATTTGTTTGTAATATCATTCTTTGTGTCTAGATCATGAATCAATTTTGACCTTTTCTTAGACTCACAGGTCAATGCCCAGTTTCTGCAATACTTGTTTCCAATTTTCTCAGCAGTTTTGTCAAATAGGGAATTCTTTTCCCAAAAGCTGGGGATTTGGGCTTTGTCATACACTATATTGCTACAGTCATTTACTATTTTTTTCTTTGAACCTAAACTATTCCATTGATCAACTGCTCTATTTCTTAGCAAGTACCAAATGGTTTTGATGTCCACTGATTTATAATATAGTTTTAGATCCAGTACAGCTAGGCCACCTATATTTGCTTTTTTTCCCCATTAATTCCCTTAACATTCTTGACCTTTTGTTCTTCCAGATAAATTTTGTTGTTATTTTTTCTAGTTCAATAAAATAGTTTCTTGGGAGTTTGATTCATATAGCACTAAATAAATAGATTATTTTAGGTAATATTTTCATCTTTATTATATTCGCTTGATATATGCAAGAGCACTTGATAATTTACCAGTTGTTTAGACATAACTTTATTTGTGTGGAATGTGTTTTGTAGTTTTACTCATATATTTCCTGACTTTTCCTTCACAGATAGATTCCCAAATATTTTATACTATCCATAGTTATTTTAAATGGAATTTCTCTTTGTATCTCTTTTTTACTGGGTTTTGTTAGTTATGTATAAAAAGCTGATAATGTATGTGGATTTATTTTGTATCCTGCAACTTTGCTAAAGTTGTGGATTATTTCTCATAGTTTTTAGTTGATTCTCTAGGGTTCTCTAAGTATACCATCATATCTGTAAAGAGTAATAATTTGGTTTCCTCATTACTACTCTAATTCCTTTAATCTTTTTTTCATCTCTTATTGCCAAAACTACATTTTTAATTCAATATTGAATAGTAATGTTGATACTGGGCAAACTTGTTTCTTACTGGGAATTCCTTACTGGGAATGGTTCCAGTTTATCCCCATTACGTATGATACTTACTGACGATTTCAAATAGATGATTCTGACTATTTTAAGGAAAAGTCCATTTATTCCTATACTTTCAAGTGTTTTAATAGGAATGGGTATTGGATTTTATCAAATGCTTTCTCTGCATCTATTGAGATAATATGAGTTTTGTTAATTTGGTTATTGATATAGGCAATTATGCTAATAATTTTTCTAATATTAAACCAGTCCTGCATTCCTGGTATAAATCCTACTTGGTCATGGTTGTATTATCCTAGGGATGATTTTTTTGTAATCACTTTGCTAATATTTTCTTTAAGATTTTTGCATCAATATATATTAGGGAGATTGGTCTATAATTTTCTTTCTGTGTTTTCCTTCTACCTGGTTTAGGTATCAGTATCATGTATCACAAAGGAATGCCATAAAATGAATTTGCTAGGAGTCCTTCAGTCCCTATTTTTTCAAATAGTTCATATAATATTGGAGTTAATTGTTCTTTAAATGTTTGGTAGAAAAATTTCTGTTCATATCTTTTGACCATTTATCAATTGGAAAATGGTTTGATTTCTCATAAATTTGAGTCAATTCTCAATATATTTTGGAAATGAAGCCTTTTTCTTTTTTTTTTTCTTTTTTTTGCATTTTTCTCATCTCTTTACTTTGTGATTGGTTATGTTCTTCTTTACACAATTTCACACAACTTTATATACCATAACTTCTTTTTTTTCCTCTTTTCCCCCTCTTTTTTGTTCTTGCTTCTTTATTTTTTTTTCATTAAAGCTTTTTATTTTCAAAATATATACATGGATAATTTTCAACATTCACCCCTTCAAAATTCCTTATTCTAAATTTTTCCCTTCCTTTCCTTCACCCCCTTCCCCAGTCTGCAAGTGGTGCACTATATACTTAACGTGTGCAATTTTTCCATACATATTTCCACAAATATCATGCTGCCCAAGAAAAATTAGATCAAAAGGAAAAAAAATGAGAAAAAAAAAACAAATTGCAAGCAAACAACAATAAAAAGAGGGAAAATACTAATGCTGAAGTCCACATTCAATTTCCATTGTCCTCTCTCTAGGTGCTATTGTATATGTCTTTTGCATGTGCTCATCCTTGTATGTGTTGTTTTCTCGATCCTCAGAAGAAAGCAAGCTTTTGAAGGCAAAGACTTTACTGTTTTTATCGTTTTATCCCTCAGGGCCTAGCACTGTTGCCTGGCATAAATAGTCAGTATTGACTATTACATGCCTGCTGAATTTAATTAAGTCATACTTGGTTCTAAAGGAAGGCAGTGTGATTCTATGCATCAAGGGCTAACCTTGAAGTTCAAGAAGCTCTGGCTTCAAGTCTTTTTTTATTTTTTTTAATTTATTATAATAACTTTTTATTGACAGAACCCACACCAGGGTAATTTTTTACAACATTATCCCTTGCATTCACTTCTATTCCTATTTTTCCCCTCTCTCCCTCCACCCCCTGCCCTAGATGGAAAGCAGTCCTATATATGTGAAATATGTCGCAGTATATCCTAGATACAATATATGTGTGCAGAACCAAACAGTTCTCTTGTTGCACAGGGAGAATTGGATTCAGAAGGTAAAAATAACCCAGAAAGAAAAACAAAAATGCAAACAGTTTACATTAGAAATGAAGCCTTTTTCAAAGCCTTTGGCTGTAAAAATGTTTTCCCAGTTTATTGCTTCCCTTGTAATCTTGTCTGCATTAGTTTTGTTTGAACAAAAATTTTTCAATTGGATATAATCAAAATTTTCTATTTTGTGATCAATAATGATCTCTAGTTCTTCTTTAGTCATAAATTCCTTCCTCTTCCACTGGTCTGAGAGGTAAACTATCCTATGTTCTTCTAATTTATTTATAATCTCATTCTTTATGCCTAGGTCATGAACCTATTTTGACCTTATCTTGGTGTACACAGTTAAGTGTGGGTCAATGCCTAGTTTCTGCCATACTAATTTCCAATTTTCCCAGCAATTTTTGTCAAACAGTGAGTTCTTATCACAAAAGCTGGGGTCTTTGGGTTTGTCAAACACTAGATTATTAAAGTTATTGGCTGTTTTGTCCTTTGAACCTAACCTATTCCACTGATCAACTAGTCTATTTCTTAGCCAATTCCAAATGATTTTGGTAACAGCTGCTTTACAATAAAATTTTAGATCTCGGACAGCAAGGCCACTTTCATTTGATTTTTTTTTTTCATTAATTCTCTTGAAATTCTTGACCTTTTGTTTTTTTATATGAACTTTGTTGTTATTTTTCTAAGTCATTAAAATAGATTCTGATTGGTATAGTGATAAATAAACAGATTAGTTTTTGGTAGTATGGTCATCTTTTATGATATTTGCTTGCCCTATCTAAGAGCATTTAATATTTTTCCAATCGCTTAGCTCTGACTTTATTTGTGGGGAAAGTGTTTTGTGGTTTTGCTCATATAATTTCTGATTTTCCCTTGGCAGATAGATTCCTAAATATTTTATACTATCAATAGTTATTTTAAATGGAATTTCTCCTTGTAACTCTGTTGGATTTTGTTAGTGATATATAAGAATGCTGATGACTTATGTGGGTTAATTTTGTATCTTGTAACTTTGCTAAAGGTGTGGATTATTTCTAATAGCTTTTTAGTAGAATCTCTGGGGTTCTCTAAGTATACCATCATATCATCAGTAAAGAGTTATAATGTGGTTTCCTCATTACCTACTCTAATTCCTTTAATCTCTTTCTCAACTCTTATTGCCAAAGCTAGACTTTCTAATAGAATATTGAATAGTAATGGTGATAGTGGGCATCCTTGTTTCACTTCTGATCTTATTGGTAATGGTTGCAGTTTATTCCCATTACATATGATGCTTACTGGTGGTTTTAAATAGATGCAACTGGTTATTTTAAGGAGAAGTCCATTTATTCCTATATTCTCAGGTATGTTTTATAGGAATGGATGTTGGATTTTATCAAATGCTTTTTCTGCATTTTTTGAGATGATCATGTGGTTTTTGTTAATTAGGTCATGTTGTGTTCTTTTTCCAAAACACAGCCAGGTGATAAAAGTTCAGATCTTTTATTGTGTCCTTAAATATAGCCCGGTTAGCTCAGAGGCCTATCTCTCCACTTGGTTCTAAGAGCTCTGCACAAATGTCTCCAAATCCAAAGGTTTGTCCTTCCAACTCCAGCCAGCACCAAGTTGAAAGATGCAATCTCTCTTGCCTCGAAGATAGGGCTTGTGGGCTTTCTCCCAGAGTGCTCCTCTCTGACCCCAGTCAATGTTCTGGAGAAATTCCTTCCAGAGTGCTCCTCTCTGACCTCAGCCAATGTTCCCGAGAAAACTCTCTCCAGCTCTAAGAGCTTCCTGTATATATATGATCTCCCAAAGGTTAACTCCTCCTTCTGGAGAGAGAAAGATTCTGGGTTATCTCCCAGAGTGCTCTCTAGCCCTAAGAACCTCAAAGGAAGTGTGAATTCAGATATCTCATACTAGGCCCTGAAATCTCCTAAACGTGTGAACTCCATTGAGTACTTAGATACTTATGAGCTCTCTAAAGGTGTGAACACAAGCATCGTTTTCTATCAGTTGTACTTAGTAAGGTACTAAGGTACTAAACAAGGTGTTTCAAGTTCTGGCCCAAAATATCTCCTTCTAATATCAAATCAATCATATTGAACCATGCTAAATTAGATAATTATTGTCTCTATCAACTCTAATGGCTTAACACTTTGTAAAGATTCCAACAAAGTCATGCTAATAGTTTTCCTAATATTGGAGCAGCTCTATATTCCTGGTATAAATCCTACTTGATCATGGTGTATTATCCTGGGGATGATTTTCTATAGTCTTTTTGCTAATATCTTATTTAAGATTTTGGCATCAATATTCATTAGGGAGATTGGTCTATAATTTTCTTTCTCTGTTTCAACCTACCTGTGTCATAAAAGGAATTTGGTAGGACTCCTTCATTCCCTATTTTTTCAGATAGTTTATATAGCATTGGGGCTAATTGTTCTTTAATAGAATTCACATGTAAATCCATCTGGTCTTGGGAATTTTTTCTTAGGGAGTTGATTAATAGCTTGTTCTATTTCTTTTTATGAAATGGGACTATTTAAACAATTTACTTCCTTCTCTGTTAATCTGGGAAGCCTATATTTTTGGAAGTAGTCATCCATTTCACTTAGGTTATCAAATTTATTGGCATAAAGTTGAGCCAAATAACTCCTTATTGAATTAATTTCCTCTTCATTGGTGGAAAGTTCTCCCTTTTCATTTTTGAGCCTAACAATTTGATTTTCCTCTTTCCTTTTTCTAATCACATTTACCAAAGGTTTATCTATTTTATCGTTTTTTTTTTCATAAAACCAACTCTTAGTTTTATTTATTAATTCAATAGTTTTTTTTACTTTCAATATTATTAATTTCTCCTTTTAATTTTAGAATTTCAAGTTTGACATTTGATTGGAATTTTTTAATTTGTTCTTTTTTTTTAGCTTTTTTAGTTGTAAGCTTAATTCATTGATCTTCTCTTTCTCTATTTTATGCAAGTAAACATCTAAATAAGATATAAAATTTCCCCTGACTACCACTTTGGCTGTATCCCAAAAATTTGGTGTGTTGTCTCATTATTGTCATTTTCTTGAATGAAATTATTGATCATGTCTATGATTTGCTGTTTCACCCATTAATTCTTTAGGATGAAATTATTTAGTTTCCAATTATTTTTGGTCTACTTTCCCCTGGATTTTTGTTCAATGTAGTTTTTCTTGCATCATGATCTGAAAAGAATACATTTACTATTTCTGCTTTCTGCATTTGATACTGAAATATTTATGTACTAATACATTGTCAATTTTTGTATAGGTTCCATGAACTACTGAGAAGAAAGTATATTCCTTTCTGTCTCCATTTAGTTTTCTTCAAAGATCTATCATATCTAACTTTTCTAATAATCTGTTTACCTCTTTAACTTCTTTCTTATATATTTAGTGAATTTATTTATCTAGTTCTGAGAGAGCAAGGTTGAGATCTTCCACTATTATAGTTTTGAAGTCTATTTTTTTTTGCAGCTCTCTTAACTTCTCCTTTAGGAATTTCTATACTATACCACTTGATGCATATATTTTTAGTATTGATAGTGCTTCATTATCTGTGATACCCTTTAGCAAGATATGATTTCCTTACTTATCTCTTAATTAGTTCAATTTTTGCTTTTGCTTGATCTGAGATCTGGATGTCTACCCTTGCATTTTTTAACTTCACCTGAAGCATAATAGATTCTGCTCTGGGCTTTTATCTTTATTCTACATGTTACATTCTGCTTTAAATGTGTTTCTTGTAAACAACATATTGTAAGATTCTAGCTTTTAATCCAGTCTGCTATCTGTTTTCACTTTATGGAAGAGTTCACACCATTCACATTTATGATTAAAACAATTAATTCTGTATTTTCTGCCATTTTATTAACCCCCAATAATACTTTTTTTTCTTTTCCCCTTTCCCTCCTCCCCAGCATTTTACTTATGAGTACTACTTGTCTCAAGCAGCTCTCTCTGTTTAGAGAATCTCTGGCTTTCTTATACCTTTACTCTACTATTTCTGTTTTCCCTTCTATTTAGCCTGCCCCTGACATTTTCACCTTTCTCCTTTCACTGTTCTGTAAGGTGAGAGAAATTTTTTCAGTGAAACCAAATATGTCTAATATTGTCTCTTTGAACCAAATCTGATGAGAGTAAGATTCATACAATGTTCATCCCCATCCTTGATTTCCTCAATTAGAATAGTTTTCCTTTGTTTCCTCCTTAGATGTAATTTCCCTCATTTTACCTCCACTTTCTCCTTTTTTCCAGTACAATCCCTTTCTACTTCTAGTTTCTTTTTATTTTTTTTTAATTTATTTAATAGCCTTTTATTTACAGGTTATATGCATGGGTAACTTTACAGCATTAACAATTGCCAAACCTCTTGTTCCAATTTTTCACCTCTTACCCCCCACCCTCTCCCCGAGATGGCAGGATGACCAGTAGATGTTAAATATATTAAAATATAAATTAGATACACAATAAGTATACATGACCAAACCGTTATTTTGCTGTACAAAAAGAATCAGACTCTGAAATATTGTACAATTAGCTTGTGAAGGAAATAAAAAATGTAGGTGGGCATAAATATAGGGATTGGGAATTCAATATAATGGTTTTTAGTCATCTCCCAGAATTCTTTCTCTGGGTGTAGCTGGTTCACTTCATTACTGCTCCATTGGAAATGATTTGGTTGATCTCATTGCTGAGGATGGCCAGGTCCATCAGAACTGGTCATCATATAGTATTGTTGTTGAAGTATATAATGATCTCCTGGTCCTGCTCATTTCACTCAGCATCAGTTTGTGTAAGTCTCTCCAGGCCTTCTAGTTTCTTTTTATTATTATAACAGTAGAATCAAATTATACATGCACTCTCTCTATATACCCATAACAGACATACAGTTCTCAAGAGTTCTTTTCTTTCTACCTTTGTATGTTTCTCGAGTTCTTTATTAGGAAATCAAATTTTTTGTTTAGTTCTGCTCTTTTCATCAGAAATAAATGGAATTCATCTGTTTCACTGAATGTCCATCTTCTTCCCTAAAAGAAAATGCACAGTTTAGTGGGGCGGAATTTATTTTTATCTGCATTCCAAGTTGATTTGTCTTTCGGAATATCAAATTCCAGGTCCTTCTATCCTTTAATTTTGAAGCTGCTAGGTCCTGGGTAATCCTTATTGTGGCTCCTTGGTCTTTGAATTTTTTTTTCTGGCTGCTTGAAATATTTTTCCTTGGTTCAATAGTCCTGAAATTAACCACAATATTCATTTTGTTGTCTCTTTCAGGAGGTGTTCTTTCAAAGTCTATTTTACCTTCTGATTCTATAACATCTGGGAAGTTCTCTTTGAAGATTTACTGAAAAATAGTGTCAAGACTGCTTTTTTTAATATCATGATTTTCAGGGAGTCCAATAATCCTTAGATTATCTCTCCTAGATTTGTTTTCCAGGTCTGTCATTTTAACAAGTAGGTATTAGAAATTTTTTCTATTTTTTCATTTTTTGGTTTTGCTTGACTGATTCTTGATGTCTCATTGAGTCATTCATTTCCATTTGTTCAGTTCTGATTTTTATGAATTATTTTCTTCACTTACTTTTTTTTCCTTTTTTTTTTTTTTATTTGTCCAATTGAATTTTTAAATGATTTTTTTTGTTCTATGGAATTTTTTTCCATTTCACAATATCTGTTGTTTAAGGAGTTCTTTTCTTTTTCCATTTCATAAATTCTATTTTTAGGGAGTTATTTTCTTTTTCCGTTTTACAAATTCTATTTTGCTGGGGCTTGTTTTCTTTTTCCATTTTGTCGATTCTATCTTTAAATGAGTTATATGCTTCTTCCATTTCACTAAGTCTATTTTGTTTTGGCTTTTCCAAGCCATCTTGCAAGTTTTCATTTCCTTTACCCATTTTTTTTCTAGCTCTCTTTTAAGAGCCTTTTAAACTTCTAGGAGAGCCTTGTGTGATGAAGACCAATTTATATCACCCTTTGGGGCTTCATTTAGAGACGATCTGCTTTTTGTCTGCTCAAGGTTTGAAATCAGTTTTTATCTTTCACCATAAAAACTATCTATAGTCAGAATTCTTTTTGCTTTTTTATTCATTTTTTTAAAGTTGAGATCCCTTTTTAGTGCACGGTAATTTTCCAAGCTTCCTCTACAAACTGAAGTAGCTGTGCTGGGTCAGTGTTGGCTGTAGTGAATCAATGTTTATTGACTTCTGGTGCTGCTTGGGCTTGGCCATGTTCAGTGAGATTCTGGCACTTGGAATGTTTTATAACTTCTCTTTTGATCTACTGGGTTGCAATTAGGACAGACTAGTCAATAATGCTGTAGATGCCTCCCTGTAGATTCTCCAATTTTACACACAACTCTGGGACTCTGTGTTGTTTGCACTCCCGAGCATTAGTGCTTGACCTACTTGCACTTGGTCCACCTCTCCCCATGCCTGATTGAAAAAAACCTTTACTGGTGATCTTCAAAATTTTCTTCTGGTGGTAATTTGTTGCACTCCCAAGTTTTGTGGATTCTGCCAATCTAGAACTAAGTGTGGGAGAAGGTCAGAAAGAATCATGTGTCCTCTCTGACATCTTGGCTCCACCCCCATCATAATTTTCTTGCCAAGTATATACTACAAGGTGTTCTTGGTTAAGTAGTAGTTGGGTTATAATAGGCAAATATACTATTTGGCTCTATTTTTAACATGTATGTCATCTCTGTTAAATATATCTTTTCAAATTGACCAGAGTTCATACCTCAGATTAATTTATGAAGTAGTTGCTATGAGTCATTCCTGCTGTGAAAAAATCATATTAAAATTAAAATTCATGTGATCTATAGAGAATATATAGAGTAGGATTCTTTGTTTTATTAAGAACTTCAATAAGGAGATCTTCTAACTAATCTTCAAGAACTTATTAAATATATGTGAGTTGAATTAAAGGTATTTATTGTGTTATTTTGTGTCAGGTACTAGACTAAGCTCTGGAGATACAAAGACACATAAAAACCCTATCCCCATGCCTCAAAGAACTCATATTCTAATGGAAGGCAACTTGCAAACAATTATATGCATGTGAGACGTACACAGTTTACTATTAATAAATGGAAATTTCAGAAGGCAAACACTAATTTGTAAGTAAGGGAAGAAAATAGTTAAGACTTGAAGGAAGACAAAGCAATTAGGATGGACATATAAAAGAGGCAGAAAAGTCACAAAGTTGGGATAAATGAAATAATCCCTGGCCTAAAACAATAAAACTTATATTTTTGGTGAAGGAATCCTTGTTATTTAATATGACATACCTGCTGAAGTATAAAGGAATTTAATTATATATTTCTTGTTTGAAGATACATAATTTTATTATCAATTCAAAAAAAGTTGCCATTCTTCTGTCTTCATTTTTTGAAGGAAAAAATGTTATTTCATTATTCCCTGCTGTGGGGAAGATTGTCATAAGGCAGATTTTTCCCTAACTCTAAAAATCAGAAGAAAAAAGCATATCCCCTACAATCTTACTTCAGAATAATAGGGAATATCATTTGTTTAAAACCATAAAAATAGAGTAGTCATGCTGTTATTTTCTACTACAAATATGTATTTCAAAGAGCAAAAATTCAATGATTGCTTTCTGATTCACAAAATTTGTTTTTTATATTGACAAATTTGTCTAAATTTCTGTATTGATACACATAATTACATACTGAGCATTGTGATTAATTCAACCATATACTTCAGAGTTTTCAGACTTACCAGATGAATAGCATAAAAGAAATGCTAAGATCATAAAATATATCGTTCATTTCCAGATTTTCTACAGCAGGCCAGATCTTTTCTATTAAAGAATGAAAAGTGCAATTATATTTCACAGTGAACTGTGTTGTCAGATTCTTTATCTTGATTCTCTGTTGGATAGAGAAATTCACATCTACATTAATAGTGCTCATAAGGTAACTAGACAGAAGATTATTAGAGAGGGAAATTGGAAAGGCAGTCCCTTTGTATGTTTTTTAGAAAGGTCATCTAAAACAGAAATATGTCAATTAATTTTCTGACAGGATCATGATTCCTCTGTCTTCATTTATAAAAAAAAAATAATTCCATTCTAAATTTTTGTGGGAAAGATTGTCAAAAGGCATATTTTCCTTTACTTCTAAAAATCAGAACCAAAGGTATATCTCCTACATTCTTACTTTCAGAGTAATAGAGACTACTATTTGTTTAAAACCAGTACATACACATTCAGAAACAAAATGCAGGTTAAGTAATTATTAGTTTTAAAATGCAGAATATAGAATGATAACAACTCTGCTTAAATATTTTTCATTCAGTTTACCATGTCACCTGTGGAAAAATGCTTTATATTTTGTTTGTTAGTTTGAGGCAGGATATAAACATAGAAATGAGAATATTTATTTATTAAGCACTTACTGTGTGCCTGGAATGTACTAAATATTGAGGGTCTGCACAAAGAATTTACATTTTATTAGATGAAGGGAAAAATTAAAAAAGAATCCTGCTTATGGATCCAAAGTACCCAAGTTCAAATTCTCGATCTTATATTGATTACTTTCATGACCTCAGGCAACTGATTTTAATTTTCTTGTGTTCAGTTTCTTTATTAGAAGGTGAAGAGCAAGGATAGATTAAAAGATCTTTAAGATTCTTTTATATCTAAATAACATATATATTACTTTATTTTTTTTCTCTAAACTAATATGCTTTACTATGAAGAAGCATGTTTATTGAAATTCTCAAAGAAGTCCAAAACCAGACAAACATAGGACAGCAAATATATGGAACTTCTCAAAAGGCATTTTTAAAATCCTTTTAATTTTTGTTTTTATTTTTGGACTTTTTTAAATTGAAATTTATTGATGCCTTTTGTCTATGTATCACAGTATTCTCTGGAAGGCCAAAACAAAGAAAACAAAATATTCTTCTCTAGTACAAAGAAAAATAATTACTATACTTCTTTGAATTTTGAATTGTTATTCAAGTACTCTATTTAGCTGGTTACTGAGAACAAAATGGAAAGTGGTAGAAAACATGTTTCAGGAAAGGGATAGCTCCTAGATAAAAGAGGGTCAAATTACCCAAGACTGTTTCACCTATAACACCTTTTTCTTGATCTTAATAGAGGGCAATCCCATACAAATCTAGGTTATTCTCATTTTATCAATCATCTTTAGTTCAACAGCCTACCTAGGTTTTAGTCTACTCCATCACTGGGTAGAAGCCTGCTAATTCTTTTTCTTATTCTTCTTTTAATTTATTTTATATTTTCCTTAGTTACATTAAAAACAAAAACAATTTTTTTTTTACATTTGTATCTAAAATTTTTGAGTTTTAGATTGTCTCCCTTATCCCCACCCACAATTAAGAAACCACTTGTGAGGTTATGCAAAACATTTCCATAAAAGTCAAGATGTGAAAAAATATGTATCTCCCACCCTAAAGAAATATTTAAGTTAAAAAGAAATAGAGAAAGACAAAGTGAGAGACAGAGACAGAAAGGCAGAGAAACAGAGAGAGACAAAGACAGACACAGAGAGAATACTTCAATTTGTATTCAGATACAATAAGTTCCTTCTATAGGTATGGATAGAATTTTTCATCATAAGTCCTTCAGAGTAGTCATGGACGATTATATTACTGAGAATACCAAAGTCATTCAGAGTTGATCATTCTGGAACATTGACACTACTTTGTATACAGCACATTTAATTTTCTTGAGTTAATGGAGGACTTTGTGGGCTTTTTCATTTTTCTTATCCTGCTCATTTTCCAAAGAACAATAATATCATTGTATCATAAACACACAGGACAGTTTATTGAGCTATTCCCTAATTGATGGGCATCCTCTCCATTCCAGGTTCTTTTTTTGCCCTGAAAAGAGAGCTGCTATGAATATAGTATATACATATAAGTAATTTTCCTGTTTTTTTTCTTTGAATCTCTTTTCTGGATTTTCATGCCTAGTAGTGGTGGAGTTAAATGGTCAAAGAACATGTATGAATTTATAGTCCTTTGGGCATAGATTATAACTTCTGATCATTTATAAATCACAGCAAAGCTCTTATTTAGTTTTTATAAATTTGACTCAGTCCCTTTTGAGTAATGAGGCCTTATCAGATAAACTTGTTTCAAAATTATTTTTTATAATTACTATTGCTCACTATATTCCCCCCCCCCCATTTATTATCCCCTTTCACCCTGTTCCTCCTCAAAAAGGTTTTGGTATTGACCAACCCCTCCCTCAATATGACCTCTCTTTTATCACATTCCCCTCTTCCCATATCCCATTCCCCTCCTATTTTCTTGTAGGATAAGATAGATTGAGTGTGTATGTCATTTCCTCTTTGACTCAATTCTGATGAGAGTTAAGATTCATTTTCTTACCTTCTCTTCCTCTTCTTCCTTTCCACTACAAAGCTTTTATTTACCTCTTTTATTATGGCAAATAATTTATACCATTCCACTTCTCCCTTTCTCTTTCTCCCAGTACATTTTTCTCTCATCTCTTAATTTCATCAATTTTAAAAAAGACATTATTCCTTCATTTTCAACTCACAACTATGACCTCTGTCTATATGTACTCCTTCAAAATTCCATAATCATGAGAAAGTTTTAATGAGTTACAAGTATCATCCTCCCATGTAGGAATATAAACAAATAAACCTTATTAAATCTCTTATGATATTTCTTTATGCTTCTCCTGAGTTCTGTATTTGAAAATCGAATTTTACATTTATCTCTGGTCTTCTCATTATAAATGATTAAAAATCCTCTATTTTATTGAATGACAACTTTTTTTTAAAGGATTATACTCAATTTTGCTCGGTAAGTGAATCTTGGTTGTAATCCTAGCTCCATTGCTCTCTGGAGTATAATAATCCAAGCCCTCCAGTCATTTGATGTAGAAGCATTTTGACAGTAGTTCCAATATACTTAAATAGTTTCTTTCTGGATGCTTGCAATATTTTCTCCTTGACCTTGGAGTTTGGGAATTTGACTAGGATATTCATAGGAGTTTTCATTTTAGGATCTCTTTCAGGAGAAACAAAACTTTGGTGTTTTTTTTTTTTCAATTTCTATTTTATCATCTATTTCTAGAATATCAGGACAAATTCCCATGATAATTTCTTACACAGGCTTTTTTTTTTTTTTTTTTTTTTTTGATCATGATTTTCAGATAAAGCAAAAATTTTTTAAATTATGTCTCCTAAAAATATTTCCAGGTCAGTTGTTTTTCCAATGAGATATTTTCACATTTTTTCTGTTTTCATTTTTAAAGTTTGGTTTTATTGTATCTTGATTTCTCATAAAGTTATTAGTTTCCATTTACTCAACTCTATTCTTAAGGAATTCTTTTCCAGATAATGATGAATATTGGAGGGGATGTGGGAAAACTGGGACACTAACACATTTTTGGTGCAATTGTGAGTGGATTTCAGCCATTCTGGAGAGCAATTTTGAAACTATGTTCAAAATGTTATAAAACTGCATATTGTTTGATCAAGCACTGTTGGTTCTCTACAGAGAATTATTAAAGAAGGAAAAGGGACACACATGTGCAAAAATGTTTGAGCCAGCCCTTTTTGTAGTTGCAAGAACCTGAAAACTGAGTGGATGCTTATCAGTTGGAGAATGACTGAATAAGTTATGATATATGAATGTATGAAATATTATTGTTCTATAAGAAATAATTAGCAGGATGATTTTAGAAAGGGCTGGGGAGACTTATATGAACTGATGCTAAATTAAATGAGCAGAGACAGGAGATCATTCTACATGACAACAAGATTATATAATGATCAATTCTGATGGATGTGATCCTTTCCAGTAATGAGATGATTCAGATCAGTTTCAATAATCTTATGATGAAGAGAGCTATGTACAATCAGAGAGAGGACTATGGGAACTGGGTGTGGACCACAACATAGCATTTTCACTCTTTCTGTTGTTTTTACTTACATTTTTGTTTTCTTTCTCAGTTTTTTTTTTTCTTCTTGATCCAATTTTTCTTGTGCAGCAAAATAACTATAACTATGTATACATAGATTGGATTTAACATATATTTTAACATATTCAACATGTATTGCATTACCTGCAATTGAGGGGAGAAGGTGGGGGAAGGGGAGGGAAATTTGTAATACAAAGTTTTCCAAGGGTCAATGTTGAAAAATTACCTATGCATATATTTTGTAAATAAAAATCTTTAAAAGAGAGAGAGGAATTATTTTCCTCAATGAGCTATTGTACCTCCTTTTACTACTGGCAATTTTGCTTTTTAAGGCATTCTTCTCCTCATTATCTTTTTGCATTTACTTTTTCATCACTTTCAATATTTTTCCTGTATTCCCCTGTATCTGTCTTACTTGATTATCAAAATCCTTTTGATTTTTTCCATGGTCGGAGCCCAGTTCTTATTTTCTTAAAGGCTTTGGATGTAAAAGTTTTGACTTTGTTATCATCTTCTGAATGTGTGTTTTGATCTTTTTTGGCACCATAATGATATAAAGTGGTCAGAAACTGTTTTTGTTGTATCTCCTCATTTTCCTAGCCTATTACTTGGCTTTTAACTTTTTGTTAAAATAGGGTTCTATTTCCAAGATGGAGGATGTACTTTCTCAAGTTTTAGGAGTTTTGTGCAGCTGTTTTCAGAGATCCTTCGAGATACCTCACAAATACTCTTTTCTGCCATGGATCTGTTACAAGTGTCCCTGTTCCGTTGTAGCTGTCATAAAAGCTGTGCTAAATCAAAACAGTTCTGTGTTGCTGACTCTCAGGTCCCGAAACTGGGGCCAGGACTATGCTGACACAGCCTGTACTTGGACTGAACTGGGACTTCTATCCTGTTTCCATAGACCCTTTCTAGTGACTTTCCAAACTTTCTAGGGCCAAGAAGTACCAAATTCTCTAGCACTATTACTGATTCAGAGGTCCACCTTGCTGATCACCCCATCTAAGGCTGGGGAGGGTAAGAGTAGAGGTCAGGGCAAGGGCCAGAATCTGCACTGGAATTACATGCTAGGCTCCCATCCTGGTATCATAGACCTTTCTTGTTCATCTTCTTTTAAGCAGTAAATGTTCTACTCCATCTTTTGGGGTGTTCTAATGCACTAAAATTTGTTTATAATCATTATTTAAAGGAATTTGAGGTAATTTGGAAGAGAGGTTTGGTGAGTTCCTGCCTTTACTCTTCGATCCTCCACCTCCCAAGTCTGTTGTTCTTAAAAACTTAAGTTCTACAAGGTTTTGCAAAAGTGAACACTGAAAACTCTTTGCATATATTTGGAAAAATATAATATTATTTAAAAAATACTTACTTTCTGGTATAGGAATCCAAATTCCCTAAAAATTTGTTCACTTTCCACTTAAATTTATCATGTTTTTATTACTTGCTGATTAAATGTAGCAGCAATAAAAGACACAACTTCATCTTCAGTTTCTCACCTGAGATTTTATAATCTTTGGAAATAGTTTCTTGGTTTCTTGCAGTTGTATCATTTCTGCCCATGGGAATAACTAAAATTGAATACTAGATATTTGATTTAACAAGGTTAAACAAATTCTTATTTCTTGGATGCAAGACAATAAATTTGAAACAGACTTCCTTTTCTCCAAGTTTATTTAATGGATTTTTTATAAAATTGTGAAGACCAAAAGTTTCCTGCTCATTAGAATGCCGAACTCCATCCTTTTTTCTTTTATTTTTTTAATAATGCATTTTTTATGAATCATCTTGAGGCAGAATAAGCAGAACAAAATGGAAAAAATGGGAGAAAAAAACAGCAAAAAGAAGTGAACATAGCATGTGTTGAATTACATTCAATCTCCATAGCTTTTTTTTTTTTTTTGTATGCTGATGGGACTGAACTGAACCACTGAGAACCAATAATCTCACATTCTTATTGTTATTGTATAACAATTATTGGTTCTCAGTGGTTTTCTGGTTCTGCTTGTTTCACTCAGCATCAGTTCATGTAAATCTTTCTAGGCCTTTCTAAAATCAGCTCATTCATCATTTTGTATAGAACAATAATAATTCATTACCTTCATATACCACAACTTATCCAGTCATTCCCCAGTTGATGGGCATCTACTAATTTTCCAATTCATTCCTATCACCAAAAAACAACAGCTGCTACAAACATTTTTGGACATGTTGCTCCTTTCCCCTCCTTTATGATTTCCTTGGGATACAGACCCAGAAGTGGCACTGCTGGGTCAAAGAATATGCACAGATTTATAGACCTTTGCACATAGTTTCAAATTGCTCTCCAGAATGGATCATTTCACAACTTCACCAAAAATACATGTGTCCCAATTTTTCTACATCCCCTCCAACATTTATCATTATCTTTTCCTGTCACCTTAGCCAATCTGAGAGGTATGAGGTAGTACCTCAGAGTTGTTTTAATTTACATTTCCCCATAGTGATTTAGAATATTTTTTTTCATATGACTATAAATGGCTTTAATTTCATCATCTGAAAATTGTCTGTTCATATCCTTTGACCATTTATTAATTGAGGAATGATTTGTATTCTTATAAATTTGATACAATTATTTATATATTTTAGACCAACTCTATCCTTTTAAGGAAGATCCTCTTAATATTCCTTTTCTTTTCATGTGACACTCTTCTATTTTCTTACCTAATACAGGACAATCATCCTATTAAAGGGATTTCATCATACTCTCAAAATATTAGCACTAATAATAACAACAATTTTTCATTTTTCCTGATACTTTATTTCTTAAACTTTTTTTATCTTTCTTCTCAGAAAGGGAGCCTATGGCCAGCCTATACGTGAACAACAGAAATTAATTGATTATGGAGAAATATAAATTCTATGCTTTCATTTCAATTCACCGACTTCATATGCTACCTACTGATTGAGATTTTTCTGCCTTATTTTTGAAGTACTTGTTGGTATTTACATTTCATTTCCTAAGCAACTTTATAGCTTTGGATTGCCTCTAAATCATTTTGTAACTACTCTGCTACTCTGCTTTCTTTGTCTTCTCATTAAATTTTTCTTCTTTCATGAACATACAAATTTGGTTTACCTCTTTTTTTAGGTATTTATTTCTCTTGATTATGCATCTTGATTTGCTCTTTTCTCACTTTTTAAAATCCTTCCTTTTCCTCCTCAAAATTGAGTGCCCTTTCAGATTGAGGCACACTTCTCATTCAGAAAAAAAAAGTTTTCCTCCAGTTTAAATTATTATAAATTTCTTTTCCCCAAAATTAACTCTTTGGACATCTTAATAATCTGATCTTATTATCCCTAAACTACCTTAACAGTGTCCTCTTTATTTACCTGAAGAACTGTCTCCTCTCTTTCTTTTTCTCTTTCTTACAGAGATGCCAAAAGTAGAAACTAGTTTGGAGAGTTCCTTCCATTAATACCCAAATTTTCCCAAAATAAAAACCTTGAACTTCATAATTTGAAGCTTCTCCAAAATCACCTGCATTTTTCCTCCTTATTTACCTACTTTACTGAACTTATTTAACTGATTAACTTATTTTAACTAATCTCTTTCTCTTCCAACTTTCTCCTGTGGACATTGTGAATAGTTAATAGCTATTTAACTGCCTCCCTGTTATGACTTTGGAAAATGACTTTGGAAATAGGCATATTTCTGTATCCTGGAACATTATTTTATATTTCAGTATAAATGGAGATTCCATCAGGAATTCTCTTGTTGTCAAGGTTTATTATCTTAATCCATACCTCTTACTGCCTCTACATAACTGGTCATGTCATTCAAGAGGCAGAGAGTTGGAATCTCAACTCAAATAAAATCTGGAATCATTTATTAAATGGAATCTGTTACAGCACTTCATCATCCATAGGATTTAAACCAAGAAGAAATCTTGAGATGCTCTGACAGCACTTGGCCTGGATACCTAAATTCAAATTTAGTCTCAGATACTAGCTATGTGACCCTTGGTAAATCACTGATCTAGACCAATCTCATTTTTACCATTTATAAAATGGAGATAATTATGGAACCTATTTCTCAGGGTTGTTTTGAGGATCAAAGAAGAGCTCTTTGAAAACTTTAAAGTATTATATAAATGCTAGCTATTATTATTAGCATTTAGTTCAACCTAAAAAAAAATCTATCTTCATTTTACAGGTGAACTGAATCTAAGAGAAAAGAGACTTGCTATGGAGCTATGTGAGCAGCAATTTCACCATAAGCCTCCTACCCTGAATCCAGGACTTTTTGTTTTTTTAAGAAAAACAAAAAAACAGAAAAGAAATACAAAACAAAAGAGATCATTTTCATGTGCCCAACAGAACTTCAGTGAGGATTCTAAACAAGTAATTACCAGTTCAAGAAAGTACACACACACACACACACACACACACACACACATATATATATATATATATATATATAGTTACTTTATTTTTTTTTACCTTTCATCTTTCCCACCTCTACCAAGCAGGCTATAGTTAAGAAAGGACATATTTATGTATATACACATACATACATACACACATATCTTTACTATTCCTGCTGGTTCTTTGCTTTAATTCTGCTCCTTAACTTGCCTTGCTATTACTCAACCCCTGCCCCACAATGGATTCCTCCCTTGTCTTCTTTCTTCACCCTTTACTTCCCCATGTGTCTATACCTCCCTTCTTATTTCTTTATAGATTTTGGAGGGTTCCCTTCATGGTATATATGCAATGTTACCTATTTAGCCCATTCCTGATGTGAGTGTTTTCAGAGCTACAAGTGTCTATTCTTCCTCTGAACTTCATTTATATGATATAATTACTATTTTTATCAAAAACTCTGCCCCAATCTTTTTTGAGCTAACCTATTACTGATGTAAATCTTAAACATATGGTATAAAGCTCTCCAGGGACTTTTTTAGCTGCTTTTTTCTCTTTATTATTTCATTTACTTTTTAATCCTTTCTTCCTCATACATACCTTTGCTAAAGATGATCTGAGTAGTAGTTATGACAAATTTTGTCCATTTATTGGAAATAATGTTTTATTACCAGTTTCTAGCGTTCTTAAAGAGTCACTCATCAATCACCTAGCATTTATGCACCTCATTAAATGCTGGGAAGACAAGAAAGGAAACATAAATACAAAGAAATATAACAAATCCTTCCCTCAAGAAATTTGTAATAGAGGAGACATATGTGTGTGTGTGTGTGTGTGTGTGTGTGTGTTTGTGTGTGTGTGTGTGTATGTGTGTGTGACATAAAGTGAGTGGTAATAAAGTAATAAGAAAAAAGAAACATGTAAAAACTTGAGGATCTGAGAAAAGCTTTTGGCAGAAAGTGAAACTGGAATTTGGTCTTTAAGGAAGCTATGGAAACCAAGCCATAGATGTGAGGAGTTTATTCTATACATCGAAGGACAAGAGATGTTGTAAGAAGTAGGCAGAATTTCTTAAACTTTTTTCTACTCATGAACCTTTTTTGCCTGAGAAATAGTTATGTGACCCAGAGTATATAGGTATATAAAATATGTATATAAATCAAACATTTTCTAATGATAAATCATAATTTCATGACTCTCACATTCAATTACAACTCTCGATATGAGTGTGTGAACCATAGTTTAAGAAGTTGGAGGTTAGTATATAGTTCAATTATAAATTCAAATACAAGTTTGTATAGAACAGAACTAAGTTAAGGAGTAAGAAAGGCTAATTTTATGAAGAACACTAAATGCCAAATAAAACACTTTCTGTTTTATCAGAGAACCTACATAGGATGCCATTGTAACTTACTGAGCATGGGACAGGTTAAAGTTGACCCAGTTTCCATAGCTTCCTTAAAGACTTAATTCCAATTTCACTTTCTGCAAAAAGCTTTAGAAAAATCACTGTAGTAAGTAAATTGATTGGGATGGGAAGACACCAGGCAAGGAGAGCATTTAAGAAACTAGAATATTTTAAATATCCATGTTTATCAGTAACCCACTCCCACCCAATAACCTAGAATTCAAATATTTTTTTTCAAATAATTCAAATACCTATCTGTTACCTAGGGAGATAGTGTGACACAGCAGAATATACCACTATTGAAGCCAGGAACATCTTGAGTTATATCCCATCTCTAAAACATAATGGTTTCTATGACCCTATCCATAGCTCTCAAATTTTCAATGTAATAAGTCTTTCTCTAAAACCATAAGGAGTTAAATATATGTATATGTAATGGTTCAATGATGATGAGACATTGTACGAGAAGGAACATTCCAAGGCCACCACACCCCTGTAGTCCAAAAAGGCCTACATTATGGCATAATTCTTTTTATCACATCAGACGTCTTCTTTTTCATAGGCTTCTTCTGAGCTTTTTACCACTCAAGTCTTTCTCCAGCCCTAAAATTAGGAGGCTGCTAGCCTCCTAAATATCTATTTATATAAATTTATTAGATTCCTTTTTGTGCTTATTTATATAGCTACATAAATATATAGCTAGATAAATATTTATACCTATTTATATTAGATATTATATATGCCAATCTATATATTAAGATCTAAATATATAGATATATAGATGCTGACTTGTATACATACATATATACAAATATATGAAAATATATTTAGAATTTACAACCTTAGAAAACTAGCTAGGGCCCTGAAAAGTTAAGAGATATATTTAGTGTATAGACATATATCTCAAGTAATAAGCATTTGTTTCTTCCTGATTTAAAAGAAAAATAAAATATTGTAACAAAAATTTATAATCCAGGAAATCAAGTTTGTATATTGTCCCCATTCAAAAATATATGTCCCAATCTGAAGCTAAAATCTTTCTCTTCTGTCAGATTTTTAAAACTAAAAGTTGTAATGTTGACCTGCACTGACAGAGGGAGTTTTTTTACCTGGGAGTCGTGTATACTAAAGAAATTATAGGTCCTATCCCTATAGTATTTATTGTCTAAAAACATCTGTAAATTTATACATATCATATACATTCAAATACATGTACTGAATAACTGACTTTCCTTCATTTTATGTAGGATCAAGTAGCAGGGATAGGATATGAGAAGGCATACATTTCCCACGGGTTTTGTGAGCCCTA
Source organism: Sarcophilus harrisii (assembly GCF_902635505.1). Taxonomy (NCBI): domain Eukaryota; kingdom Metazoa; phylum Chordata; class Mammalia; order Dasyuromorphia; family Dasyuridae; genus Sarcophilus; species Sarcophilus harrisii. The sequence continues at coordinate 111,166,088 of NC_045431.1, read as the reverse complement.
TATATATATAAATGTTTTCCCCCTTCATTACAATTGTGTCATATATGTGTTTACCTTGTAAGCACAAATCTTTAGATAGTTCCAATTATTGAGGTATAGGTACAAGTGTATTTTATTCAGTCTTTTGTTGCCAATTAGAATATTTTAAAGAGTTAACTTCAGGAAAGAAGCTTATATAATAAATGTTGATCATATCATTAATTTTCATGTAATATAAAAAAGATAATTATATTTCATTTTCTCCTGAAGATTTAACTTGGCAGTGGAAAAAGATTTCCCTGCTGAAATGCCTAGATTAAAATAATTAAACAACCCATAAAACGCAAAGTTTCTTAAGTCTATTTTTAAAACTATATGATTTAAACTCCCATTTTCTTATAGATGTCATTGCCTCCCAAACTAATTTGGGTTGTCTAACAACATCTAACAGTTGGCAAAGCATTTAAGAGGAAAATTTTAAGTACAAACAAATGAGAGTGTCTTTTTGAAATAACAAAAAAAGTGCAATATTCCTAAATGCTTGGTTTGTATATGCTCCTTAACCCCAATTATTTTCTTTCTACCTTTGATTTCATCCTTTTCTAATAAAGAAAAGAGAAGTGGATCTATCCATGTGTATTTTATGAGAAAAGGTAGGGAGTGAGGTTCTATCCATTGGTTCAAATACCAGAATTTTACCTGAGCTATCTTTACATTAAGGAGAATGGAGGGGGGGAAAAAGGGAGGAAGGACTTAGAAAAAGAGGGAATCCTTTCTCATTGAGACTTTTTAAAAAAAAGTCAGTTATAGTCCTGGTCAATATATTGGGGAAAATAGACAAGAATTCATATTTAGTTTAAAAATACTTAGTGCCTCAGTGGAGAATACTCTAAATAAAAGGTTGAAAAGGAGGGACATATCATCATTTTTTTTCTACCTTACAATTTCTTGAAGAACACATTTCTTATTGTTAATAATAAGTATCTTTAGAGATTTTTACATGCATTATCTCTTTCTTGCCTCCAAAGGAAGGAAGGAAAGAAGGAAAGAAGGAAGAAAGAAAGAAGGAAAGAAAGAAAGAAGGGAAGAAAAAAAGAAAGAAGGAAAGAAAGAAAGAAGGAAAGAAGGAAAGAAGGAAAGAAAGAAAGAAAGAAAGAAAGAAAGAAAGAAAGAAAGAAAGAAAGAAAGAAAGAAAAAGAAAAAAGAAAGGAAGGAAGGAAGGAAGGAAGGGAAGGGAAGGAAGGAAGGAAGGAAGGAAGAACAGAAGGAAGAAAGGAAGAAAGAAAGAAAGGATGATGTATTAGATTGAGTAAGAAAAGCCTAAGTTTTGGCAGAGCCAAGATGCCAGAGAATAGACAAATCTTTATCTGATCTCCTCTTGGTGTCATCAGATCAAGGCTAAATTGGTTTTAGAGTGACAGAACCCACAAATATTTGGAATGCAATGAATTTCCAGTAGAAGATATTTGGAAGAACTTCAATCAGATAGGGGAGGAGGATGTTGAGGACAAGTACAGCTCTACTTGGGAGGATCTCAGTCAAAATACAACAGCATTGGCCACTGTCTTGGTTACAAGCCAGTGGATCAGCAGATTATCTTGAGACATCCAATGCAAATAGAAAAGGCAACTAGTGATCCTCTGACTGCCACAATAATGTGGGAACTAGCCAGGCCTGCCCAACACCAAAAGTCAGTCAGCAACACCAACCTTAGAGCAACATAAAAAGTCTGTTGACTGTAGAGGAAGCTTGGGACAATCTCCCCTTTGCCTTAAGAACAGACCTCAAATGAAAAAAAAAAAAAAAGCAAGCAAAAATAGCAAAAAGGACTCTGATGATAGATAGATTTTGTGGAAAAAGAGAAGAACAGACTTCAAACCCTGAGAATCCCAAAGGCAAGTAATTTCAAGATGAAGCCCCAAAGGGTGATGTAACTTTATCTGAATCTCACAAGGCTTTCTTGAAGAATTCAAAAAGTCTCTTACAAGAAGAAAAATGGGTAAAGGAAATGAGATCTTGGTAAGAGAGGTTGGAAGAGGAAACAAGAAAATTATCTGAAGAAAATTATTTTAAAAATAAATTTAGTGTAATGTAAAAATCATATAGATCCTTACAAAATACATATGAAAAAGAAACCAATTTATTAAGAAACAGAATTTGTGAAATAGGGGGGAAAATTAACAACAACAACAACAAAACTCATTTAAAAATTCAATTGTACAAATGCAAAAGTAAATAAAAAAGCTAACTGAAGAAAATAATTTACTAAAATTTAGAATTGAACAAATGAAAGTGAATGACTCAAAGAGACTTCAAGAATCAGTCAAACAAAAACAAAAAAAAAAAGAGAAAAAAATAGAAAGAACTGTGGAAAAACAACTGACCTGGAAAATAAACCTGGGAGGGACAATCTAAGAATTATTGGACTTTTGAAAACCATGACTGAAAAAAAAAGAGCCTAGACATCATCTTTCAGGAAATCATCAAAGAAAACTGCCCAGATATCCTAGAATCAGAGGGTAAAATAGACATTGAAAGAAACAAAAACTCCAAGAAACTTCCTAGCTAAATTTCAGAATTATCAAATCAAGGAGAAAACATTGGAAGCAGTCAGAAGGAAACAGTTCAAATATTAAAGAGCCATAATGAGGATTACCTAGGACTTAGCAGCCTCCACTTTTTAAAGGATCAAAGGGCATGGAATCTGATATTCTGAAAAGCCCCAGTTTTACTTCACATATTTATTAGCTGTGTGTTCCTGGACAAATCCTTATCTTAAAAATGAGGGGGTTAGAATAAATGGCCTTGAAAAGTATCATTCAATTTCTGGATCTACTATCATAAGATAAAGAACATTATCAGAAAGCCTCTTTTACCAGAGAGGAGTCAAGTCTTTAACCTTTGAGTTGGTCACTTTTGCATGTTTCTACTTCAAGGAAAACATATATCTCTTATTTTTTTTTAACTGAAAAATCATTAAGTTACTTACTTTAGTCATAAATTGGACACATAGATAACTGTTCATGGGACAATGGTACTAAGGAAAACTTTATTTCAAAACACGTGCATCAAGAGAAAAATAAAGTCTAAATGTTGGAAATCAGTCAGAGAATGTTTGCAATGTCATTTATTTTCTGCCTAGGCAGAATAAATTTATTATTCCTGCACAGGAATATGTTTATCCAATTATGACATTATCCTACACCTTAATAAGTTTAAAATGATGACTGTTGCTTGTCCTAGACCTTTGTTAAGTGTACCATCTAAGGAATACAGATTTCCTTATCAATTAGAGTATTTAAAAATTATCAATATAGACAGATAAATAATGTTCTTGAGCTTACTTTTAGAGTATTGATCATTCATAACAAATATGATCTCATTTGATAACCTTGTCCTGTGGAGAGGTAGGATGGGTTGGGAGTAGTTCCTAACAACCTAATAGATTCTTTGTAACATCCTTCCAAAATATTTGATAAAATGCTTTGGTATTTCTTATTAATCACAAGTAAATCTGTGACAAAAGTATAGCTTTAAGGGCTACTCAATCAGTGAACCTGGGCATTCTAAGAATAGCTTGCCCCTTTAAATCGTTTGACAAAGTATGTCAGTTGGGAGAAGTCAGCTTGAAAATATGATCTGACCATCATATTGTTGGGTAGTAATACACACCTTTCAGTAGAGACATTACAGAAAAAAAATACCTAATTTCTAAAAAATAATGGAATTTTTAGTTTGTGTAACACAAGGACATCATCTTTTTGGTGAGAAGAGGTATCTGCTGCCTTATATTTGAGCTCGTTTTTGAAGACTGGGACAATCAAATTATCTTGCAACCCCAGAGGGGTTGATAAAAAGATAACCTATGCCTGATCAAGTTCCATAAATAGATTGACTCTAAATCTATTAAAATAACAGACAGCAAAAAACAAAACAAAACAAAACAAACAAAAAAAAATAAAACCCTGCTCTGTCTCAAAAGAAAATTTACCAAAATAACAAGTTTGTTGCCAAAAATCAGTGACAGTGAGGGGATGAGGAATTTAAAGAGGCTCTTAATTATTTAACAAGGATTACTTCTCTTGTAGTTCAACTAATCCCAATCTATTCTTTGCCTAGAACAGATTGCCCCCTTTGCAATTCATTTAAATCCATTTCATGGCATCACCTGCCTGACATCATGGTTGTCTTTGAGAATGAAAGGAAAAAAAGAACTCTTTCACTTATCTTCATTCTTTTTCTTTCTACTGATTCATTTCTTATAGCTCTACAAACATTTCCATGAATCCCCTGTCCTGAAAATTTTCTTACTTGACCATTCCATTCCAGCTAATCATCATGCCGAGATATTTTGCCCTTTGTAAGAAGATTCTAAAATTCTATGTAAGATAGATATTCTACTTTTTTTCTATTCTTGCTCTCTTTTTTCATAATAATAGTTTTTTTTATTTTTCAAAAACCATGCAAAGATGATTAGAAAATTATGCCATTAATAAATGCTTATTGATTAAATACTTGAAAAGTCATTATATTAATTAAAAAATACAGTGGTTACAGAACAATTAAAATAGGAATACAGGTTAAAATCAAAAGAAAAAAATGCTTCAGTTTCAATTATTCCTAACACAGGTTACCCAAAATGAAGGACATTTCAATCCCCTGATTTTGCAAGGTGGTAAATCTAGACCAGGCAGATTGGGTTTATTTTCTTACTAATAATCAGATATATAATTTTGGAGAACAGGTTTAGGTGTAAATTTCAAATGATTATGAAATTTACATTTCTTTTTTCTTTGTTTTTATTTTCAACTTTAAAATACTATTTCTTTATTTTTCTTTATTTCTTTTTTAAAATAATAGCTTTTTTATTTTCAAAATTCATGCAAATGTAGTTTTCCATAGTCACCCATGCAAATCCCCATTTACCAAATTTTTTCTCACTTCCTTCCCCTCAATCCCCTCACCTAGACCACAAGTAATCAAATATTTGTTAAACATTCAGAATTCCATTATTTTTCTGTAAGAAATGACCAGCAGGATGATTTCAGAAAGACCTGGAGAGACTTACATGAACTGATGCTAAGTGAAATGAGCAGGACCAGGAGATCATTATATACTTCAAGAACAATACTATATGCTGATCAATTCTGATGGATGTGGCCCTCTTCAACAATGAGATGATCCAAATCAGTTCCAATAGAGCAGTAATGAATTGAACCAGCTATACCCAGTGAAAGAACTCTGGGAGAGGACTGTGAAGCACTACATAGAATTCCCAATCCTTCTATTTTTGTCAGCCTGCATTTTTTATTTCCTTCACAGGCTAATTGTACACTATTTCAAAGTTTGATTCTTTTTGTACAGCAAAATAACTGTTTGGACACATATACATATATTTTATTTAACTTATACCTTAATATATTTAACATGTATTGATCAACCTGCCATCTGGGGGAAGGGGTGGGAGGAAGGAGGGGAAAAGTTGGAACAAAAGGTTTTGCAATTGTCAATGCTGCAAAATTACCCATGCATATATCTTATAAATAAAAAGCTATAATAAAAAAAGAACTGGGGAAAAAAGAAGAAGAAAAAAAAAAAACTAGGTGTGGCTACCCTGACTTCAAAAAAATGTAGAATTCCTTTATACATCTTTCTATATTTATCATGCTGCACAAGAAAAAATAGATCAAAAATGAAAAAGACAAAGCATAAAAAACAAATAAACAAAATGAAACAAAACAAAATGATGAGTACTACTTTGGGATCCACATCCAGTCCCCACAGTCCTCTTTTTTTTTTTTTTAACATTTTTAAATTTTATTCATGTCCTCAGTTCAGAAAATTCCCTGGAGCTCCAAGAAAACTTAATTTTTTGTTTTTAAATATATCTGATTCCATTTTCTCTCCACATCATCTCCTTGTAATAATTGTCAGAGAAAAAGAAAATCCAATTGTAACTAATATGAATAATGAAATAAAAAGAATTTCTGCATTGATCATATTTAAGAAATATACATCTCAGGGTAGAGCCAAGATGGTGAAGAGTAGAAAAGTCTTTATCTGAGCTCTCCCTGGTTCCTCAGATCAACACCAGATCAAGCTTCTGAACTGGTTTTGAAGTGACAGAACACAAATATTTAGAATGTAATAAATTTCCAGCAGAAGATATTTTAGAAGAACTCCAGGAAAAGGTCTGTTTTATTCAGGAAGGGAGAAGGAAAAGACAGTCAAGAAAGGCACAAGACCCTAGCGTGGTATGGTAGCTGCACTCTCTGAAAACTACCAGGAAGCTCTTAGCCAAAATACAGCAACATTGACTACTCTATCCTGATTACAAGCCAGTGGATCAATTGGTTATGAAAAATCTACTGCAAATACAAAAGGCAATGTTGCTCTTGTAACCCGGAATAATGTGGGACTTGGCCATGCCTAAACCAACTCTGGAAGGAAGTCAGCACTACCAACCTAGGGCAGTGTAAATCCACTGTCACCTTTAGAGGAAGTTTGAGGTAATCTCCCCTTTGCCTAGGAGTAGATGTCAACCTTTTAAAAATGAGCAAAATAAAGCAAAAAGAACTCTGATCTTACCTAGCTTTTATGGAGAGAGAGAAAACAGATTTCAAACACTGAGTACACTAAAGGCAAATCATCTCCAGATGAAGCATCACAGGAAATGAGTTGATCCCCACCTCACAAAGCTCTCTTGGAAGAATTCAAAAAGGATTTTAGAGTTAAAAGAAAAGTTGGGAAAGGAAATGTGAAATTGGTAAGAGAGTTTGGAAAAGGAAAAAGAAATTTTCTAAAGAAAACCCCTTAAAAATAGATTTAGTGAAAAACAAAAAAATCATATAACCTTTATAAAATAGATTTGACAAAATGGAAGAGGCAAATAAGTCCTTATAAATAGACGTGACAAAATGGAAAAAAGCATATAACTCCTTACAAAATAGATTTGAAAAAGAAACCAATTTATTTTTTAAAAAATTGTGAAATGGGAAAAAAATCCAATGAACAAAACATTTCATTTAAAAGTTCAGTTGGGCAAATGCAAAAGAAGATAAAAAATCTAAGTGAAGAAAAAAAATTCAATAAAAATTAGAATTGGACAAATGAAATGTATGACTCAATGTAATTTCAAGAATAGATTTAAAAAAAAAAAACACTCACCTGGAAAACAGATTCAGGAGAGGCAATCTAAGAATTGTTGGATTACCTGAAAACCTGATGAAAAAAACAAGACCCTAGACATTATCTTTCAGGAAATTATCAAGGAAAACTGACCTGGTGTCCTAGAACGAGAGCTCAAAATAACCATTGAAAGAATTCACTGATCACTTCTTGAAAGAGAACCCAAAAAGAAAACTCCAAAGAACATCATAGCTAAATTTCAGCATTATCAGATCAAGGAGAAAATATTGTAAGCTGTCAGAAAGAAACAATTCAATTATCAGGAGTCATATTCAGGATTACCCAGGACCTAGTAACTTCCACTTTGAAGGATCAAAGAGTCTGAACAACGACAAAACACTTTCCACAAAAATGAAGTCAGATCTAATGAACTGGGAAAATATCAAGTGCTCATGGGTAGGCTGAACTTAAATAAGAAAAAGGGCAACACTACCTAAATTAATCTACTTATTGTTATACCAATCAAATTCCAAGAAATTATTTTTTACAGATCCAGAAAAAAATAGTAACAAAGTTCATCTGGAAGAAGCAAAGGTCAACAATTTCAAGGGAACTGATGAAAAGTAAAATGCAGATGAAGATGGCCTAGCTGTGTGACAATTAAAACTATGTTATAAAATAGTGGTCATCAACATCATTTGGTACTGACTAAGAAATAAAGTAATTGATCAGTGCAACACATTAGGTTTACTAGAAAAATACTCAATGACTATTGTAATCTAGTGTTTGACAAACCCAAAGATCCCAGCCTTGGGGATAAGAATTCATATAGTGAGTTGGAAACTCACATAATGAATTGAAAACTAGTATGGCAGAGTCTAGGCATTAACCCACATCTAGCATAAGGTTGAAATGGGTTCACGATTTAACCATAAAGAGTGATATTATAAGCAAAATAGAAATAGAAAAACAAAAGATAGTTTCCCTCTCAGATATATGGATGAAGTCAAAGTGGTAATAAGGGGAAATTTTATATCTCTAGAGGCATAGTTACATAAAATAGAGAAAGAGAAGATCAATGAATTGGGATTGCAACTAAAAAAGCTAGAAAAAGAGCAAATTAAAAACTGCTAATCAAATACTAAACTTAAAATTCTAAAAATAAAAGGAGAGATTAATAAAAATTGAAAATAAAAAATAATGAATTAATAAATAAAACTAAAAGTTGGTTTTATGAAAAAAACAACAAAATAGATAAACCTTTGATGAATTTGATTAGAAAAAGGAAAGAGGAAAATCAAATTCTTTGTCTTAGTAATGAAAAATGAGAACTTTCCACTAATGAAGAGGAAATTAGAGCATTAATTAGAAGTTATTTTGCCCAACTTTATGCCAATAAATTTGATAACCTAAGTGAAATGGAGGAATACCTACAAAAAATATAGGTTGACCAGATTAACAAAGGAGGAATTAAATTGCTTAAATAGTCCCATTTTAGAAAAATAAATAGAACAAGCTATTAATAAACTCTGTAAGAAAAAATCCCCAATACCAGATAGATTTACATGTGAATTCTACCAAACATTTAAAGAATAATTAACTCCAATGCTATATAAACTATTTGAAAAAATAGGGAATGAAGTAGTTCTACCAAATTCCTTTTGTGACAAAGACATGGTACTGATACCTAAACCAGCTAGGATGAAAACAGAGAAAGAAAATTATAGACCAATCTCCCTAGTGATTATTGATGCAAAAATATAAATAAAATATTAGCAAAGAGATTGCAGAAAATCTTCTGCAGGGTAATATACCATGACCAAGTAGGATTTGTACCAGGAATGCAGAGCTGGTTCAATATTAGGAAAATATTAGCATAATTGACTATATCAATAACCAAATTAACAAAAACCATATGATCATGTCAATAGATGCAGAAAAAGTATCTGATAAAATCCAACACCCGTTCCTATTAAAACACTAGAAAGTATAGCAATAAATGGACTTTTCCTTAAAATAGTCAGTATCTATTTAAAATCATCAGTAAGCACCATATGTAATGGGGACAAACTGGAACCATTCCCAATAAGATCAGGAGTGAAACAAGGTTGCCTACTATTGCCATTACTATTCAATATTGTATTAGAAATTCTAGTTTTGGCAATAAGAGATTAAAAAGAGATTAAAGGAATGAGAGTAGGTAATCAGGAAACCAAATCTTCACTCTTTGCAGATGATATAATGGTATACTTAGAAAACTGCAAGGAATCTACTAAAAAGCTATTAGAAATAATTCACAACTTTTAGCAAAGTTGTAGGACACAAAAAAATCCACATAAATGATCATCATTTTTATTCTTCACTAACAAAATCCAACACAAAGAGATACAAAAAGAAATTCCATGTAAAATAACTGTTGATAGTATAAAATATTTGGGCATCTATCTGTGAAGGGAAAGTCAGAAAGTATATGAGCAAAACTACAAAACATTTTCCATGCAAATAAAGCCAGAGCTAAACAATTGGAAAAATACTAAGTGTTCTTGTGTAGGCTAAGAGAATATAATAAAGATGACATTACTACCTACATTAATCTATTTATTTAGTGTTATACTAATCAGACTCCCAAGAAATTATTTTACTGACCTAGGAAAAATAATTACAAAATTCAACTGAAAGAACAAAAGGTCAACAATTTCAAGGGAACTAATAAAAAAAAAAATCAAATGAAGGTGCCCTAGCTGTACCACATCTAAAAGTATATTATAAAGTAGTGGTCATCAAAACCATTTGGTACTGGCTAAGAAATAGACTAGTTGATCAATGGAATAGTTAGGTTCACAGGACAAAATAGTCAATAATTAAAGAAATATAGTTTTTGACAAACCCAAAGACCCCAGCTTTTGCAATAAGAATTCACTATTTGATTAAAAAAAAAATTCTGAGAAATCTGGAAACTAGTATGGCAGAAAGTAGGCATTGACCCACACTTAACACTGCATATCAAGGTAAAGTCAAAATGGGTTCCTGACCTAGAAAAAAGAATGAAATTATAAATAAATTAGAAGAATATAGGATAGTTTACCTCTCAGATCTGTGGAGGAGGATGGAATTTGTGACCAAAGAGGAATTAAAGATCATTATTGATCACAAAATAGAAAATTTTTATTATATCAAGTTAAAAAGATTTTGTACAAACAAAACTAATGCACATAAGATTAAAAGGGAAACAATAAACTGGGAAAACATTTTTACAGTCAAAGGTTCTGATAATGGCTTCATTTCCAAAATATATCGGGAATTATTTATTTTTATGAGAAATTTATGAGAAATAAAACCATTTTCCAATTGATAAATGGTCAAAGGATATGAACAGAAAATTTCCAGATGAAGAAATTGAAACTATTTCTAGCCATATGAAAAGGTGCTCCAAGTCATTATTGATCAGAGAAATCCACGTTAAGACAACTTTCAGATACCACGACACACCTCTCACATTGGCTAAGATGACAGGAAAAGATAATGAGGAATGTTGGAGGGAATGTGGGAAAACTGGGACACTGATTTGGAACTATGCTCAAAAAGTTACTAAACTGTGCATACCTTTTGATCCAGCAGTGTTTTTAGTGAGCTTATATCCCAAAGAGATCTTAAAGAAGTTTGTGGCAACTCTTTTTGTAGTGGCTAGAAACTAGAAATTGTATGGATGCCCATCAATTGGAGAATGGCTGAATAAATTGTGGTATATGAATGTTATTGAATATTATAGTTCTGTAAGAAAAGATTACCAGGATGACTTCAGAGAAGCTTAGAGAGACTTGCATGAATTGATGCTAAGTGAAATAAGCAGAACCAGGAGATCACTATACACGGCAGCAAGATCATACAATGACCAACTCTGATCAATGTGGCTCTCTTTAACAATGAGGTGATTCAAACCAATTCCAATTGTTCAGTAATGAGGAGAATCAGCTACACCCAGAGAGAGAGGAAAATGAATGTGCATCACAACATAGCATTGCCACTCTTTCTGTCATTGTGTGCTTGCATTTTGGTTTTCCTTCTCAGGTTTCTTTTTTCTTTCTTTCTAGATCCGGTTTTTCTTTTGTAACAAGATAATTGTATAAATATGTATACATATATTGGATTTAACATACATTTTAACATATTTAACAATGTATTGGACTACCTGCCATCTAGGGGAGAGATGGGGAGGAAGGAGGAAAAAAGTTGGCAGAGAAGGTTTTGCAAGGGTCAATGTTGAAAAATTTCCCATGTATATGTTTTAAAAAGCTATAATAAAAAATAAGTTTTTTGTACAAAGAAAACTAATGAAGATAAGATTAGAAGGGAAGCAATAAATTGAGAAAAAATTATATTAAAGATTTGTGCTAAAGGCCTCATTTCTAGAAATTTATAAGAATTCAAGTCATTCTCCAATTGATAAATGGTCAAAGGATATGAAGAGATAATTTTCAGATGAAGAAATTGAAACCATTTCTAGTCATATGAATAGATGCTCTAAATCACTTTTGATCACATGTTGTTCTTTTTCCAAAACACAGCCAGGTGATAAAAGTTCAGATCTTTTATTGTGTCCTTTAATATAGCTCGGTTAGCTCAGGCCTATCTCTCTGCTTCGTTCCAAGAGTTCCCTCCGAATGTCTACAAATCCAAAGGTTTGTCCTGACTCCAGCCAGCACCAAGGTAGAAGATGCAATGAATCTCTTGCTTCGAAGATAGGGCTTGTGGGCTTCCTCCCAGAGTGTTCCTCTCCAACCCCAGTAAACGTTCCAAAGAAAACTCTCTTAAGCTCTAAGAGCTTCCTGTATATATATATGATCTCCCAAAGGTTAACTCCTCCTTCTGGAGAGAGAGGGATTCTGGGTTATCTCCCAGAGTGCTCTCTGGCCCTAAGGGAAGTGTGAATTTGGATATCTCATACTAAGCCATACTAAGCCCTGAAATCTTCCAAACGTGTGAACTCCATTGAGTACTTAGATACTTATGAGCTCTCTAAAGGTGTGAACACATGAATTGTTTCCATCAGTTGTACTTAGTACCTTGTTTCAAGTTCTGGCCCAAAATATCCCCTTCTAAGATCAAATCAATCATATTGAACCATGCTAAATTAGATAATTATTGTTTCTATCAACTCTAATGGCTTAACAGTTTGTAAAGGTTCCAACAACCACAGAAATGAAAAATAAGACAGCTGTTAATTACCACTAGACACCTCTGAGATTGGTTAAAATGACATGAAAAGATGATGAATGTTAGAGAGGATTTTAGAAAACTATGACACTAATACATTGTTGGCAGAGTTGTAAACTGATCCTCTCAGGGAAGTTTTTACAGGGAGCAGTGTTCAAAAATTATTAATTTATATGTTTTGAAAATAAAAAGCTTTGAAAAAAAGAGAGCAGTCTATCCCAGTTGATCATCACATAATCTTGTTGTTATTGTGTACATTGTTCTCCTAGTTCTACTCATTTCACTCAACATCCATCTCCCCCGACTTTTCTAAAATCATCCTAATGATAATTTCTTATAAAACAATAATATTTCATAACATTCATATACCATAACTTATTCAGTCATTCCTCAACTGATAAGCATCCATTCAGCTTTTAGAACTTTGCCACTACAAAAAGGACTGCTACAAACCTTTTGAACATGTGAGTCCTTTTCCCATTTTTATAATATTTTTAGATTACAGACCCAGTAGAGATACTGCTGGATCAAAGGATATACAAAATTTGTTAGCTGCTTGAGCAAAATTCTAAATTGATCTCCAGATTGTTTGGTCAGTTCACAACTCCATCAATAATACGTTAGTGTCCAATTTTCCTACATGCTCTCCAAAATCTATCATTATTGTTTTGTCTCATCTTAGCCAATCTGAGAGGTGTTTATAGTACCCCAGGATTATCTTAATTTGCATTTCTCCTAATCAAATAGTGTTTTAGAGAATCTTTTTTTACTTAACTAAAAAATGGATTTTAATTTCTTTTTCTGAAAGTGGTCTGTTAATAAGAAATTTACTTTTTAATTTTTTCTTATGAGTGTGTTCTTTACCCTGTTTTATTTGTTTTTCTCTAAAATTTTATCTATTTTTAATATTCATTTCTTTATGAATCATGTTGGGAGAGAAAAATCAGAATAAAAAGGAAAATCTATGGTAGAAAGAACAAAACAGAAATATAGAAGTGAACATAGAATGTGTTGATTTGCATTCAATCTCCATAATTTTTTAATGGATGCAGATGGTGTTTTCCATCTAATCTACTGGAATTGCTTTAAATCACTGAACTGAGCAGAACCAAGTCTTTCATTGTGGGTCATCTCACATTCTTGCTGTTATTTTGTAAAATGTATTCTTGGTTTTCCTTCTTTTGCTCAGCATCACTTCATGTAAATCTTTCGAAGCATTTCTAAAATCAGCTTTCTTCATCATTTTTATAGAACAATAATATTCCATTACATTCATATACTACAACTTTTCAGCCATTCCCCAGTTGATGGATATCTAAGCGTTTTCCACAAAAAGAGCCACTACAAACATTTTTGCAAATGTTGGTACTTTTCTCTCCTTTATGATTTCCTTGGGATACAGGTCCAGTAATAGCACTGCTGGATAAAATAGTATTCACAGTTTGATAACCCTTTGAGCATATTTCCAAAATGTTCTCTAGAATGGTTGAATCATTTCACACCTTTACCAAGAATGCTTTACAATCAGTTTTCCCACATCCCCTCCAGAATTTAATATTATCTTTTCCTGTTGTCTTAGTCATTATTAGTAGTGTGAGGTGGTACTTCAGGGAAGTTTTAATTTGCATTTCTCTAATCAATAGTGACTTGCAGCATTTTTTCATACAACTACAGGTGTCTTTAATTTCATTATCTTGAAATTATTCATATCATTTTACCATTTATTAATTGGGAAATTACTTATATTCTTATGAATTTGAGACAGTTCTTCATATAGTTTAGAAATGAGACCTGTATCAAAAACACTGGCTGTAAAAATTTCACCCAGCTTTGTAGTTCCCTTTTATTCTTGATTTTATTAGTTTTGTTTGTACAATTTTTAAAAAATTTATTGTAATCAAGGTTGTCCATTTTGCATTTTATAATGTTCTCTTGCTCTTCTTTGGTGAAAAAAAAATTTCTCCCTTCTCCAAAGATCTGATCTGTAAATTATCTCTTGCTCTTCTAATTTGCTTATGGTATCACCCCTAATCCCCAAATCATTTATACCCATTTTGATCTTATTTTAGTATGTGATAGGAAATGTAGGTTCAAGTTTCCTACTTGATCATTTCACTGAAACTGCTTTCTCCAGAAATACTACTGATTTTTCAGTTGCTGAATTCAATGACCTTTTCTTAGTCCTCATTCTGCTTGGCTTGTTTGCAGTTTTTGACACTATTGATGACTCTCTCTTACCTGACATTCTCTTCTCTAAAAGTTTTTAAGAATACATTCTCTCCTGATTTTCCTCCTATGCAACTAATTTTTTTTCTCTTTTTTTCAGGATCCATCTCCAGATTTTCTAACTCTTGGTATCTCAGAGGGCTTTGTCCTAGACCTTCTGCTCTTCTGCCTCTATAGTAGTTCACTTGTATTCTTTTCAACTTCCATGAATTTAATTGCCATTTCTATGCATATTGTTCTGTCATTTCAGTAGTGACTGTACCAACTTGGTTTTCTATTAATTTCTCCAGTCCATTTCATAGATGGAAAACTGAGGCAAAACTAATTAAGTGGCTTGTCCAAGGTCATATAATTAACTAATAAGTGTCTGAGATCAGATTTGAACTCAGGAAAGTGAGTCTTTTTTACTTTGAGCTCAGGACTCTATCTACTTAGTCACCTAGCAACCCATCTCCATGCTCATGATTCTCACATTTATCTTTCCTGTCTTAATCTCTCTCCTGATATCAAATCCCACATCTTCAACTTTCATACACTTCAAATTGGATATTTAGTAGAAATCTTAAATTCATAATGTCAAAAACAGAATTATTTTACTTTTACCTTAAATCTTTACTTCTATCTATGTTTTCTATTATTTTCTATTATATTTCTACTATTTGTAGCATCTAGAGAACAACACTATCCTAGATCTCAAAATCACAACTTGAATCATCTAATATCTCTCACTCCCATATCTGATCTATTTCTAACACCTGGCAATTTTTACTTTTGCAACATCTCTTGAATATGACTCTTTCTCTCCTTTGACATTGTCATCATTGTGGTACACATCTTCATCAAGACTTTTTTAAAATAGCCTTTTATTTACAGGTTATATGTATGGATAACTTTACAGCATTGACAATTGCCAAACCTCTTGTTCCAATTTTTCCCCTCCTTTCCCCCCTCCCCCAGATGGCAGGATGACCAGTAGATGTTAAATATATTAAAATATAGATTAGATACACAATAAGTATACATGACCAAACCGTTATTTTGCTGTACAAAAAGAATCGGACTCTGAAATATTGTACAATTAGCCTGTGAAGGAAATCCAAAATGCAGGTGGGCAAAAATATAGGGATTGGGAATTCAATGTAATGGTTTTTAGTCATCTCCCAGAGTTCTTTTGCTGGGTGTAGGTGGTTCAGTTCACTACTACTCCATTGGAAATGGTTTGGTTGATCTCATTGCTGAGGATGGCCAGATCCATCAGAATTGCTCATCATATAGTAGTGTTGTTGAAGTATATAATGATCTCTTGGCCATGATCGTTTCAATCAGCATCAGTTCATGTAAGTCTCTCCAGGCCTTTCTGAAATCATCCTGTTGGTCATTTCTTACAGATCAATAATATTCCATAATATTCATATACCACAATTTATTCAGCCATTCTCCAATTGCTGGGCATCCACTCAGTTTCCAGTTTCTAGCCACTACAAAGAGGGCTGCCACAAACATTCGTGCACATACAGGTCCCTTTCCCTTCTTTATGATATCTTTGGGATATAGGCCCAGTAGTAACACTGCTGGATCAAAGGATTTCATCAAGACTTATTATTGAAATAGCTTAAGTCTGTCTGCCTCCAGTTTCTTCCCACTCCTATCTATCCTATAAACACTAAAGTGATTTTCTTAAAGTACAGGTTCAATCATATACCACTGCTGCTGATGCTATTACTGCTAGACTATTACCGTCAGCTAAATCCCAATTTCTTTGATTCAATTTCTATTGCCCCTGCCCATTGCTGAGAAAAAGACCTTTTCTTTTTTTTAAGTTTCTGATCCAGGTTCCTGATTGTAATGTCCAGGCTAGATTTCTGGAGGTCCTCTGGATGAGCCTTAGTCTCAGCAGGATAGTCATCGCAAAGATGGACAGGAATAGAGTCTAAAGTCTTTATTGTCTCCTTCACAGTCTGTATCTGTCACAGTCTGACCCAGTCTTGATCTTAGTGGAGGAGTGCATGAGGCAGAAGAGACACCAGGAGTATGGTCAAAGATGGAATGTCTCATTTCCAGTCCTCTCAGCCCTTAATTACCCTATTACAATTACATCATTACAGCATACTGAATATGTGTGAACTAGAGAACCATTACATCACCATGCTAAGTACTAAGTATATGTACTCTAAAAAACTATCATCTCATCAATTCCACTGAGTTAACACCTTATTGTAAGTATCTTTGTTTCAAGTATACTTCTCCAGAGTTCTGGCCCTCTACACCTGTTGACCCTATACACTGGACTAATTGTTAGTCCTTATCTTGACCTTTTGTTTTTGAGCCCTCCCTTGTCTGAGTCAAGAGCATATGTTTAATTCTTGAAGAAGTCAATCTGAACATAGGTACCAGTGCATGTGATATGCTAAGTTCTTTAAAAAATGACTATGGGAGCACAGAGCCAAGATAGTGAAGCAAAGTCAGGACATTGCCTGAAGTTGCTCCAGCTTGCCTACAACCAATGCTAGATAAAGCCTCTGAGTAGATGTTGTAGTGATATAATCCAAAAATACTTGGAGTGCACTGATTTTGTAGCTTAAAATATTTTGGAAGGACTTCAGGAGAAGTCTATCTCAATTAGGCAGGGGGAAGCAAGGAGCAGTACAGACAGGCCTGGTCTTGGGAAACCCACCACAAGAAATTTAGTGGGAGGCCCATTTCCAAAGTACAGGAGCATTTGTCACTTTATCCTGGTTTAGAAGGCCAGTGAATCAGCAGGCTAGCTGTAAGACATTCTACACAACCACAGAACACAAATTTTGAGCCCCTGAAGCATGGCATAACAAGCAGGACTTGATCAACCCAACTCAGCATGGTGAGAAAACCCCAACACAGCAGACAGTCAGTGAGAAACACCTATCCCCCTGCAAAAAAAGATTGGGACAATCTCCCTTGTATCTTAGGAGAGGAGCTCAACTTTTAAAAATGGAAAGAAAAGCAAATGGAAAGTTGTCCATGGACAGCTACTATGAACACAAGCAATATCAGAACAAAAGCACATAAAAGGACAGGCAATGGCAAAATATCTACAGGTGAATGCTCATGGTTGGGATGGTGGTGTATAAACTGGTCTCAAAATCAAAAAGCTTCCTTTGAAGAGCTGAAAAGTAATCTAAGAGAGGGATGAGGAAGAGTAGGGGAGAAAGGAGGAGAAAAAAGAAAAATGGGTAAAATAAATAAGAGTTTTGCAGGAGAATTATGAAAGCTGGGGGAGTAGCCAACAGCCTGGGAAAGGAAGCACAGAAAGTGACAGAAAATGGACAGCTTCATAAAAAATAAATTTGGGAAACCAGGGAAAATATGCTAAATATAATAACTCCTTAAATACAAATTTGGATAAATGGAAAAAATAAACAAATATCTGAAGAAGCTGAAGAAGCAGAAGAAGAAGCAGAAGAAGCAGAAGAAGCAGAAGAAGCAGAAGCAGAAGCAGAAGAAGCAGAAAAAGAAGAAGAAGAAGAACAACAACAACAACAATGAGGAGGAGTAGGAGGAAAAGAAGGAAGAAGAGAAGGAAGAGGAGACAAATATGTAAAATACCTCATTGGAAAAACAACTGACCTAGAAAATAGATCCAAGAGAGACAATCTAAGAATGATAGGAATACCCTCACATGATGATTAAAAAAAAGAACCTGAAAAATATCATTCAAGAAATCATCAAGGACAATTACCCTGATATTCTAGACCCAAAAGATAAAGCAATTATTGAAAGAATTTAATGATCACCTTCTGAAATGAAAACTCTAAGGAATATTGTAGTTAAGTTACAATATTCCTTGTAGTTAAATTACAGAATTATTAGATTAAGGAGAAAATACTGCACACAGTCAGGAAAAATAATTCAAATATGGAGGAGCCACAATCAAGATTACTGGGACCTACCTAATAGCTTCCCCATTAAAGAATCAGAGGACTTGTGATATAATATTCCATAAAGCAAAAAAGCTTGCGGTACAACCAAGAATCAACAACCTAGCATTCTCTTTCAGGGGAAAAGAAGAACGTTCAATGAATTAAGGGGGTTTCAATCATTATTGATGAAAAGATCAGAGTTGGGTGGAGCTAAGATGGCGGAGAAGGCACACACTACTTTCTAAGCTCTTCTCTTACCCTCTCTATCAATATTATATCGAGCCTCAAAAATAGTCTTGACTGCTACAATTCAGAAAGATAAGAAGTAGAACACCTCACCAGGCGAAGAAAATCTGCAGTCTTACCAAAAAAAGGTTGGTTCCGGGGCCAGGGGGGAGATCGGCACAGACAGGGAGAGAAATTAGGTTCGGAGGAGAGTCTCAAACCGAAAGTGAAAGCACAGATCTCAGCACAAGCTTGCAGGCCCAACCCGCAGTACGGGGCTTTTCCTTGGGGCAGTTGTGATCCTACATGGCAGGAGGACACAGCCTGGGTTAGCCTCCAATCTGTGCAGTGGGGGGCTCGGCTTGGGGCCATAAAGCTTTCTCAGGGCTGATTTGCATCAGAGATGCTGGGGCAGAATTCGGTGGAATCGGCAGTCTGTGGTCAGCTGCTAATACTCACAGTCCCACAAGAGGCTCCGGCCTGGGGTAGTGACACTTTCACCCCTTAGTCTCTAGCCGAGGGCAATCTGTAACCGAAACAGCCTTACTGGGCACTTCGATAGCTCGGCCAGTGCTGAATCCACTTCCTGTTGGGGGAAGGGAAAACTCTCACTCAGAGCACTCCCATACCTTGGAGACGGAAATCGGTTTACATCTCTCCCTGCTCTGCAGAGGAAGCTGGTAACCCCCTTGCCTAGGAGACATACCCTAAAGGCTTTAAAACATGAATAAAAAGATGAAAAGAACCATCGACAGCTTCTATGCAGAAAAAGAGCAGGTCAGCAAACCTGAAGAGACCACAAACAGCAAAAATGCATCAGACTGCCCTCCTTTATATGATGCTCTCTTAGAAGAGACCATTAAAAGTCTCAAAAGAGAGTTAGAAGATAAATGGGGAAAGGAAAGAGAAGCCTTACAAGAGAGCAACAACTTCCTGAAATACGAATTGGAAAAGTTAAAAATTCCCTAGGAAGTGCAGGGAAACAAAATTGGTGAATTGGAAAAATAAAGAATTCACTAGAAAGTAGGATTTAGAATTGAAAACACAAAGAACACTCAAGAAAGTAGGATCTGTGAATTGAAAAGAAAATAATTCACTAAAAAAAATTAGTGAAAAGGAAAAAATTCCACAGACCAAAACAACATTTAAAAACTCAATTGGACATATACAGAAAGAAGTAAAAAAGCTAATGAAGAAAATAATACTTTAAAAAATTAGAACTGAACAAATAGAAACTAATGATTCATTGAGACAGCAAGAAGCAGTCAAGCAAAACAAAAAAATGACAAACTGGAAAATACCATGAATTATCTACTTGCAAAAACGACAGATTTGGAAAATAGATCTAGGAAAGATAATCTGAGGATTATTGGACTTTCCGAAAACTATGATGAAAAAAAGAGCCTAGATACTATTTTACAAGAAATCATCAAAGAGAACTGCCCAGATGTAATAGAATCAGAAGGTAAAATAGGCATTGAAAGAATTCATCGAACACCTTCTGAAAGAAACCCTAAAAGAAAAACCCCAAGGAATATTGTTGCCAAATTTCAGAACTATCAGATTAAGGAAAAAATTTTACAAGCAGCCAAAAAAAAACCATTTAAATACCGAGGTGCCACAATAAGGATCACCCAAGATCTGGCTGCCTCCACATTAAAGGAACGAAGGACCAGGAATATGATATTTCGAAAGGCACAAGAACTTGAGATGCAGCCAAGAATAAAGTACCCAGCTAAGCTGAGCATTTTCTTCCAGGGAAGAAGATGGACATTTAATGAAACAAATGAATTCCATTTGTTTCTGAAGAAAAAACCAGAACTAAACAAAAAATTTGATCTCCAACCATAGAACTCAAGAGATGCAGAAAAGGTAAAAATAACTTGAGAATTGTATTTCTGTTGTGGATATACAAAAAGAATACATGTATAATTTGATTGTACTGATATAACATAAAAAAGGGAAATAGATATGAAAAAGGGATGATGGCAGAATAAGGTGGGAATTAGGGATAAAAAGAGGGAAACCACATCCCACAAAGAGGGAAAGGAAACTTATCATATCTGAGAGAATTTAGAGAGGGGGAGGAACATTGTGTGAATCTTACTCTCATCAGAGTTGGCTGAAAGAAAAAATAATTGACATTTGTATTAGAGAAAATTCTCTCTCGCCTCATTAAAAATGGGGAGAGGAAAAGGGAAAAGAAAAAGAGTAATAAGGGAAGGAAGGGGAAAAGATTCAAAGGGGGGAGGGAGGGATTATAAAGAGGGTAAGCATTGTGATACAAGTGGGGTGAATAAGTTCAAAAAGGGGAAAGAGGGTTGGGGGAGGCAAGAAAAAAAAAAGCATAATCTGGGGTTATTAGGATGGCAGGAAATACAGATTTAATAATTCTAACCGTAAATGTGAATGGGATGAACTCCCCCATAAAGAGGAGGCAGATAGCAGACTGGATCAAAGTCAGAACCCTACAATATGTTTTTTTACAAGAAACACATTTAAAGCAGGGAGATACATATAGAGTAAAGGTAAAAGGCTGGAGCAAAATCTATTATGCTTCAGGTGAAGTCAAAAAAGGAGGGGTAGTCATCCTTATCTCAGATCAAGCAAAAGCAAAAATTGATCTAATTAAAAGAGATAAGGAAGCTAAAGGGCAGCATAAACAATGAAGCAATATCAATATTAAACATATATGCACCAAGTGGTATGGCATCCAACTTCCTAAAGGAGAAGTTAAGAGAGTTGCAAGAAGAAATAGACAACAAAACTGTAATAGTGGGAGATCTCAACCTTGCACTCTCAGAATTAGACAAATCAAACCACAAAACAAATAAGAAAGAAATTAAAGAAGTAAATAGAATATTAGAAAAATTAGGTATGTTGGATCTTTTGAGAAAATTGAATGGAGATAGAAAGGAATATACTTTCTTCTCAGTAGTTCATGGAAGCTATTCAAAAATTGACCATATATTAGGACATAAAGACCACAAAATGAAATGCAAGAAAGCAGAAAGAGTAAATGTTTTCTTTTCAGATCATGATGCAATAAAAACTACATTCAACAAAACGTTAGGGGGAAATAGACCAAAAAGTAATTGGAAACTAAACAATCTCATCTTAAAGAATGATTGGGTGAAGCAGCAAATTATAGATACAATTAATAATTTCACCCAAGATAATGACAATGATGAGACGTCATACCAAAATTTGTGGGATGCAGCCAAAGCGGTAATAAGAGGGAATTTTACATCCTTAGAGGCTTATTTAAATAAAACAGAGAAAGAAAAGATTAATGAATTGGGCTTGCAACTAAAAAAACTAAAAAAAGACCAAATTAAAAACCCCCAATCAAATACTAAATTGGAAATTCTAAAATTAAAAGGAGAAATTAAAAATATTGAAAGTTAAAAAACTATTGAACTAATTAATAAAACTAAGAGTTGGTTCTATAAAAAAAGCCAATAAAATAGATAAGCCTTTGGTAAATCTGATTAGAAAAAGGAGGGAGGAAAATTAAATTAGTAGTCTTAAAAATGAAAAGGGAGAACTTTCCACCAATGAAGAGGAAATTAGAGAAATAATAAGGAGTTATTTTGATCAAATTTATGCCAATAAATTTGATAACCTAAGTGAAATGGATGACTACCTCCAAAAATATAGACTTCCCAGACTAACAGAGGAGGAAGTAAATTGCTTGAATAGTCCCATTTCAGAAAAAGAAATAGAACAGGCAATTAAACAACTCCCTAAGAAAAAATGCCCAGGACCAGATGGATTTACATGTGAATTTTACCAAACATTTAAAGAACAATTGGCCCCAATGCTATATAAATTATTTGATAAAATAGGGAATGAAGGAGTCCTACCAAATTCCTTCTATGACACAGACATGGTACTGATACCTAAACCAGGTAGGTTGAAAACAGAGAAAGAAAATTATAGACCAATCTCCCTAATGAATATTGATGCTAAAATCTTAAATAATATATTAGCAAAAAGACTACAGAAAATCATCTCCAGGATAATACACTATGATCAAGTAGGATTTATACCAGGAATGCAGGGCTGGTTCAATATTAGGAAAACTATCAATGTAATTGGCCATATTAACAACCAAATTAACAAAAACCATATGATCATCTCAATAGATGCAGAAAAAGCATTTGACAAAATCCAACATCCATTCCAATTAAAAACACTTGAGAGTATAGGAATAAATGGGCTTTTCCTTAAAATAATCAGCAGCATCTATTTAAAACCATCAGTAAGCATCATATGTAATGGAGACAAACTGCAACCATTCCCAATAAGATCTGGAGTGAAACAAGGTTGCACACTATCACCATTACTATTTAATATTGTATTAGAAATGCTAGCTTTGACAATAAGAGCTGAGAAAGAGATTAAAGGAATAAGAATAGGCAATGAGGAAACCAAATTATCACTCTTTGCCGACGACATGATGGTATATTTAGAGAACTCCAGAGATTCTACTAAAAAGTTATTAGAAATAATCCACAACTTTAGCAAAGTTGCTGGTTATAAAATAAACCCACATAAGTCATCAGTATTCTTATATATCACTAACAAAATCCAACAGTCAGAGTTACAAAGAGCAATTCCATTTAAAGTAACTACTGATAATATAATATATTTAGGAATCTATCTGCCAATGGAAAATCAGAAACTTTATGAGCAAAATTACAGACCACTTTTCACACAAATTAAGTCTGATCTAACCAATTGGAAAAATATCAAATGCTCTTGGATAGGGCGAGCAAATATAATAAAGATGGCAATATTACCTAAACTAATCTATTTATTTAGCGCTATACCAATCAGACTCCCAAAAAACTATTTTAATGACCTAGAAAAAAATAACAAAATTCATATGGAAAAACAAAAGGTCAAGAATTTCAAGGGAATTAATGAAAAAAAATCAAATGATAGTGGCTTAGCTGTACCAGATCTAAAACTATATTATAGAACAGCAGTTACCAAAACCATTTGGTATTGGCTAAGGAATAGATTAGTTGATCAGTGGAATAGGTTAGGTTCAAGGGATAAAACAGTCAACAAATATAGCAACCTAGTCTTTGACAAACCCAAAGACCCCAGCTTTTGGGATAAGAACTTACTGTTTGATAAAAATTGCTGGGAAAATTGGAAACTAATATGGCAGAAACTAGGCATTGATCCACACTTAACACCGTACACCAAGATAAGGTCAAAATGGGTTCATGACCTAGGCATAAAGAATAAAATTATTAATAAATTAGAGGAATACAGGATAGTTTACCTCTCAGACCTGTGGAAGGGGAAGGACTTTATGACCAAAGCAGAACTAGAAATCATCACTGATCACAAAATAGAAAATTTCGATTTTACCAAACTGAAAAGGTTTTGTACAAACAAAACTAATGCAGACAAGATTAGAAGGGAAGCAATAAAGTGGGAAAATATTTTTACAGTCAAAGGTTCTGATACAGGCCTCATTTCCAAAATATATAGAGAATTAACTCTAATTTATAAAAATTCAAGCCATTCTCCAATTGAAAAATGGTCAAAGGATATGAACAGACATTTCTCAGATGAAGAAATTGAAACTATTTCTAGTCATATGAAAAGATGCTTCAAGTTATTTTTAATCAGAGAAATACAAATTAAGACAACTCTAAGATACCACTACATGCCTGTTAGATTGGCTAAGATGACAGGAAAAAATAATGATGATTGTTGTAGGGGATGTGGGAAAACTGGGACACTGATGCATTGTTGGTGGAGTTGCGAACGAATCCAACCATTTTGGAGAGTAGTTTGGAACTATGCTCAAAAAGTTATCAAACTGTGCATACCCTTTGATCCAGCAGTGTTACTACTGGGCTTATATCCCAAAGAGATTATAAAGAAGGGAAAGGGACCTGTATGTGCATGAATGTTTGTGGCAGTCCTTTTTGTAGTGGCTAGAAACTGGAAACTGAATGGATGTCCATCAGTTGGAGAATGACTGAATAAATTGTGGTATATGAATATTATGGAATATTACTGTTCTGTAAGAAATGACCAACAGGATAATTTCAGAAAGGCCTGGAGAGACTTACACAAACTGATGCTGAGTAAAATGAGTAGGACCAAGAGATCATTATATACTTCAACAACAATACTATACGATGACCAGTTCTGATGGACCTGGCCATCCTCAGCAACGAGATCAACCAAATCATTTCCAATGGAGCAGTAATGAACTGAACCAACTATGCCCAGAGAAAGAACTTTGGGAGATAACTAAAAACAATTACATTGAATTCCCAATCCCTATATTTATGCCCACCTGCATTTTTGATTTCCTTCACAAGCTAATTGTACAATATTTCAGAGTCTGATTCTTTTTATACAGCAAAATAATGTTTTGGTCATGTATAAAAAAAAAGAAAAAGAAAAGATCAGAGTTGAAGAAAAAAATTTGATCTTCAAATATAAGACTCGAGAAGTATTAAAAAAAAACAGAAAAGAAAAATATATTTTAAAAGGTTAAAAGGTTAAAACATTCATTTCAGTATATGGGAAGATACATGTGTTGTGCTACAGTTCCCTTTTATTGTCCTGCCTCAGTTTCCCTAATAGTCCTGCCTCAGTTTCCCTAATGGTCCTGCCTCAATTTCCCTAATTGTCTTGCCTCAGTTTCCCTAATTGTTCTGCTTCCGTTTCTCTAAATTATCCTGCCTTAGCTTCTCTGAATCATTCTGCCTCAGTTTTCCTGGTTGCAACCCTCCTTTTCTGCCCATTAGACCTGAGATAATTAGGTCTGTGAAGATCTGGCATTCCAGAAGATACCTAATTGGCATTGTTTATACCTCTAAATCCAGACTTTCTGGCTCTAAGCTGTCCATCTCCTTAACTCATAGTTTGTAAGAATTTATGGTCCTACCCTCCATCCCGTCAGAACCGGATTGATAGTCCCTGCCGGGAGATATTCCTGCTTACCAGAGTTTGAACTCCACGCCCTGACTTTGTTAGCTACCCAGCTAGAGCTATAAATATGTCACTGAGAACTCACATTCTCTGCTGGATGCTTTGCACATCAGCCCTGGGGGGCATCATACCCCCAGCACAATCTCTCCCTCTCAGAAATCCAAATAAAATATTAAAAAGTCTCTAATTTCTATCTTTCCTCAGTTTCTCCAGCATTACACATGTAACTTATGAGAAATGTAGCTTTCTCGTGGTCGTTAGAAGTGGTGTACTTATAAAGTGTCATTTTTAAGTTGAATTTCATGGGATGATATACATTTAAAAAAATAAATTGGGGTATAAAAGAGATTATATTTGGAGAAGAGAAAAGGGAAGGTAAAATAGGAAGAAGGACAAAAGACCTATTATGATTGAGGGAATAAAGGAGAGGAATGAGCATTGTTTAAACTTTAATCTCATCAGAATTGGTTCAAAGAGGGAATATCTTATACATTTAATGTGGTATAGAAATTTTTTCTTATTTTATAGGGCAGTAGGAAGGGGAAAGAGAAAGAAAAGAGGAAAGTTAAAAAAAAAGGAACACAGAAAAACAAAGAGAAAGAAATAAGAAAGAGAGGTCTTCTACCTCTCTTTTTGCAAGAAAAAATGAACTTACAAAAATTTTTTCCAGGGCTAGATGAATTTACACATGAATTCTACCAAACATTTAAAGAATAATTAATTTAGTTGCAGGGGATATGGGGACACTAATACATTATTGGTGGAATTGTGAATGGATCCAACCATTTTGGAGAACAATTTGGAAATATGCTCAAAAAGTTATCAAACGCTGCAATACCCTTTGACCCAGCCGTGTTTCTATTGGGCTTATATCCCTAAAAGATATAAAAGAAGGGAATGGACCCACATGTGAAAAGTGTGGCAGCCTTTTTTGGAGTGGCAAGAAACTGGAAACTGAATAATTAGTTGCCTATCTATTGGAAAATGGCTGAATAAATTATAGTATATAAATGTTATGCAATATTCCATAAGAAATGATCAGCAAGATGATTTTAGAGAGACCTGGAGAGATTTATGCTAAGTGATGCTAAGTGAAATGAGCAGAACCAGGAGATCATTATACACTGCAACAAGACTATATGATGATCAATTCTGATGGACGTGACTCTTTTCAACAATGAGATGATTCATACCAATTCTAATTGTTCAGTGATGAAGAGCCATTTACACCCAGAGAGAGAGCCATGGGAACTGAGTACGGATCACAACATAGCATTCTTACTCTTTCTGTTGTTGTTTGCTTGCATTTTTTTATTTTTTTTATTTTTGCTAAGGCAATTGGGGTTAAGCAACTTCCCCAGGGTCACACAGCTAGGAAGTGTTAAGTGTCTGAGATGAGATTTGAACTCAAGTCCTCCTGACTTCAGGACTGGTCCTCTATCCACTTCACCACCTAGCTGCCCCTTTTTTTTTTCTCTTTTTTTTTTTTCTTCTTGATCCGATTTTCCTTGTGCAACTAGATAACTATTTAAATATGAACACATATTTTGGATTTAATATTGGATAATATATATTTAACATATTTAACATGTATTATACTACCTGCCAAATAGGGAGAAGGTGAGGAAAGAGGGGCATAATTTGGAACAGAAGGCTTTTCAAGGCTACATGTTAAAAAAAATTACCTATGCATATGTTTTGTAAATAAAAAGCTTTAATAAAAAAAGAGAAAGAAAAAGAATTAACCTTTTAACATAAACAAAAAAAGAATAATTAATTTGAATATTATGTAAACTCTTTGGACAAAGAGGTAAAGAAGATGAACGGCCAAATTACTTCTTTGACACAAATATGGTACTGATATCTAAACCAGGAAGAGCCAAAACAGAGAAAGAAAATTATAGATCAATTCCCCTAATGAATATTGATGAAAAATTCAAATAAAATATTTCAGCAGGATAATACACTATATCAAAATGGGATTTATACTGGGAATACAGGGTTGGTTCAATAGCAGGAAAACTATTACCACATCAATAACAAAACCATGAGAAATCATATGATAATATGTAGAAAAAAAGCAGAAAAATGCAGCTTCCATTCCTGTTAAAAACACTAAAAAGTATAGGAACAAAGGAAGCTTTCCTTAAAATAATAAGCAGTATCTATTTAAAATCAACAGCAAGCATTTGTAATAGAGAGAAGCTGGATGAGCTCCCAATAAAGATCAACAGTGAGACAAGGATGCCCATTATCCCCACTATTATTCAACATTGTACTAAAAATGCTGGCTTTAGCAATAAGAGAAGAAAAAGAAATTAAAGAAATTAGAATAGGCATTGAGGAAATTAAACTACCTCTCTTTGCAGATGATATGATGATATACTTAGAG
Organism: Sarcophilus harrisii; assembly: GCF_902635505.1. Lineage (NCBI taxonomy): Eukaryota > Metazoa > Chordata > Mammalia > Dasyuromorphia > Dasyuridae > Sarcophilus > Sarcophilus harrisii. Next base: position 111,138,056 of record NC_045431.1, on the reverse strand, counting down.
AATCTTAGAAAATCATCCAAAAAAACCTACTGGAAAAAACAGCTTTAGCAAAATTGCTATAAAATAAATCCACACAAATCAACATATTACTGATAAAAATCCAGCAGCAGAAGATAGAAAGGGAAATTTCAATTAAAACAACTAGAAAAAATAAAATATTTGGGTATCTACCTACCAAGACAAAACCAGGGATTTTATGTGAACACAATTACAAAGCACTTCTCAAACAAATAAAGTTAGATTGAAGACAGAAAAATATTAATTGCTCATGAGTTGACTGAGCTGATTTAATAAAAATAAAAAGAATAGACCCAAAATGGTCTACTTCTTCAGTGCCATACCAATCAAATTGCCAAAACATTATTTTATAAAACTAGAAAAATAATAACAAAATTCATCTGTAAGAATAAAAGGTTAAGGATATCAAGGGAATTAATGGAAAAAAATACAAATAATGGTGGCTTAGAAGTACTAAACTATATTAGAAAGCAGCAGTCATCAAAACTATTTTGTACTGGCTAAGAAATGAACTGGTGTATAAGTGTAGTAGATTAGATATACAAGGCACAATAATCAATGCCTATAATAATGTAGTATTTGATAAACTCCCCAAACTGTAGCCTCTAGGATAAGAACTCACTATTTCAAAAAATTGCCAGGAAAACTGTAAAATAATATGTCAGAAATTCAGCATGGAACTACATCTATATGGAGTACATCTATATACCCCATACCAAAAGAAAGTCAAAATGGATATATTATTTGGGCATAAAGGATTTTACCATAAGCAAATTAGGAGAACAAGGGATAATATACTTATCAGTTCTTTGGAGAAGGAAGGAATTTATGATCAAAGAAGACCTGGAGAACATTATGAAAGGCACAATGTGCCTTATTCATGGCAGAAAAGACTAACCTATAATTATAATTCAGCTTTTCAAAAGTTCCTCCTATATTCTAATTTCCTTTTCCAAGTTCCACTAAGTCACAACTTCTAGGATATAGAGATAGAAATAAAAAATAGAGAAGTATGTAAAGTCTTGAAAAAACAGATTTTACTATATTGGAAATATATTGTTTAGATTAGGAACATAGGTTTTGTTTAGGTTAAGGATGCTGGGTTCCATTACTGCAATTTTGCCAACATTGTTAATTATTTCAAGTAAATTTTCAGGTGCTATTCTAGGGTTCTTTAGATATATCATCCTTTCATCTGTGACAGTTTTGTTTCCTCATTCCCTATTTTAATTTCTTCAATTTATTTTTCTTCTCTTATGTTGGCAACACAACCTCACTTGAATATAATCTATTTCTAAATGAGGAATAGGAGTTTGCCAAAGGCAAACAATGTATTTCAATATCTTGTTTAGAGTTGGTCTTTGTATTCAAACATCAGATTTTAAAAATTGCCAGAATTTTTTGCCAGATGGGAATACTCCAGTGCCTTGGATGACTTTTATTATGAAAAACACTCAATAATCTTTTCTTTAAATAATGTCAAGCTATAAATAGATATTGAAGTAGTAGTTGAATTAAGACTTTTCTCCTCATTTCCTATTTAATTTATTTAAAACAAGTCCATTTGTTGCTTATCTCAGCCATCCACATTTTGAAAACAAAGAAGTGGTCAATTAATAAGTATTAAATTCACATTTGCATATTTGTGCACAACACAATACTATACATTCTCTATCACAATTGGTCATATCTAGGTAGCACAGTGGTTAGAGTTATGGGCCAGGAATTAGGAAAACTTAAGTTTAAATTCAGCCTCATATCCTTGCTATGGGACAATAAGTAAAACATGTAAGCTCTATTTGCCTCTATTCCTTGAGTGTACAATAGGGATAATAGTAGCACCTACCTGCCAGGGTTGTTGTAACCCTGGTTGTAAGTCTTAAGTAAATTTACATTTGTAAAGTGTTTAACATAATACTTGGAATCACATTGTAAGGAATATAAACATATAAATAAATATACATATAGAAAGATATCTATCTATAGCAATGACTGTATGTATGTATATCCACATATTATTACTATTATTACTATTCAATTTATCTGATGAGCAGTAAACTGAATTCAACATATTTATTTTCTATACTAATATATAATTGTACAGTTATCGATAATCAAGCACTGGACATTAACTATATTCATTTTTTTCTATCTGATCTGTATGTAACTTGAGATATATGTACATATATGAATAGAAAATAGACATAAGTAAATGTTTTTTTACCTTAAAAAACATAGAGAAATATAATTTCTATAATTCACCATGTCTTTTCTTTGTGATTTGAAAGCTATATATTTGTACCATATTTAGAAATATATTTCTCACCCTCTAACAGGAAAAAATAAAAAGTTATGTTAGAATTATAAAATTTTCCAGATTAATTTTGCATATCTATAAATCAAATCAAGTTTATGTAGAAAAAGTTCTGTAAGTGGTTGAGTAATTGCTAAGAATACATCAGTTGATTTATTTATTCTAAAATCATAGTCACTACAAATAATTTTTAAATTTAAAACATTTCTATGTGATTTTACAAATGGAATAGCAATGGTGATCTGGTCAAGAGAAAGCACAATGATTCATGTATATTTTGAGTAGCTTTGTGCATACAATGCTGAATTCAACATGGCAGCTTGCCATGAGTCAGAATGTAAGCCAAAAGAAAAAGTGTCTACTTTAATATGTGTGTGTTTTTTAATGACAGTCACAAGGTGACTTTTTTGTTGTTTTATTTGTTTTTATGCAGCATTATTTTGGTTATTTAATAATTTAAGCATATACAAAAATGGGTTAATTTCAAGGCATTGGGATAGTTGAAGAATTCATTGAAGAAATCATATTGATATGACTATCAGCTAAGTTTGCAATTTTGGACAACTTGGAATATAAATTCATAAGCTGATCTACAATTCTGCAATTCTTTTTTAGTGATTCTTTTTTTTTTTAGTGATTCTTATAGGAAAATAATCTATTTTAGTCAAAATATTTTACAGCCTGCAAAAGTATTCTATCACTACATAATTCCACACTTCTCTCACCCCTCATTCCCCCCCCCAAAAAAAAAAAAAAACAGCCACTGGTTCTTCTTCCCTACTACACTTTCTTTCTTATATTTTGCTTTCTCTCACATACCACAATTTAGTTTTTGAATTTCCTGCTCTTCTTCTTTGTTCCACTTTTCCTCCAGAAACATTCTTTGCCAGTTAAGTACAGAATCTGAAGAATCCAAGTGTATTTCAAACCCCTTTATTGGACAACAAACCCAAGGCTCAAGGTAATTGAGAAAACAGGTAAACATGGTCATGAGAACTGTCCAGAGTTTTATTTCTTCTTTAGCAGGAAAATTTCTAAACCTCTTTGAAAGTTTAGCTTTTTACAAAGAAGTTGTCACCTAAAATTCTAGGCAATCAAATTTGTTGACCAATATATTTTATCTATATCCTTTCTTTAATGTAGTAGATACAGTATCAGTGAGTTCTCTGAAAGTTGGAAAACCTGCAGATGGCCTTCCAGTTGTCTAACATTGAGATCTCTATAATTCTTCAGAATCCAGGAATGTAATGACATTCCTTGCAGTGAATAGAAATTTAAGAATCACTTTTATTTTCTTTATGATATTTTCTCTAACCTCATACAATTTGTAACCCACATTCCTAATTTTAATAGAACCTGCGTTCCTAATCTATGCAATAATATTCCCAACAGTCCAGAACCCATTTCTTCCAGGAGTTCATAACACCTTTTTTTTTTTTTTATTTCTATCTATCCTAGAAGTTGTGACTTAGTGGAATTGGGACAAGGAAATTAAAAGGTAGGAGGGATTATTGAAAAGCTTACTTATAATCATTCAGTAGTCTTTTATGAAAAGCTTACTTATAATCATTCAGTAGTCTTTTCTGCCTTGAATAATCTAGGTAATTTAGCACCTAATTCTTATTTGTGAAAATTGCAAAATATTTTTTTGCCTGAAGAAACTATCCTTTATTTTAAAAAATCTGATATTGTAGGACTTGTGAGTTAATCTTTTTGCATTAACAACAGAATATGAGACTAAATAGTCGTAGGTGAGAGATTTTCTTGAAAATCACCAGCCATAAGCAGAACCAATCAAGTTTATAGTTGTATTCCTTAGGTATTGAATTATTTATCTTTGTTATCTGGAGAGTTATATGCAAAAATTACTTCAGTGATAAAAGGACCAATAAGGATCTAAGGTAAGGGTTAGAAGAATTATAAACATTGCAAGGGTAGGGAATAGAAGTTTGTGATATTCCATTTGAATGCTTTGGCTTCTAATAGAAGAAGGTTATCTATTTTCATATATGAGGATGGAGAGGGAAGTGATGCTTGGTAAAAAGACATTCTCAGATCTCTGAAATCATACTTAAAGGTAAGAGAACACAAGTATATAATCATATGTATGCATAATCAATGATAAAGGTTATTGCAAACTTCAGGAGATCAAAAAAAGAAAATAAAAAGAAAGAGCAGATAATGCTTAGAGAGATGGGGGAAAAATTCATCAAATTGATGTGGCTGTCTCAGAGTTTAGGACAATTTTACACTGTAGATTGAAATTTTATAGATGATAATGAAGGAATAGAAAGGAAAATGATTCACTTGCATATCATGGCATTAATGCTGATGTCATGGTCCCCTTTAACAATGAATGACAAGTAATATCTGATTAATTGTTAATATGATAGATGAAAAAATATGAAATAAAATTTTGTTTTGATGTTTATCTAATTGAGTAGCCAGATGAAACAGCAGGTAGTGTACTGAGCCTAGAGTCAGGAAGAACTGAGTGCAAATGTGACCTGAGACACTTACTAACTTTATGAACCTGAGTAAGCCACTTGAGCCCTATTTGTTTCAGGTCCTCATTTGTAAAACAGGTAAACATTTGGGAAAAAATGGAGTAAGAAATGAAGAACTACTCCCATATCTTTGCCAAGAAATCCCCAAGGGCAAGTCCATGGGATAACAGAGTTGAACATGACTGAACAACAATAAATCTAATTGTGTCCCTTTCACCATTTAGGAATTTAATTGTTTATCAATGGTGTTTGATTATTTTATCATTGATGTGAAAGGAAATTTTACTTATACAAAGTGGGAAGGGTCAAAAATTGAGGGGGCACTATTACAACTATGATGCAAACAAAATATGATGACAAGGATGCTAGATTTAGAGCTAGAAGTACTGAGTTTGAATGCTGACTCTGCTTCTTACTCCTTGGGGCATTAAGCAAATTATTTAATCTCTCTTGACTAAAGTATTCTCATCTAGAAAAATATGGTTTGGGATTTGATAAGCTTCCTTTGCAACTCTGCGATCCAGTGAGCCTATTTTTTCAAGATAATTGGCTGGGGTTAGGAGATGATTATGAAAGTTTTAATTGATGGAAAGCAAAAAATCCTATATGTAATTATATTAAATTCACTAGAAATATTTAGGTGAACTAGTAGAAATGATACTGTCACACACATGCATTATTTTCTCAGGGTTAAGTAACTTTCAAGGTCACTCAGTGATCTGGTAGCAGAACTGCAAACTCACTTCTACTTTGCAATTCCAATTATGACCCCTATTCTCCCAAATACATTACTGCTTCAGTACACTTTATGGAAGCTTAATGACCAGGAATGCCTAACCCTAAGTGCCTGTTTACTGAAGAGTAACTTAGGCATGAGGGAAATAAAACTCAATATTCTCCCTTTCATTTTTTCTAAGATTGAGACAACTCTTCTGAATGAAACTAGAAGGCTGACAGAAATTGAAAAGAAAGGAAGACAACCCAAGGATACAAAATGTTGGTGATACCATCAAAATAATTATGTATCCTGCTGTGTTCAAATAAGAAAAGAAAAAAAAAAAAGCTGGAATAAATGGACTAGTTGGAAGTTGCTGAAAACAGTGGCAGTGTGTACAATTTTGTATTATTAGCTAAAATATATATATACTTTAGAATATCAATTTTAATTTTAGCATAAATGGTATAAGACTAACTTGCAGCATCTCTTTGAGATGTTTTGAGAAAAACACACATGCAATATCTATCTATCTATCTATCTATCTATTTGGGAATGATTAGATAACATCTTGGCACATATAACCATAATATATGTTTCCCTGACTTGTGACTAATCTCCTGAATATCTGAGTGCATGGCAACTTGAATTCTTCCAAAAATTTATTCTTCAATTGTTTTTACTTGTGTCCAAATCTTTGTTACTTCATTTGGGTTCTCTTAGCAAATACACTGGAATGGTTTCCCATTTCCTTTCCTAGCTTACCTTGTAGATTGGGAAAATGAGTCAAATAGGGTTAAGGCCTTGCCCAGAGTCACAAAACAAGTAAATATCTGAGAACAGATTTGAACTCTGGAGGATGGGTCTTGCTAACTTTAGACCTGATACTCTCTCCACCAGGTAACACAGCTTCTCTATCATGCTAGCTAGTTGCATAACCCTGGGAAAGACACAGACTATCTGAACTATAGTATTTCCATTTATAAAGTGAGAGTAACAAATTTACTTAGCTCACAGAGTATTTTTGTGTGAATCAGATCAGAGATAGATGACAGATAAATGTGTCTGCATATATGCATGCATATAAATATATGAGAAGATGGGCATACATAAACACATATGTAGCAATAGCATGGTCATTGGCATCATTAGGAATGTGGTTTAATAAATAGGACACTGGATTTGGAGTTACTATATACCTCAGTTCAAATCCTGCCTCAGATACTAGCTGTGATCCTTGATGAATAACAATTATCTGCACCTATTTTCTTATCTGGAAAATTAAGAAGTTGCACTAAAAATCCCTTATTACTCTAATTATATGGCCTTATGATAATAGATAACTAGCATTACATAATAGATATTTGTTAAAAAAAAAGAAAAAATATTTCATAAATATTTCATTTAATATAAATGTTTGCAATTAATTGTATTTTAATTACACATAAAGATAGTATTCAATATTATTATTATTATTTTTATTTTGAGTTCCAACTTTTTCTTCTTCCTTTTCTTTCCTGCCTTTTCCCATGGCTACAAGCAATCTGATATAGGTCACCTATGTACAATCATGTTACGTATATAACCATATTATTCATGATATGAAAAAAGGATTAAAAAAAAAGGAAAAACAACAAGAAAGAAAAAAAAAAATAAATGTAAGCCACAATATGCATTAGGAGTCACATTTCTTTCTCTGCAAATGAATAATATTTCCTATTATGTCATTTGGAATTGTCTTAGATCATTGCATTGCTGACAAGAGCTAAGTCTATTGTAGTTTGTCATCTCATAACATTGATGTTACTGTGTAAAAATGTTCTCTAAATTTTATTCATTTTATTCAGCATCAATCCATGTGAAACTTTCCAAATTATTCTGAAATCTGCCAGATCATCTATTTTCATGCAGACTGTGAATTACTATTTACACTTTTTTCCCTCCTTTCTCATAGTTTTTTCTTAAAAAAAAAAAAAAATCCTACTTTTAGTAATGTGGTATTTGATAAACCCCAAGACTCCATCTTCAGACAAGAACTCACTATTTAATAAAAATAGTATGGCAGAAACTAGATTGACATCTACTACCAACTATACTAACTTCAGATCAAAATGGATTCATGATTTAGACAGAAAAGGTGATAATTGAGACAAATTATTAGAGCATTGTCTACATGCTAGATATTTGGAAAAGAGAGGAATTTATAGCCAAAAAAGAATTGGAGAATATCATAAAAAGTGAATTGAATAATTTTGATTACATTTAGTTAAAAAAAAGTTTTTGCACAAACAAAACCAACACAGACAAGATTAGAAGGGAAGCAGAAAGGGAAACAATTTTTATAGTGAGTGTTTCTGATAAAGGACTCATTTCTAAAACGAATAGAGAACTAACTCAAATTTGTAAAAATACAATTAATTTCATAATCGTTAAATGATCAAAGGATATGAACAGATAATTTTCCCATTAAGAAATTGAAGCCATTTCTAGTCATATGGGGGAAAAAATGCTCTAAATTACTATGGATTATAGAAATGCAAATTAGGCAACTTTGAGTAACTATGTTATATCTCTCACATTGTCTGTTAGGACAGAAAAAGATAATAATTGTTGAAGGGGATATGAGAAAATTGAGACACTAATACATTTTTGGAGGAGTTGTGATCCAACCATTCTGGACAGCATTTGAAAACTCTCATGCAGCAGGGCCTCACCTGGGCCTATATTCCAAAGACATCATAAAAGAGGGAAAAGGAAACATCTAGGGGTGAAGCCAAGATAAGGAAATGATAAACAACAACTTGGAAAAAGAAGGTAATTCCTTAAAAAATACAATTGGCCAAATGGAAAAAAAAAATCCACTGAAGAAAACAACACTCTCAAAAGTAGAATTAACCAAATAGAAAAAGAGATAGAAAAGCTAACTTAAGAAAATCACACATTAAAAACTAGAATGGGGCAAAAGGAAGCTAATTACCTAATTACTTTAGGAAACATGAAGAATCGATCAAACAAACTAAAAAGAATGAAAAATAGAGGAAAATGGGAAATACCTCATTAGAAAAAGAGTTGACCAAAGCTGCTACCTGTGAGCACTTGCAGGAGTGTGGAACTCTTTGGAGTTCTTAGTCAGAGTGGAGAACTGAAGGGAAGCTTGAGGCAATATATCTCTACCCAATGATTAGAAGCACTTACACTAATACCTCTTACTTTATCTTATTTATTTATTTATTTATTGGAGCTTTTTATTTGCAAAACATATGCATGGACAATTTTTCAGCACTAACCTTTGCAAAACCTTTTGTTCCAAATTTTGTCCTTCCTCCTACTCCCTCCTCTTAGCAGGTAATCCAACACATGTTAAATATATTAAAATATATGTTAAATCCAATATATTTATACATATTGATACAGTTATCTTGTTGCACAAGAAAAATCAGATCAAGAAGGAAAAAAACTGAAAAAGAAGACAAAATGCAAGCAAACAACAACAAAAAGAGTGAGTTGTCCACACTCATTTCCCATAGTTCTCTCTCTAGGTGTAGTCTCTTCATCACAAGATTATTGGAACTGATCTGAATGATCTCAGTATTGGAAAGAGCCAAATCCATCAGAATTGATTATCGTATAATCTTGTTGTTGCTGTGTACAATGATCTCCTGGTTCTTCTCATTTCACTTAACATTGGTTCATGTAAGTCTCCCCAGGTCTCTCTAAAACTATCCTGCTAATCATTTCTTATAGAACAATAATATTCCGTGACATTCATATACCACAATTTATTCAGCCATTCTCCAATTGTTGGGCATCCACTCAGTTTCCAGTTTCTTGCTACTACAAAAAGTGCTGCCACAAACATTTTTACATATATGGGTACCTTTCCCTCCTTTAGGATTTCTTTGGGACATAAGCTCAATAGAAAGATTACTGGATTAAAGAGTATGCGATGCTTGATAACTTTTTGAGCATACTTCCAAATTGCTATACAGAATGGCTGGAACAGTTCACAATTCCACCAACAATGTATCAGTGTCCCAGTTTTCTCACACCCTTTCAATATTAATCATTATCTTTTCCTGTCATTTTAGTCAATCTGAGAGGTGGGTCATGCATGGTGTCTTGGAGTTATCTTAATTTGCATTTCTCTGATCAATAATGATTTAGAGCACTTTTTCCTATGACTAAAAATGTTTCATCTGAAAATTGTCTCTTTATATTTATCAATTGGAGAATGGCATGAATTCTAATAAATTTGAGTCAATTCTTTCTATATTTTATAAATAAGGCCTTTAGCAGAATGCTTATATATAAATATGTTTTCCCAATTTGTTGCTTCCCTTCTAATCTTGTCTGCATTAGTTTTATTGGTACAAAACCTTTTCAACTTAATATAATTTGATTAGGGTGTTGGATTTGATCGAATGCTTTTTCTGCATCTGTTGATATAATCATATGTTTTTTGTTAATTTGGTTATTGATATAATCAATTATGCTAATAGTTTTCCTCATATTGAACCAACCCTATATTCCAGGTATAAATCCTCCTTGGTCGTAGAGTATTATCCTGGCGATGACTTTCTGTAATATCTTTGCTAATATTTTATTTAAGATTTTTGCATCAATATTCATTAGATAAATCAGTCTGTTTTCACCCTATCTGGTTTAGCTATCAGCACTATATCTGTGTCATAAAAGGAATTTGGTAAAAAAAAAAATTTAGCCAGATGATGTTTTTAAAAAGACACCCAGATTTATACTCTGGAATTTTTATACTCTGCCAGAGTTGTGCCAATTGGCACATAGAACTAGATGTGTCTTTAGACACCAGGTAGTGTCCCCTGTGTCCAAAGGACCCTACTCCCAGAATTTATTCCTGTTAAGCATTTTATTATTCTGGGAATCTAGATGCTAGCACAGACAGACAAAACAGTCTTGGCATATATAGAAGTAATAGAATAGAATTAGAATATTAATGATTACTAGCTTGTTTTATTTTTTTCTAAAATGGGACTATTTAAATAATTTATATTCTCTTCTGTTAACCTGGGCAATCTATGTTTTTCTATATTCCTCCATTTCACTTAGATTATCAAGTTTTTTGACATATATTTGGGCAAAATAATTCTTAATCATTGCTCTACTTTCCTTTTCAGAATTTTCTATTACTCTTTCTATTTTTTTTTTCATTTTTTTGGTTTTGTTTGACTGATTCTTGATGTCTTAACTATTTGTTCAGTTCTGATTTTTTAATGAGTTATCTTCTTCATTAGTTTTTTTATTTTTTTTATTTTTTACTTCTTTTTGTATATGTCCAATTGAGATTTTAAATGAGTTGTTTTGCTCTATGGATTTTTTTTTCCCCATTTCACTAATTTTTTTTTTTTTTTTACTGAGTTCTTTTCTTTTTCCAATTCATAAATCCTACTTTCTTGAGAGTTCTTTATCTTTTCCAATTCACAAATCCTACTTACCTGGGAGTTCTTTACCTTTTTCAATTCACATTTCAGGAAGTTGTTTACTTTTTCCATTTTATCAAATTTTTCTTTTAGTGAGTTATATGCCTTTTCTGTATTCTCTTGCAGAGTTTGTCTTTCCTTTCCCCATTTCTAACTCTCTTTTAAGATTTTTATAATTTCTTCTAGGAAAGCCTTGTATGATGGAGACCAGATTACATCCCCTTTTGAGGTTTTGTCTGGAGACTGTCTCCTATTAGTTTCCTCTGGGTTAAAAACCCATTCTCTTTTCGTATAAAAGCTATCAGCGGTTATGTTATGCTATCATTTTTTTTAAAGCCCTTAGGATCTGTCTTCAGGTCAAGGAAGTTACCAGCTTCCTCTGTAGAGCAGGGATAGATACATGGACAGTACCTGTCCTGCAAACGGGTTGCAAAAAGCTGCCAAGCTGCAGAAGTGCCCTAGGAAGAGCCCTGCAGCAGAAATATGTCTGCCCTGGGAAGCATGGCCACGCTGCTGGAAGTTCTACTGCCTTGAGCAGAGCGTCCCCCTGCTGAGCAGAAGTGTCAGTGTCCTGTGCAAAAGCCTGTGCTACAGAATGGGGCTGCACAGTTGTGCTGTGGTCCATGCTGAGCCACTTCTGGTGGTGGGTGGGTCTAGCCAGGTCCTGTTAAATTCTGGTGTTTTTTGGAGTACACTCTACCTTTGGCATTTGTGTATTAGCCAGGTGCTGTTAAATTCTAGCATTTTTTGGAGTACACTCTACCTTTGGCATTTGTGTAACTTCTTTGCTCATTTACTGCTTTGAAACTAAAGCAGAGCAGCTAACCTGTGGTAGAGGCCTCCCTGCAAATTCTCTACCCACGGTGATCACCTCTACCCCTTCCCCCCATCCCCACTGTGCTGTAGCTCAGTATGCTATTAGCCTCTGTGTTCTGCCTCCTTGTCTGCTCTGGCCTGCTCCTGCCAATCAGAACAAACCTTTTCTGGTGATCTTCCAAATTATCTCTGACTGCTAATTTGTTGTACTCCCAATATTTGTGGATTTTACCAGTTTATTTCTGACACTGGATTTGATAATTATTAATAAGGGTAAGAGAGGAGCTTAGAATGATTCATGTGTCTTCTCCACCATCTTAGCTCCACCCCACTCTCTTCCTTCCTTCCTTCCTTCTATCCTTCTTTCCTTTCATACAATAATTCATGTAGAAAGGTCTTACCTCATTGCTCATGTACAATCAATATTACATCACATACCATCTCAGGGAGGGAATAATGAAGGGATAGAGGGATAGAATTTGGAAATCAAAACTTAAAAAATCAATGCATGTTAAGAATTGTTTATACATGTAAATGGAGGAAAATAAAATATTACTGTAAATCTTAGAACATGTTCTTATTGAACCCTGAGCTTTCCTCTACAAATTTATTAGTCCTTCATTGACCAAGAAGTCATTCTATAAGAAATCACATTTTGTTAATTATCAATATTATTAATGTAGAAATATAGTAAAACCATCAAAATATCAAATGTTCATTAGGAATATTCAATTTTTTCATTCTTATCTGTTATATGTCAATATTGTCTCATTTTAGTTCATAGAGAGCTGACCTTGAAACTAGAAAAATTTGGATTTATTACCTCTGACTTGTTAACTTAGTAGTTCTACACAAGTAACTCAAGTGCTCTAAAAATCTCTAAGGTGATCAGTTGCAGAGAAAGTACTGGCCTTCACCTATAGAAATCTTAGGTCTTGTGGGTGATCCAGTTCCTACACTATGCTAATCAGTGATCCTACCTTATTCGTCTTATTTTCTATGATAGTCTAAAATACATCTTTTTGTCATTTTATATTTTTATTAAGCCTCAGCTAAACTTAAGATTAAATTAGATTTTTCAACTGTATTATAGTGTATTTGTTCTTAACTGCAGACCATTTTAAATAACTTTTAAAAATATTCTTTTAAAATATGAGATGGCTGGAAGAAGACATATCTTAGTCTCTTAACTTTTTTTCTTTCTTATATGGATTTTAAACTTTCTTTTCCCAAGAGACTTTAATTGTATGTCTCTAACCCTGTAATATGCCTTATCAAGGGTTTTCTCACAGTGAAAAATTCCATCTGGAGTCTTCATTTTGGCTAAAATAACAGGCCATCCATCTTCCAGAAAATCCTGTTTTCTAGACTTAAAAATCATATAATCACATTCCTCTTCCTATTTCTTTGCAGATTCCCTTTGTGTATTTTGGTCCTTGATTAGAATGTAAGCTCCTTACAAGCAGGAACTGTTTTCCTTATATTTCTATCATCAATGCTTATTACCTACTTTCCCCTTATTTTCTCCTTTGAGCAGACCTTTCTTTCTTTATTTTTTTTTAAACAATGTTTGTGCATGAAATCATCCCTCTGTTTCTCTGAATTTTTTTAAATCTTTCCTAAACCTAGGGCACATAATAAGCAATACTTTTTCTTCCACTGTATATCTGATTTGTAATGTGATGTTCCACTTCTCCCCAGGTTTTATTCATTTACACCTGATCAACCAGTTCTTCTCAGCTGGCTGGAATTGAGTCCACAATCAGATTCCTCTTATCACTTCCTTTATTCTCTACTGGAGAAAATCATGGATCAGGGAAGTGTTGATTTTATCACATGTACTATTTCTAGTGAAGAAAATTTATCACATGTAGTAAATATTTGAAATACTCCATTCCTTCTCTCTGGCAACCTTATCCTGATGTGATCCTTATTTCAAGAATTCATCACCCCTTTCCTTCTGACTTGATTATAATGTATCCTTACCACTACATAACTGTTTTTTCTACCATCCTTGATGTTTGTCCATATGTTCCCATCGCATTCTCCCTCTCATTTATTTTGTATATTTTTGTGTTTATATTTATTTATCCCTCTCATTTATATTTATTTATATTTTTGTATAGGTCAATTAAACAATTGAAAACTTATTAAGCTTTGATTCTGTCTCAGGCACTGTGAAAGACATAAAAGCAAAAATAAAGTAATCTTGGCCTGCCACAAACTTATATGTTATCAAAAAGCAGTCAAAGAAAAACAATGTGTTCATCTATAAGTATATATAAATATTAAAAAGTAAATAAATTGTACTTTTATGGAAGAAATAATATGAAATGAGGGAAGGATAGTATTCAAGGCATACCTCAATTAGGAGGTAATGTTTAGGGTAATCTTTGAGGATCTAAGAGGTGACAGTGAGGAAGAAAACCATTCAAGCATGAAGAACAGATTGTAAAGTCTTGGAGAGAGGAGATGGGATGTTGCCTGGGGAAAACAGAGAGTAAGCCAATCCATATAAGGAGGGACAATGTATAATAAACTTGCACAAGTAAGTTAGAGTAAGTTTCCATGGAATTATGTCTTCAATAGAATTTGAATTTGGCTTTCAAGGTAGTAGGGAACCAGTAAGTTTTTTGAATAGGTTAGTAAAATGGTTTAACCAATGCTTTAGGAATATCATTTCTGCAGCTATGCAAACTGATAGATTAAGTTTTGTGAAGCACCATGCATATATTTTCTCCTTTGATCTTTGATCTTCACAACAACACCATGTGAGTAGGGTCCCTTCCCCCATTTTATGGAATATTTATAGATATGAATCTGAAATATGTAAGTGACTTTCGCAGGGTTATATAGCAAGTAAGTGTCTGAGGCAGGATTTTAACTCAAGATATATTAACTTCAGATCCAATATTCTTATCCTCTATTCCAATTCTACCAAATAGGAGGCTACTGTGATAGTTAAGGTGTACAATGAGGAGGGCCAAAGTAAGGGGAGTAACCTTATGAATGGAAAGATAAATAAGAGAAATATTTTGTAGGAGGAATTTACAAGATTTGGGAAGTGATTGAAAATATGGCTCAGAAGTTGTGAAATTAGATGTCTAGAAAGATATTATCCTTATATTATCCTTAACAGAAATATAGAAGTGAGGAAATTACTCATCTTCTGCTCATACCTTAAAGTGATTTATTTCCCTTCTTTTGGAGTTATGACATAGAATTCTGAGAGTGAATATAATTTTTCATCTCATCTCCACTTAATTTTTTTACATTAATGACCACTACCTATTCTTCTATGTATATAATACATGAATATGTAAACACATGAGTATAGATACCTGTGTATATGTGCACATGCATATATAACATATATATTTGACTATATATTGCATATGTTTTAATATATGGTGATTGAATCCTACCTCTGATATTTACTAAGCATGTGATTACTCTCTGGGTCCTCATTTTCTCATTCATGGAAATAATGGATATAATAGAAATAATAACCCCTTATAGACTTATTGTGAAAACCAAATGTGAGATTGTAAGTAAAGATTTTTATAAATTTAAAGCATCATACAAATAACCCTAATATGAGTAGGAACTACCTTTTTCTGTCTCTGTCTCTCTGTCTCTGTGTCTCTCTCACACACATATACATACACACACAAACAACACACACACAAACACAGGAGAAAGTAGTAATTCTGTAGTTTTAAAAGATCTGACCTAAATTCAAATCCTTTTTCAGAAATTTACTAGCTGAGTGACCGTGGGCAAACTACTTTACCTATATCTGTCTAATTTTCCTTAACTATAGAATGTGTATGTATCTTAATGCTACTTCCTAAGATTATTGTGAGATTCAAAAATAATATTTATAAATTGCTTATCACATTGTAGGTGCTATATAAATGCTATTTACTCATTTATCTATCTATATAATCTATTTAATTATCTATCTATTTATTGTTAAGTATATAATATGGTGTAGTCTCTATCAACATAACTAGCCTCAAAGTTAAAAAGCTTTGGTTCCAAAACCCACTGAACTTAGCCTTCAATAAATTAATTTCTCAGTGTTGAATAAAATTTCTAATATTATTAGCTGCACAACAAGATTAGGTGATGATCAACTGTGGTAGACTTTGTTCTTTCCCAAAGTGAGGTGATTCAAGGCAATCCTAATAGACTTATGATGGAAAGTGTCATCCACATCTAGAGAGAGAACTATGGAGAATGAATACAGATCAAAGCACATAGTACTTTCACCTTTTTTCATTGTTATTTCTTTGCTTGTTGGTTTTTTCTTTGTTTTGTTTTCTTTTGATCTGATTTTTCTTGCACAGCATGACAAATATGGAGATATGTTTAGAAAAATTGTACCTTTAAACTACATTGGATTGCTTACTGTCAAGGAGAAAGGGGAGAGAGAGAGAAAAGGAGAGAGGGAGAAAAATCCAGAATACAAGATTTTCCAAAGGTGAATGTTAAAAACTATTTTACATGTATTTGAAAAAATAAAAAGCTATTATATATTTAAAAACAAAAAACAAAAAAACAAAGATTATTCATTGCAGGAAAGGTTTTAGTTTGAATTGATAGAGGAAGTTTCCTCACCTTAAAACTGATTACTTATGCCAAGGAAATCAGAGTTCCAGTCTACATCCCTATAATTATATATTTTCAATGTATGGCTCAACATATTAAATAAATATGCACATTGAACTGTGAAAAGAGTGTGGGTTTGGAAGATGGAAGACCTGGATACCAATCTTTTCTCTCTTGTTTTTTGTTCTTCATTTCTGGAAGAGGACTAATTTACAACCTGTGTCACCTTGAGCAGGTAAATTAATCTTGAAATTTTTTCATTCATAAAATGAGAGGAAGGTGAATTGCATGACCTCTAAAGCTCCTTTTAGCTCTAATCTTGTGAAAATTCTGGGAACATATGCTCAAGAACAAATGAGATTATGCTTGAGGTTATATAACTATACCCAAAGGATTTTTTTACATAGTCCTCAATATTTGGATAGCTACCAAAAATTCATTGGCAGAAAAAATGGGAAATGAATATTATAATTTATTTCTCATGGTAGATTAATTGCTAAAGAATTGTTTTTTTACACAAAATCATGACAGTTAAAATAGTGATACAATTCTGCACTTAAAATTTTGATGTTCCTGGAAGAATATTTTATTAAGTGGCTAAATCTTTTGCTTTGTGATTAAACTACTTTAGCAGGAAAAAGAAATAATTCTTTTTAATATAAAAATATCTGATCCCATAGAGAAAATAAGTATCCCATTTATTTTTAAAATACTTTCCTCATACCTATTTGATATTGTATCCTCTTGCCATTGATACTATAAGACATAGATTTTCTCATGATAGTTTTGGTGTCAGCACTTCTTAATAAAAACAAATGAAAATAATAAGATATTCATATAGGCTATATCCAGACAGCCTAATGGGAACAACAGACTTCCAAGTTCTGGTGTTAAATTCTAGGTACAAGTTTTGCACTTGATATAAGCTAGCTGTGTAATCCTAAATAAATTAGCTCAGTATCCTCAGGCAACTTTTTAAGACTATTACAAAGAGTCCCTAATTTGTATTGGTGGAGATAGCACTTTCTTCCTGCCAGATCCCCTTGTCAATTCCAACAAACAAAGAAAATCACATCATATAGATAGGCTGTGTAATCCTTTGGGTGTATACTGGCAGGCACACCCTTTCTGTACCCTTTTGTTCAAGGCATATGTGGATAAATAACCCATTAATGTCATTTTGATATCACAGATATAGAAGCAATGAGATCTTTTTCCCCCCATCTGTATTATTTAGTGAGAGCCAACAGAAAACACAATTTAGGACTCATGATGAAAAATTGCTCTCCACTTTTACAAAGAGAGAAAAAAACTGATGAATTTAGTGAAACTCGAAGTATAATTTTTTTTCACTTTCTTTTTCTTTTCTACTTTTTTTTCTTTTTTTTGGTAACAAAGAATGTCTCGCATAATTTCTCATGTATAATTGATGTCATTGTGTTTGTTTTCTTAATTGATGTGGAAAGGACTGGAAGGAATAAAATTTGGAACTTAAATTTTTGAAAAGAATGTTTATAAATAAATAATATGTATTTTCAAATGATCAGTCAATAAGCATTTATTAAATGCTTATTATGTTTCAGGGACCTTGCTAAACAATGAGAATAGAAATACAGGCAGAAAGACAGTTTTTGGTCCTTAAGGAACTTATGTCTAATGGAGTAAGGTGTTAAAGGTACTGGGGCATGATAGAGAAAGTCTTATGGTAATGAATCAGCAATGTAGCCTGGCGAGGGATGTGTCATGAGTAATCAAGGAAAGAGCAGTAGCAGAATGAATAAACTACTGGTGTCAGAATCCCTCATGGTATTTTATGTATAGTTATACTGCCTTTTTCCTGATTCAGCTTTTTATATCTTAGGTCCAATTAAAAAAAAAAAAAAGTTGTTTTGGTGTATTACCAAATAAAAGGGAATTCCCTAACATCACATATATCAGAAAACATGCTATATGATATATGAATTGGGGGGAGGTTCTACACTTCACAGTACTGGTTGAAATGATGCCTTAATGCAAATCACAGATGCAGGACAATGGGAGCTGAAATTAATTGCTGGATAAGGCATGAGCCTATTGAACTTAATGTTAAAATAAGCCTATGATATAACCAAAGTTCTTTCTAATACCTTCAAAATAGTATTTCAGTTAATCCTATGTTGTTCACTTCTCCTCTGGATATAGGACACTTTTTAAAAATTGGTTTATTTTAATGTAATGTTTAATACATTGCTTTATGAATCATGTTGGGAAAGATCAGAACAAAAGGGAAAAACCATTGGAGAGAAAAAACAAACAGAAAAAAGAAGTAAACATAGAATGTGTTGATTTACATTCATACATACAGATACAATTCTCAAGAGTTGCAGATATTGTTGTCTCACCTAGGAGAGGTTTAAACAGTTTAACCTTTAGATAATATGTATATTTTTCCCTGTTCACCTTCCTAGGCACCTCTTGAGTGCAGTGTTTATAGATTGTTTTCTTTTTAGTTTCATTTTTTTTAGTAGAAATGATTAGAAATCTCTTATTTAATTGGAGATACATCACTTTCCCTGAAAGTTTATGCTAAGTCTCACTGGGTAGTTAAGTTCTTGCTTGTAAATCCAAGTTCTTCACCTTCCAGAATATGGTATTCCAAGTCCTCCAGTCCTTTAGTGTAGAAGCTGTTATATCCTGGATATTCCTGACTTTGGCTCTTTGATACTTGAATTGCTTTTGTCTGGCAGCTGGTAGAGTTTTTTCCTTGAGATTGTAGTTCTGGAGTTTTGCAACAATATCCTTGGCATTTTCTTTGTGGGATCACTTTTTGAAGGTGATTGGTAGATTCTTTCAATAAGTATTTCTCCCTCTGTTTATAGAATATCAGGGCAGTTTTCTTTGATAATCTTTTGAAGAATGCTAACCCGGCTCTTTTTTTAGTCATGGCCTTCAGGTAGACCAATATTTTTAAATTGTCTCTTCTGGATTTATTTTCCAGATCAGCTGTTTTTCTAATGAGGTATTTCATATTTTCTTCCATTTTTTTCATTTCTTTTAGTTTTAGTTTTTTATTTTTTTTTAATTGATTTTTCATGTCTCATGAAGTCATTAGATTCCATTTACCCCATTCTAGTTTTTAAAGTATGATTTTCCTCAGTTACTTTTTGGACCTTTTTCCTTATGAAGGTGTTTTCAGGCATTTTCTTCAGTGGATTTTGTTTGTTTGTTTGCATTTGGCCAATTATTTTTTTAAGGAATCACTTTCCTTTTTCAAGCTGTTGACTCTTGCATACGTCTCATTTCTTTTATCATTTTTCTTCTATCTCTCTTATTTGACTTTTACAGCCTTTTAAGAATACTTCCAAGAAGCCTCTTTGGACTTGAGACCAATTCATCTATTCTTTGAGATTTCCTCTGTCAATATTTTGTCCTCATTGGAGTTGGTGTTTTGGTCTGCCCTTTCACCATAGCACCATTCTGTGGTGAAGGTTATTTTCTATTTCTTGCTCATTTTCTTTCCCTTTTCTTTTGGTATTTTCTCTTTTATAACTTTGATAGTTGCGCTCTCCTCTGGGTTAAAAGGGACACTGTTCCCAGCTTCTTGTGCATCTCTGAGCCTCGGGTTTGAGAACAGGGGACCCCTTGTGTTTGCAGGGGTTAACTTTGCTTGTTCTTTTCAGGAAACAGCCTGGTTTACCAGAGTTTGCCTTCTGAACTGGGAATGGAGCTTTCCCCACTAATCTCCTCCTCCTCTACTGAGACAGGATCGAGGATCTCAGTTGCTGATTTGCTCAGATTAAGACCCTCTCACCAGAATTCCCAGAGTTTGTCTGAGCTGGGCCTTTTCACCTCAGTGATACTGACCTTTCTTGAAGTTTTCCCAGTCTATTTTGAGCTGGAAAATGGTTTCAATCTGTCAGACTCTGTTCAGAGGTTTGATTTTATGTGGTTTCCAAGGGAAACTGGGAGAGCTTGAGTAGATCTTGAGTAGTAGATCTTGTCTCCAGAGACATTGCCAACCAGTATTACTTAACATTCTTTTTTGCAAAAGTCAGAACAATCTCCTGTGTTTCTTTAGGCAATAAATAAATAAATAATAATAACTTAAAGTTTTTGTTTGGTGATTTTAAGAAAGTATCTTGCTGCATAATCTTACAAGTGACAATTTTGATACCAGTGTAGTTTGAAGTCACAAAATACCAGATTTAGCTTTTATATTTTTAATTTTCACTGGCAGTTCTGGGCTTGATTTGCTGATTTAGTATTTGTATTAGGTAAGTTCATGCCCTGTGTGAATTCTGTTTTGTTTTGACTTGAATATGGAACATCTTTACTTAGCGTTTTTTAATATTATTTAAATTCTTCCCACCATTCTTCCCTATTCTTCTGGAAAATCATTCCAATAACAAAAATATTTTTAAAAAAAGAATTAGAAAAGCATCAGAAAAAAAGGTATATGCAAAAATGCATATATATTGAAAAAAATCTAAAAACATATATGTTTTACATTTTTTATCTCATCTCTAAAGGGTGTGTATATATGTATGTTTGTGTTTTGTGTGTGTGTGTGTGTGTTTTGGGGGTGTTATTCTCTTACCTTCTATTTGTGATCATGTTTGATTTTTTAAATTCTATAACATTTGCTTTCAATTGTTTTGTAGCAATTTTTCCATTTTATATTGTTATAGACCTTTTATACATTGTTCTCTTGACTTTAATGATTATAATTCTGCTTTCAAAAGTCCTAATATATGTCTGTTATGTTCCTGTCTTTAAAGAAGACTCACTCTTCTCTTTCTCTTGAAACTATACTTTCTGTTCTAGAAGAGTAAGCTAATTTCCAAATTTGATCTTTCAAATATGAAAAAGTGACTTCCAGTATCAAAGGCTAGATTCCTCCATGATTTTTTTGACTTTTACCACCAACAAGTACTTTAAATATAAGGTTGTTTTCTTTTTTTTTTATTATGATACTGTATATGCACTTTTGCTTGCCAAGATATCCCATTTTCATGATTTTTTTTCTATCACTGTCTCCTTTATTTTGCTGTTTATCTCCCATTAACCACAGGCATTACAGTATACTCTTTCTTTCTCCTGCTGTATTACTCCTTCTTATGTCATTGCAGCTATGGGGCCTCATATACAGGTGATTTCCAAAACTCCATCTTTAGCAATGTACCCAAATGATGGATCTCCTATTCCTGGCATTCTTATATTTGGTAAATAAGTTTATAGGGGATTCTTATTTGATCAGGGGCCACCATTATTTAACATTCACTTTCCTAAATCATTTTTTCAAAAAGTCCTAGTTAAGTTAATGCTAGGCTTAGAATGAATGCCAAGGTTCTGGTAATCTGTGATTGGAAAAGACAGGATCAGGGGAAAATCATTTACATAAGGTAAAACATCTTCCTTCTATCAACCTTATCAAGATATAGACAATGATAATATTATTATTCTCATTTTAATAATGGAACAAACTGAGGCTCTGAGAGTTCTGATGTCGGTGTGTTGTTTTTTTTTTTTTTTTTTTTTTTTTTTTCCCCTATTACCACATCACCTCTAAGCAAGATCCAGGCAAGAACTCATAGCTATTGATGAAATAATAATTTTCTGGGTTCAGTCTCTTTTTCCAATTGCAAATGACACCTATGAATGCTCACTTTCTGTACAATTGGAGGAGCTGATATAAATTGTGATTCATATACTTCTTGTCAAAAAAAAAAGATATGAAAGTACTAAACATGCTAAGGGAAATTCTGAAAGATATCAGGGTCCGGAATTTGCACAAAGCTCGATTATCCCCTATACATTCAATGAACTACTAGAAAGACAAAATACAACTCTAATTGATTCTAGTTGTATCAAACATCAGTTAAAATGATAACAGTGGGGGGAGGGTAAAGGGATGATGCAGTATATGGCCACCAAAAAAAATATGAACTAGAATAGGATTCTTCAGTCTGGAGAGACGAAGACTGAGAAAGGAATATGATGGCAGACAATACAAACAAGAAAGATATGTATATGTGCAAATGCATAAAATGTGTGCATACATCTGCATATATCTTATATGATTTGTGTATGTGTGTATATACTAATATACATATACAAATAACTACATACATGTATATATCTATATCTCCCTCCCTATCTCTATCTATCTGTATACACACATATACATATACACATACATATGTATTCTCAGACACACATATATATGGTTAATTTGATGGGAAAGAGTCTAGTTTAATATAATAGTGTTGAACAGTATTTTGTAGAGGAGAAATCACAGTTGCCTTGGAAACAAGATGATGATTGGCAGTATGACTCACTTTCCCCAGGCTGATCCAGAGCATCTATTTTGGTGGTCATTGTTATCTAGGATGTTAAAGAAAAAGGAAACCAAAGACCTTATCTTCATGAAATTTCCAGTCCATTTGGTAAAACAGCACAGTCATTTGAAAAATAAACCACTTCTGCAAAGGGTAAAAAAGCCAACCACTATAAAATGTGTATATACGTATATAAACTTGTTTGACAAATTTAATATAAAATAGGTAGTTAAAAGCATGCTCCTTTCAGCCCCTCCTCCACAGAAAAGAAGCTCAGCTAGATGATTCAGCGGATCTGGAGTCAGATGCTTGAGAATTTGTTGACTCATTCACAAAATCATTGGAGATGAGTCTTATGTCCAATGATTTTGTGAATGAGTCAACAAATTCTCAAGCTTCTAGATGCCCTGACTACCTTCATGGAGAGGATGTTCTCATTTGTATAAGAAAACTGTTATTGGGTATGGCTTTACTTTCTTAGGGATGGTCTATGAAGGTTTTTAGGAATTGCATAATCAGTCAATGAAGAGGGGATATTTAATCAAGCTAAAAGATTTCAATTATACTTATCCTAGAAGTACAAACAGAGAAATTCCTACATAATCAAAGTCTCAAATAGTAAACATATTTCTTATATCTTCTTGAGTTTTTTTTTCAGTTTTCCTGGTCAATATTCTATAATGATGTTAACTCACCAAAAATATTCAGTTCTACCCTACAAATAACTTCTCAAGAGATTAAAGATAAAAGATCATTATTACTACATGTTCAGGTTAGCCTCAAAAAAAATTCAGAGACTTCTTGTTTTTTTACATAGTTGCTATCAATAATGTAATCACTATACAGAAACATTATTTATATATCAAAATTCACCCCAGCTCTCATAGAAATCAAGTATTATTTGATTTAATAATTATGCCTATTGTTTTTTTCTCCCACTTATACTGCATTGCAAATAAATTAGTGATTTAAATTTATAATCTTTATCCCAATCAATAAAAAGTGCAATTAAGTGCTATATTTAATTTGAATCATTAAAATTAAGCCTATATTAAAGGCAGAGTGAACTTTGAAATATTAATGTCTTGATTATAAGGAAAAGTGAATGTCAGAGAATTGGTAGTTTTTAAGAAAAGATAATCCTAAAACTGTTTATACTAATTTCTAATTCTAGTGGGAAATGGGGGAATGTTGAATGAGATAGATAAATGAAATATACACATATACACACACATATAACAATTATTTTTCACATATGTCAAGTAATGACACATTAAATTTAAGGCTCCTTATCTAGTATTATATTGGTAACAAGACAGAAGTGACATTCACTGTAAAGCTTGAGATATTATAATTCTGTTAGCACTTGAGAGTGAAAAACTTATCTACATTAAGGGTGACTTCAAATAAAGCAAAAAAAAAAAAAAAAAAAAAAAACATTTCTTTCTTTTCCTTCCTTCTTATTCCTTTCTTTCCTCCTTTTTCTTGTTCTTTTCTTCTTCCCTTCCTTTTTCTCCTTCCTTCTTCCCTTCCTTTTCTCCTTCCTCCCTCCCTCCTCTCTTTCTTTCTTTCTTGAATAAAATAAGCATTTCCATAATATAGTATAATAGTAATGGTAAAAATAATTCTACACCAAAGTGCAAATCTATTATGTACAATTTACTATTACTTTTAAACATATGATAAAGTTATCATGTTAGGTTTCTTTTTACTCTTTTTTTTTCTTTTTTTCTTCTCTTCCCCATAGATGGGTACCATTAGACACAAATATGTGTATGTTTATAAACCTATGTATATGCATATATGTACATATAAATGTATGCATATGTGTATATCTGTTATCTACTTATCTATATACATATTCTTATTTATCAATTCTTCTTCTAGATGCAGATAACATCTTTATTCATATATCCTTTATAGTTAATTTGAATATTTATAATAGTCAAAAATCATGTTCTCAAAGTCATTCTTAAAGCAATATTGCTGTTACTGCATACAACGTTCTGTTGGTTCTGCTAATTTCACCATGATTTGATGCAAATCTTTCCATGTTTTTCTAAGGTAATTGAGTTAATAATTTTTTATAGCACAACAACATCCCACCATATACCACAATTTGTTTAGCCATTCACCAATTGATGGGTATCACTGAAATTTCCAATTTTTTTCCAACACAAAGAGAGCTGCTGTAAACATTTTAGAATACATACACGCTTTTTTACTGTTTCCCTAATCATCTTCATAAACATACCTAGCATTGATTTTACTGGGTCAAAGCATAAAAGCAGTTCTATTATTCTTTGCACATAATTCTAGATTGTTCACCAAAATGGTTTGATCACTTCACCATCCACCAACAATAAATTAATATCCTATTTTTTTCCACATACCCTCCAAATTTGATTTGGTTAAAATTCTTGACAAAACTAAAAAATGCATGTTTTAATAGCCTACTTTATGGCAGTTTGAGACAATGAAAATTAGCTGACAGAGAATTTGTCTCATGGTAAAAAAAAAAAACATAAGGTTAAGCTCTAGCTCTGACATCTACTGATCAATTGACTCTGGGGAAAATCACTTTCACCTCTCTGTCTCTGGCTCTTCTCTGAGACTCTTAACTATCAAATAGATTGAGGGTTAATTTATCGGGAGTTCCCTAAATTATAGATCTGATTCTTCCCTCAAAAAAAAAAAAAAATTCTGAGCACAAAGAAAAAAAAGGACAAAAATGAAACAATGGCTCCTTAAAAAAAAAAAAAAAAAAAAAAAACCTGTTATCTATTGGACCTTCAAACTCCTAAAATAAATAAATAAATCCACAAAATTATACATTGAGCCAAAACTATTATAAAAACTTGAGAGGAAAACATGCATTCACAGTCTCATAAATACAGAGAAGTTCAGAAACATGTATCTTGTAGTAGATGTATTTTATCATGGTATTATAATCTTGTAGTGATATGAAGTTCCTTGAAAATTGAACTTCAACAAGCTTTAATAAATTAATGTTACTTTTTGGAATACATTCCCCTTATCCTTAAAAGTGGAAAATTATATACTTTTAGGGGAAAGGAAGCTAAATTGAATTGAAATTTCTTTAAATAAAATTATGATATCTTCCCATAAATAAATGATCACTTCTCTTATGTTGAGGCAATGACAACTTTCAAAATTATTACACAATTGAAATATCACCATAATCACTTATGATTTTCACTCAAAATAATTTAACTATTTGTTTTTTTTAAACCATAATCAATTTAAATTATGGAGTTCTTAACTCCTTTGCATTTTTTGCAAAATTACTAAATTAAGAAGATATTGTTGATCATTTAACATGTGTTTAGAATTTTTAAAGTGAAGAATAAAATGACAACTATGTGTTTTAAAAATATTGCATGAATTTCTTGTTGATTACGTATAGAAAGCTAATGTGATGTCATCTTAAATAGGGATGATTCTCTTCAATGTTAAATTGATTGAGAACAATAACAACAAATTATCTAGTTCTTATCAATATATTTAATATTTATAGAATGTTACCTTTAGAATCATAACATGTAGGATTGAATTTTGTCTCTGATTCCTATTCATTGTGTGATTGTGAGCAAGTCACTGAACTTCTAAGTCTCCATTTCCTAGACTGCTTAATTGGGTTGTTATATATCAATTGAGATAATGTAGAGAAAGTACTTTGCAAAACTAAAAGTAATATGTGTATCAATTAAGTGATGAAAGATCAACAGTCCTAAAGTTGATCTAAGTAAGCATTTACTTATTTTTTCCAGCTAGGTGTCTCAGTGACTTGTTTCTAATCTCTTTCCCCTGATGAATTGATTCTGGTGTCAAAGGTGACCATCACAATGTCATTTTATTATTTTTTAAAGAGAAGCTTTAGGACTTTATTGCCTCATAATGACATGAAAGTGACAAAACTTGGGTTCTAAGCCAGCTGGACATAAGTTGTGTCAATTTCTATCATGTTGGAAAAGGCTCAAATATATCTCCAGCAGACACTCTGTTCTCCAAGAGACAGACCACTAAATTCAAAACAATCTCAACAATAGATGATTCACTGATGATAAATGTTTTAATTATATCAAGCAATAGAACAAAGATTAATTTTTATGCATAAATTATGATTGGTTTTTATTATCATATACAGCTCACATCACATCTTGAGTTCTAGTTCAAGTGGGGGGCGTGTTCTCTACTTTGATCTACATATTAAAATAGAAAATATCCCCAGGACTTTAAGATCTTATTAGTCTAGTGTATGACTCGCAGTATTATTCTTGGCATCATTGGTTTGCTGCTTTAAAAAGTCTATGGAAGTTTTCTCAGTGTTTGAGATCTACAGTAAATCCCTATAGTCATCTAATGTCAGCTTTCAGTTTCTTTGTGTCTTCAAGCATAGCTGTGTAAAAGAAATTGAATAAAATTAACCCTATTAAATATCTTGCTTCACACCATTAGCAATGGGAAATGGAGTGGACAATAGAAAATACTGCTTCCAATATGACTCACTTCTTGCTTACAGTGTATTTTCTGCTTGTGACTTCTGTCTGTTAGACACATCCAGATGTTCCAACATTTGCTGCCTCACTTTTGAGAATTTCCTTTTTAATAGCAAGTTCTTTCCTCTATTCTTCAGCAAGTTTCTTTAGGTTTGTAAAGTGAACATTACATTAAATCTATCCCTTGATTGCCTAAGAGGTTTAAAAGTAAAAGGTGGAGGTGAAATTTTTGTGTACACACATAAATGTGTGTTTCCAGTAAAAACCATTTGCTATTTTCAAAGGAACTCAACTTTTTATAAAATATCTTAAGAACCATGATATTAAATATGTGTGTATTAGGCCATAGCTTTGATTTTTTTTTTAACAAGAAAGTTCACTTGCATGTCAATGAAAATAGATTTTTTCTATTGAAAAATTAGATAACAGTGAAGGGGAAAAATCTATTCTGATACTCATTTGGGTGATAGGAATGAAGAAAATAATTTTTTAATAGTTATGTTCAAAGTTGATTGAGTCATTCATCTTAAGTGACTTGACTTGAACCTGAAGCCTAATTCAGAATCTGGTATTTCTGGTTATCATTCATTCATTAACCACACATTTAAAATATAACCTTGAAGGCAGGAATTTTCATAAAAATCATTTATCATTCACCATAAGAATTTTTTTTCTCAATTAACTCTTGGATACTTCTCTTTTATCCTTTTGGAATCTGTCAAATATAAAATAGCACATCTATAATATTCATATTGAAGATGTGCAGAAATGAAAATCCTTTCTGTTGGTAGATACTAAAATATCACCTGCTTTTGGTTAGTTAATTGAACTAGTAATTATTCTTGAACATGTGGGTTGGTTATTTTCTGCCTGAAATAATTACCCAATGAGGCCTACACCAGAGCTCTCAGCAGGAAGCTAGCAATTGGTATATTGGTAAGAAGACTTTATAAAGCACTTCTATATTTGCTGGCAGATGGAGAAACAGATGGGCACATAAAAGATGCAAAACTAACTACATGATCCCCAAATCTTCTCAGTATCCATTATCAACAAGGTCAAGACTCCTAAAAATTAAACCTTTCAAACAACCAGAATGAATAGGAAAAGTTAAGAATTAGGTTGTGTTTTCAGGTCTACCCATTTATGTGCCAGTCCTTTTCTAATTTTTTCTTAAGTTTTTTATTGGCATTACTAAAATATGTTTTTTGATATATTTTTTCATGATGTAATATTCTATTAACAAAAGTCAATTACATTTAGAAACAGAAAAGCAAACTTCCACAATCTGATATTACCTGTTCTCTCTTTAACCCATCCTCACACACACATGCACATAAACATATAGACAGAAATACATTCCTTGACATACATTTTCCTTAAGAACTCCCCTCTAGTGTTGCATAAGAATCATTTTAATCTAGAACAAGATGTACATTTAAAATGTTTAGTACATGTAATTTTACTCCAGAATTATAAAGCAGTAAACCAGTTACAGAACCAGGAGAAACTGAATTTAAATTTCACTTCCAAGGGCAAGTTATTATACATCTCAGTGTCCCACAACTTCTCTAGAAGGTATAAGTCTTAAACCTGGTACTGATCTGCATTAGTAGAGAAAGTCTCTTCCTGAAACTTGTCAACATGCTGGGACCAAGGACCACCTCAGCAAACAGGAGGAGATCCTCAGCTTCAATGTGGTGAAGCAGGTAAATACCAATACAAGGAAAACTCAAATGCCTTAGCATAATCAGAAAAATCACTAGACTCCAGTTCTGGTAACATTCAATATGCCTTGGTGTAGCTCCAGACAAATAAGCATCCTCCAGTAGCCCAAGGAGATGCAGAAACATCCCACTCCTAAGCACATCCCAGATCATACCACTATGACTGCAGCTCAGCAGTAAGTGAACTGCCAGACTCCTACAGCCTCCAGCAGTGTGAGGTACCCCCGTCCTATACCACAGCCTTGCATCAAACAGGAGGATCCCTGTGGCTTCAGGGAAATATTAGTGCAGCACCAAATTAATAGCCAGGTGTGTAGTTGCTGGTATAAAAACCAAATCTTGAGACAACATTTCTTCCAACCTGAGACAGAGTTCAAACTTAAAAGAAATGAAAAAGGCAAAAAAAAAGGTAAACAAAAAACAACAACAACAAAGAATTTTATTTTGGAAAGTTATATGATATCGGGGAACAAGACAGAAAATCATGGAATGAGTCAAAATTCAAACAGAAGAGAATGGCATTGTCAAAAGATCTATGGACAAAATCACAAAGAAAATTGGCAAGTGGTCTGAAACCCAGAAAGAACTCAATCAAAAAAGGATCTTATAAATCATATAAGTTAGGTAGAAGAAGAAAATAAACTGGAAAAAGAAATGAGAGTGATGCAAATGAATTATGAAAAAAAAATATCAATATCAGTTAGCTTGGAAAATTGCTCAAAAAGCAGAATTGATCAAATTGAAAAGGAGATACAGAAATCCATTGAGGAAAACAACTCCTTAAATAATACATTTGACAAAAATAGGAAATAAATGCAAAAGCTAAATTGATAGAAACAAAATGTAAAAACTAAAACTGAGCAAATACAAAATAACGGTTCTATGAAACATCAAAAATCAATAAAACAAATTCAGATAAGATTTAAAAATGGAATAACATGTAAAACACCTCATGGGAGAAACAACTGACCTGGAAAATATATACAGGAGAGACATTATCAAAATCATTATATTCTCTCAAACCCATAATCAAAAGGAGGGCTTGGACAAAATCTTTCAAGAAAGTATTGAGGAAAACTTCCCTGATGTCCTAGAACCAAAGGACAAAATAAGAATCCAAAAATGAAATCCACAATTACCTCAGGAAAAGTGAGAGAAAGAAAAAAAAAAGGAAAGAAAATAAGATAGAACTACAATCAAAAAAACATCTCCTAAGCTAAATTAGTAATGACAATTGGGTGGTGGGGAGCAATGGTCATTCAATAAAATTGAACAATTTCAAACTTTCCTAAGGAGAAATTAGACTTCCAATATCAAGATCTAAGAGAAACATAAATCAGTAAAAAAGAGAAAAGAAAGCATGAAGGATTTAATAGGGTTAAATAAAACTGTATCACTCATAGTATGACTAAAAGGAATATACATAGACAAAAGTACAGACATAAAGTGAGTTAGAGGGAATGACATTAAAAAGGGAGAATGAGGGAGAAGATACTAAGCATAAAAGAAAGTAAGGGAATGGTGTAAATTATTTCAAATTAAGTTCAAAAGATCTATTGTAGTGGAGAGGAAAATTGAAGTCTGGAAGATAAGCATCCCTTGAACTTTACTCTCATCAGTATTGGCTCAAAGAAGGAATATTATACAAAATGATCGTAATATGGAAATCTATGCTACATGATAAGTAAGTAAGAGGGGAACAAATTTAATAAAAGAAGATTGATAAAAGGAGGATCAAATAAGAGGAAGAGGTAGTGAAGAGGGAAAGGGTGAACAGAGAGAACAGACAGAGAAAGAATAGGATGGAAGGAAATACAGAGGTAATAATCATTACTGAAAATATGAATGGGATGAACTCTCCCATAAAATAGGATTAGAGGGCATATGGATCAAAGCAAATAAAATGAATCATATAATATTTTATTTACAAGAAACACACCTAAAATGGAGAGAAACATAGACTAAAGGTAGGAATTGAAGCGGAATCTGTTATGCTTCAGTTGAAGTAAACAAACAACAGGAAAAAAAGCAATGGTAACAATCCTGATCTCAGAAAACAAAAACAAAAATAGATTTTTTATAATTAAATTTAGATAATTATTGAGATCAAGAAGAAAACTACATCTTGTTAAAAGGAACCATGGATAGTGAAGCAATGTCAATACTAAACATAGGTGCACCAAGTGCTACAGCATCCAAATTTTTAAAGGAGAAATTAAATGAGTTATAGGAAGAAATATACAACAAAACTAGTCTAGTGGGAGACTTCATCTATCCTCTCTAAGAACATGATAAATTCAACCAAGTAATATTCAAGAAAGGAACTCAGGAGGTAAGTAGAATATTAGAAAACTTTGATCTCAGCAGCACATGAGAATAACACAAAAATAGAATGTATTATAGGACATAACCCCCCCAAAAAAAAATCAAATGTAGAACAGCAGAAATGTCAAATTTATCCATTTTGAATTATAATTCAATAAAAATTACATTTAACAAAGGACAGAGAAAAGATAAATAAAAAATTAATTGGAAACTAAATAATCTGGTCCTAATGAATAAATAAACAAATCATAGAAAAAATCCATCATTCCACTGGAAAAAAGACAACAATGAAACAACCTGTAAAATTTTATGGGTCAAAACCAAAGCAATAGTTACGGGAAAATTTATTTCTCCAAATTCTTACATAAATAAATTGAGAAAGATCATATCAAAAATTAAGTATGCAATTAAAAAACAAACAAACAAACAAAAAAGAATAAATTATAAATCACCAACTGAGCACCAAATTGGAAATCCTGAAAATCAAAGGTTAGATTAATAATAATGGAAGAAAGGAGAAAAAAAAAAACTATTGAGTTTTTATAAATGAACCTGGAATCTGTTTTTATGAAATAAACAAACAAGAAGACAGAAAATCTAGTATCAAGAATAAAAAGGATTAACTTAAATCACTAACAATGAGGAAAAAAATCAAAGGAATCGTTAGGACATATTTTGCCTAATTATATCCTAATTAATGTAACAATCTGAGCAAAATC
Organism: Sarcophilus harrisii; assembly: GCF_902635505.1. Lineage (NCBI taxonomy): Eukaryota > Metazoa > Chordata > Mammalia > Dasyuromorphia > Dasyuridae > Sarcophilus > Sarcophilus harrisii. The sequence goes on along the minus strand of NC_045431.1, from coordinate 111,106,008 downwards.
AATGAATGTTTTTTAAAATGTAAACTAACTAGATTGACAGATCAGGAAAGAAAAAGCCTAATAATTTAGAAAAATAATTTGAACAAGTCATTAATGAACTCCATAAGAAAAAATATCTCCAGGGTCATATGGGTTCTCAAATGATTCTAACAAACATTTAATGAGCATGTACTCCCTATACTATACTATATAAAATATTTGGGAAAATAAGCAAAGGAGGAGTTCTACCAAACATCTTTTGTGACATAAATATGGTGCTGCTATCTAAAGCAAGAAAGAAAATTACATATCTATTTCTCTAATGAATATTTATGCAAAAATTTTGAACAAAATCGTACCAAGTCCATTTCAGTACTTTATCACAAAGATTATGCATTATGAACAGATGGGATTTATATTGGAAATAGAGGGTTGGTTCAATATTTTTAAAAAGTATTAACATAATTGTTCATATCAGTAATAAAACCAAGAAAAATCATATAATTATCTTAATAAATGCTGAAAAAGTTTTTTTTTTGTTTTTTTTGTTTTTGTTTTTAACACAGTTCCCATTTGTATTAAAATTACTACAGAACATGAAAATAATGGGTGGGTTCTTAAAAAGATGAGGAGTGTTTATGTAAAGCTAGAAGCTTTCTCAATAACATAACATAAAAGGTAAAGCAAGGATGCCCCTTATCACCACTATTATTCAGTATAGTAATAAAAATGATGGCTTTACTAATAAAAGATAAAAAAAATAAATTAAAGGAATTATAATAGACAGCATGGAAATGAAACTATCCCTCTTTGGAGAGGAAATGATGGTATACTTAGAGAACCCTAGAGCATCTGCTAAAAATAACTTAAAATTTCAGAAAAGTTGCAGGAATATAGGACAAACTTAGATAAATCTTCATCATTCATATGTTACACATACATAGATGTCTGTGTGAATATATGTATGCAAGAGATAGAGGAATTCCATTTATAATAACTGTAAATTATATAGAATTGGGAGTCTACCTGCCAAGACAAACCCAGAAATTGTAGAAACACAATCACAAAACACTTTTCACACAAATAAAGTCGGATTTAAATCATTGGAAAAATTGCTTATGAGCAGGTTAAGCCAATATAAGAAAAAATGATACTTTTTCCTAAACTAATTTACTTATTCAGTGCCATACCAATCAAACTAGCAAAACATTAATTGATAGAGCTAGAAAAAATAACAACGTTTATCTGGAAAAACAAAAGATCAAGAATATCAAGGGATTTGATGGAGATAAAAATAAAGAGAAAGGTGATCTATCAATACCAGATCTCAATCTATATTATAAAGCAACGATCATGAAAATTCTCTGCTACTAAGAAATAAGAGTGATGGATCAGTGGGCTTTATTTGATATAGAAAGTATAGTAGTCAATAATGATAGGAACTTAACATTTGATAAACTCAAAAATTCCAGCTTTTAGAATAAGAATTCACTATTTGACAAAAACTCTTGGGAAAACTGGAAAATAATTGATCACCAATAAATATAGGCCAACATCTCACACCATATAATAAAATAGTATTAAATTGGATGTATTATTTGGACATCAAAATCATATTGGAATAGCAAGAATTAATTTGTCAGATGTATGAGTAGAAACATTAAAATAAAAATAGATAATTTTTATTATATTAAATTGGGAAGCATTTGTTTTTAAACATGACCAGGTAAAATTAGAAAGAAAGGAGAAAGCTGGGAAATAATCATTATATCAAATGTTTCTGTTAAAGGCATCATTTCTCAAATAGATAGAGAATTGAGAGAAATTTATAAGACTACAAGCCATTCTCCAATTGATAAATGGTCAAAGGATATCAAGAGGCAGTTTTCAGATGAAGAAATCAAAGTTATCTATTGGGATATGGAGAGGTGCTCTAAATCACTTTTGATTGAAGAAATGAAAATTAAAACAACTCTGAGATATCACTTCACACCTATCAGATTGGCTTAATATGATGAAAAAGGAAAAGGATAAATACTGGAGAGTATGTGGGGAAATTGGGACAGTAATTACTCAGTATGGTTGTGAATCAATCCTGCTATTCTGGAAATCTATGTGGAACTATGGCCAAAGAGCAACTAAACTGTGCATATGCTTTGATCAAGCAATACAATTACTAGGTTTCTATCCTAAAAAAGATCACAGAAAAGGTAAAAGGACATAAATATGCAAAAAACATTTATTTCAGTCCTTTTCAAGATGGAAAACTATTGGGGAGGGAAGCAACAGAGAAAGAAACATACACACAGAGAGAGAGACAGAAAAAGAAACCAAGAGATAAAAAAAAAAAAAGTGTAGGTGTAGGTCAAGCTAGATTTGGAATCAGGAAGACTACTGCTTAAATCTGGTTTTGAAACTTAGTAAATGTATCACCATCAATATCCTAATGAACAGTTTCTATCCTAGAGTAAGTGACAGATTAAAAAGGGGATTGGTGCTCTCTGGAATGTGGTTGCTCGAAAAGAAATATTCATTTTAGTATTACTGACAAAGAAAAATGTTGATAGAAATGTTCCTGAAATGGTACACCCCTTAAGTTTTGTGTGCTCAAACAAAGCCTTACTGAGTTATGGTTTTGTTGACTATGGAAAAGTCAATTTGCCATTCTGAACCTCAGGCATTTTTCTAAGATTATAAGTTATAGACAACTTAATATATAAAATGGGCATGTGCCCAATGGTTTTGAACTCCAAATTATTTCTAATTTTTTTTTTTTTGTTAGTTGTTCTTGGCACTATACAATGAGCTGAATGAATTATTTAATGGGAGTGAGTTGAATTAAAAAAAATATATATCTGATTCTCATTGGCCACTAACAGGTCCTAGGACAAGTCCCATTTGATCGTTGTTTAAGTCCTGATTGACTTAGATTGAATTTAAATAGCAATTATTTCTGCTTTGTCCAGAAACCCTGAGAAACCTTCTAGATTTATTTATTTATTTAGGATTTTTTTTTGGTGGGTGGGGAGGGGGGACTAGTGGAAACAAGAGAGTCTTTGTTTCAATTACTACCTAGCTTTAATCACTGGACTGAGGCTGCCTCAAACTGAAACCTGTTAAAGGCCTTAGTCCAATATTTCCAAGGTCTGCTCCAGTCATCTTGATCTATATCTTGCCAGTGGACTCAGATGGTGAGGCAGGTGACCTTGCATAGTTCTCCCTCACTTAAAGCCAATTCATCTGCATCTCAGGGCATCACCTCCCTGATGTCACGGTCCCCTTCAAGAATGAATGACAAGTAATAACACCAAAAAGGAAATTTTCACAGCTCCTTTGACTAGAAGACTAGATAGCAAAGTCCAATGAGCCAGTGATTGTCAGGGCCAATGGCAAGAAAAATATCCATATAGGAATAATATAGACTCAAATGGATTTGGAGTCAAAAAGATAATAAAGACACAAATTTTTTTATGTGAAAATGACTGTAATATATAATGAATAGTTATACCTGAGGTATTTAGAGTATATCAGAATAAATATGGTTAATATAAGTTCTTCTATGTGTGTGTATGTGTGTTTGTGTGGGCATAAAACTACTTAATCTGGATAGTTTCAATTGTAATTTAAACATTTGCTAATATTAATAATAGAACATCTTTACTTTTGATATTTTGCATAACAATGACTTGTATGCTAATATCAGATGATAATTTTGTTCATGTTGAAATTTTACTTAAAACCTTTCTTATATAGATTTTATAAAAAATACAGATAATACAACTAAATTATCCATAGGATCATAGATTTTAGAACTGGAAAGTATTTAGAGGTCATGTATTCCAAGTTCTTAGTTTTATAGATTAGAAAACTGAGGTGAGAGAGCTGAACTTATGTGTTCAAAATTATATAATATAAATATAATTGTGTCCAGTTTACAGCTGTCAAAATTAAGCTAAAATGATTGCCTAACCTAATAAACTCATGGTATAGGTAAAACTTAAGCCAGGATTTCTAGAATCTAAATTTTGTACTCTTTTCATTATTTCATGCTGAAAGATGTGTTAGGGGATGGAAATGAATGAAAATACATGAAATAGTTTCTCATATTAATCTAGTTCATAGTTCATTTTATAAAGAAAAAACCATGGAAAGATTGTCCATTTATTGAACTTAAAAGAGAATCTAACAGCCCATGTAGATGTCTAAGTGTTATTCATCTTCAGTGGTGAAATATAAATTATAATATTAAGACTTCATTTATTGCCAATATTAGTTGTCTGTTAGAGCCTGTAATAATCTCAAATGTAGCATTATATATGTATGTTTTAACCTCTATGTTGCCTACCACGATTGATTGTACATTGTGACATCTGCTGATCCACATTTGTTCTTACATTTGGCTAGCTATTTAATGTGGAAAATTACTGAATTTAGAAATTAAAACCATGACAAATGTAATGGACTTCATTTTCTAATGTTTACTATTTACATTTAGCAATGCATAATCCTTCACCTTTAAGTTATACACAAAATACCATTAGTTCATGTCTTTAATTATTTGTAGTGTATATTTCAAGGTCCTTTTGAAATTATAGTCCAGTGACATTTATTCATTTTAATTTTAAAAATTAGCTTATTAGGGGCAGCTAGATGGCACAATGGCTAGAGTATAGGCCCTGAAGTGAAGAGGACCTGAGTTCCAATCTGGCCTTAGACACTTAATACTTCCTAGCTGTATGACCCTGGCAAGTCACTTAACTCCAATTGCCTCAGCAGAAAATAAATAAATAAACAAATGAATGAATGAATGAATAAACAAATGAAAGAAATAAAAAAAAATAAATACATGAAAGAAACAAAAAAAATTAATAATTGATAGGAATTTGTATCTTCTGTGTTCCAAGAACTGATAATAAAATGAAAGAAAGCAAACTGGTTTCTGACCTCAAGAGTATTTTATTGGCAATTGAAAAGGAGAGATTAATAGAAAACAGAAAATAAATGCAAGGTAATTGTCAAGAAGATGGAATTAAATAGCAGGTAGCACTTGTGTTGAGCTCCAACAGATGCAATAGACTTTAAGAAGCAATTGAGGAAAGAGCAAATTCCAGGCAAGGATAATATTAAAAGGAATAGAGAGGGAATTAGAACGTCATAGTGAAGACTTTCTTTTAAAGAATTTTTTTTTTAATTTTTACCTTCAAGAGGATCCCTATAGCTGTATGTGACTCCTATGTAGTATCTTTTGCTATCTATTAATTATAGTCTGAAAATGTTGTCAAAATGAAAGAACTTGCTTTTACATACTTTAAATATTATTATTTTTATTAAATATATTATTATATTATTATTTAAATATTACTTAAAATGCTTTCTCATGAAAAAATCTTTGAATTGTGTGCATGGGGGCATGTTTTTGTGTGGCATTAGCTATGTTTCTAGTGGATTTTGAAAGAATAAATATGAGGAATTCTGTCTTACCTAACCTTTTATTCATCTTCCATCCTTAATACATCTTTAATCATGAGATGATGGAAAGAGTACCTAAATTAGTTTCCAAAGATGCTGGTTTAAGCCTAGCTCCGCCATTAAGTTACTAGGTTAGATAATCATGCTAAGCATGTACTACCTAAGTTTTCTCACCTATTAGATGAAGGCATTTATATTTATACTACCCATATCCAAAAGCTATCATGAGCCTCAAATGAAATAATAATAAACGTGAAAGTGTTTTGTAATAGTATAACACAGATATCCTCTTTGAGAAAGATATGTTCTGGATATTGGTTATTATTATGAAAAGAAAAAAAAAATAACAAAATCCTTAAGTGATTTACAGTCTGATGAGGGTTGGAGGACATATACTAAAATAAAAATGAAGCAAGGTAAAAATGTGTTTGAGGAAAATAAAAGATCAAAGTGAACATATCCCAGGAAAATTTGAGGAGGTAGAGTCCATTTTAATTAAGTTTCATAAAAGGTGCTGAATCAGGAAAATAGTGATATCTCCTTTGTATGTTGATTTAAGGCAGGATCAGCAGGCAGGTAATTGTAGGGAATGGATACTGAGTATGGCATGGCAACCGATATCGATAATTGATATCGAGTCAAGAAATGACAGTGTATATTTAAAGAACAACTAATAATCCTTTTTCTGGGACTATAGAATGCATTAAAAGAAACAGGCAAAATAAGGTTGTAAAAATCTCTTGGAATTATACTGTCCAGGGCTGTAAGTATCATATTCAAAAATTTATACTCTGAGCTATAAGCAATAAGGAGTCATTGTTGTTTTTGAGAAGAGTAGTAAAGTTTTCATAGCTGTATATTAAGTAAATCATTTGAGAAACCATATGACAGAAATTGTCAAGGAGGCATCTGCAGCCCATGGAAGCAATTAAAAATCTAATCCAGGAGAACAGGGATGAAGGCTAAAATTTTTGTATTCTCAGTACAAGTAGAGAGAAGAAAAAGGATGTGACAAATGTTGAGGTAGAAAGTAAATGTTTCTAATTTTTTTTCTTTTCCTGGATCTATAAGGAATTCCTTTTGAGGGATTTACCCTAAAAATGAAGTTGACTTCTCTGCAATGTATAATTTTATATTTTCTTAGGAAAGAAGTTAAGCAACTTGCTCAGTCATAAAACTAATATATGTCATGAGTAGAACTTGACCTCATGTCTTCCTGATATTGAGATCAACTCCTGAACTAATATATACAGTATTCCTTTTCATAATTAACCATATATCTAATACTAACAGCATTAGGAATTAATATCCATTACAATTATTAGAGGCCAATCATTCCATATAACTTCAGGAAACATTGCTTATTCTCCACGACTTAGAGATTATGTTTGATCAATGATTAAATCAATCAGTCAAAAATTTCTGTTACTTTTAAATTGAGTTTCCAAAAAAGAAACACTTGCCATATTTTGAACTCCCCTCCCCCCGAACTATACATAGTAAACTTAAATAATTGCAAATTTTCTTTTCCTACGTAAAATTCCAATAAAATTATGATCATTTCAGGGCAGATAAGACTGTAAATAACAGAAAACAAAGGAATAAATATATGGTGCATAATACAGTTTGGGGAATGAGGAAAGAAACTTTTCATGACTGAATACACTTATTAAATATTCTCTAAGGTACAATTGATATTCATTTTGAAAGGTGAGAAATTACCAGAGCCCTGGATAATTTTTTTGTTGTTGTTGAGAGACCCTGTATAGTTGTCAAGGGAACCAGTCTTTAAAAAAAATTTTTTTGAAAATAACTGGAAAACTAGACACATTAGAATTTTTTTAAATTCTCACTTTATAAATTCATGAAAGCAATTATAGAAGTATATAGAGGCATTTCAAATGACTGTTTCTTCATCAAATTTAGGAAATAAATATTGATGCAAATTGAATCCAAAGTTGTTTTAAAATATATTTAATAAATTGCCTTGTGAAAAATAATTAAAATTACTTTGAACAGGGGCAGCTAAATGGCACACTAGATAGAGCAACAGCCCTGAAGTCAGAAGGACCTGAGATTAAATGTGATATCAGACATTGAACACTTCCTAGCTGCGGGACCCTAGGCAAGTCACTTAACCCCAATTGCCTCAGGAAAAAAAAATACTTAATATATAGTATAATATGTAATAAATAAATTGTCTTAATTTTAAAAAAATTGAAAAAGATAATATGTTGAAATAGATAATTACTTTTAGATGAAATAGATGAATCACTGTTCATCCTTTGTTTTCAAAGAGAACCAATGGTATCGCATTACCACCATGTGGTCAAGTTGGTGGGGAAGAAATTTACAAAAAAAAAAAAAATATATATATATATATATTCCCCCAAAATATTAGGGCATCTTTCAACAAATATAAGAAAATAAGTTGGGAGAGTATACAGATACAAAGATCACATGAAAGAATCATTGGTAAGGAGGTCCTCTAATACTATTCTATTAATGTCAATGTGATATTGCTTCTGTTCTTCACTAAGTACACAATCTTCCCTGTACCTATTTCCTCTCATCCCTATCTCACCAGGGTCATTATATTTGTTTGTTTCTCAACTCTTTAAAAAATAAGGCTTTGAGTTTGAAATTTTATCCTTTCCTCATATTATAATTAATATATTATAATGATTATACATATCAATATAATTACAATATAATATAATTAGATTACACATGTGCAATTATGTAAAACTTTCTATATTAGCCACTTTATATAAATAGACACAAATAAAATCAGTTTCTAGTTTTATTTATGACTTCAATGATTTTATTACTTACAATTTTATTAATTTCTCCTTTGAATTTTAGAGTTTCCAAATTGGTATTCAATTGGGGATTTTAAATTTGTTCCCTTTTTAGGTTTTGTTTTGTTTTGTTTTGTTTTTAGTTGCATGCCTAATTCATTGATTTCCTTTCCTCTAATTTTTTGATGTAAGCAATAGAGATACAAATTTTTCCCTAATTATCACTTTGACTGCATCCCATAAATACTGTTATGTCATTTATTGATGTCATTTTGTTTAATGAAGTTCTTGATAGTTTTTGTGATTTGTTCTTTGGCCCATTGGATTATTTACTTTTTGACTAATTTTAATCCTTCATCCCATTATCTAATGTTGATTGTATTTTTTTTTGTTTGTTTTATGGTCTAAAAAGTATGCATTTACTATTTCTGTTTTTCTGCATTTAGTTGTAAGGTTTTTATGTGTTAATGTATGGTCAGCTTTTCAGTATGTGCCATTTACTGCTGAGAAGTGATATGTTCCCTTCTATTTCCATTCAGTTTTCTCCAGATATATATCATCTAACTTTTCCCCAATTTTATTCATCTCCTTAATTTTTTCTTCTTCATCTTTTGGTTAAAGTTATGTAGTTCTGAGAGAGAAAATTGTGGTTCCTCACTAGTATAGTTTTGTTATCTATTTCCTCTTGTAGCTCTTTCAAAAATTTATATTTTATTTGGTGAATATATGTTTAGTATTAATATGACCAGTTCAACCCCCTTATCAATTCTGGAATCTGGGGTCACTAATGTTGCCATGCCCAATTCAATGGCTCCCAAAGGTCATTGCTGGTTTGTTGATTTCTCAATGCCCTCTCACCCTGAGGAGGCAAGACTTTATTGCTGGCTTACCAAGTTGTCTTTGATGTTTCTGGGCTGAGAGGTCTGGAAACCTCCAATGCTGCCACTGGTTCAGAAGTCCCAAGGCCAACCCCTGTTTTACTGAGGCTGATACTGTTCTGGCACAAGATCTACTTGAACTGTTCTGAATTCCTACCTGGTGTAACAGACTTTTCCTGCTGACCTTTTAAGTAGTCTGAAGCTGGAAAATTATTGAACTTCATTTTTTTTGTTGTTATTTAGAGTTATTATTAAAAGGTTTTTGCAGGAGTCTGGGAGAGAGAGCAAACAATTCCCTGCCTTTACTCTGCCATTTTGACTCTGCACACCTTACCTTGAATTTTTAAGCCATTTTTACCTTTCTGTGACATTCTTTGGACACAGTCTTGATAATGGGAAGATTTAGTCAAGTGTGTGAATTTTCTATATCTTATTATTTATACAAACAATACTTTGTAGAAAGATTGCACCATATCTGTTTTATCAATACAATACTGTGTCATTACTGTGTCAATACTGTGTATTTCTTAACAGACTTGATTATCTAGTCTCTCAACCTATCATGACCCAGAAGCTGCCAGTTATAAGAGAACCAGACATTCAACCTTAGTAATAGCTAAAAGGCTGATTCAGAATGAAGAGACAGGAAGTTGACAACAAATTGTTTTAATACCCAGAGTAATAGTAGATATCTGTAATAATGACTTTGGCCCATAGAGTAACAGTAAAATTACTTTTTCAGTGAAATCTATTTAATAATATAGAGAGATGTTTTCATTTTGGGAAAGGTTTTTTGGGGAGGAAGAGGGACACTCAAAATCCTATTCTGAGCCCTTATTGCAATTTAGGAATAACTCTTAAAACCTTTAAAATTTGCTTGAGGTTGGGCTGCTGCTGCTAAGCTGGAAAAGATATCAAATATGAGCCCAGTGATGAGCTATTTAATCTGAGGACTAAATGAGATAAGTTTTAAGAATACCAGACAGTAGGCTACAGAATGATCTCAACTGGGATCATAGCAACTTGTGAAACCTGTTTATTAAGACATACAAAGTTTCTGATTTGAACTGATAGAGGGGATTATCCACACTGATGAAATTATACACTTTTGATGAACTGAAGTAATTTTGCTCTGAAAAGGGAAATCTTTGGTCATTTGAAAAACTCAGATATAAAAGAACCAATTCTTTATTAACTCAAGGTGAATAAGACAATGCTATATTACAAATTAATCAGGCATTTTCAATATAATTATAAAAATAGTTAGTAGAACAAAAACTGGGAGAGTGGCTAAAACTCAAGAGTTAACCTGCCGTCACTTTACATATTTCAGTTTTTGAAGCATTTCAGACAACAAAAAATCCATGCCATCATCTAAAAGGTGATGAGACTATTTAATAGAATCTATTCAGTTTCTTTCTTTTAAAAATTAAATTCATATTCCATGGAGTTAAATATTTTGAAGCAGTGCAATTTTTCCATCATTGAGAAGAAAATTTGGAAACATACTGCTTAGCATATCAATCCAATGGGAACTTCATGCAAAAGTAATATTTTAACAGCAGGCTGGAAGGAAGAGTCATTACCTTGTCAAGTGACAGTTACAAAATTAGACATAGCCTTAAAGGGAATAAATGGTGGATTAAAATGTTTTTGAAGCTACTCATTTGTCTAAACTTTATTAAAGTTTTTTTTAACCAAAGGGTAATGATATTGATCGATATATTGTCATATACCCAGAGCAGAAACAATGTGAAGACAAGGATGATAAACGATTTCTCTTAAAAAGCATTAGTGCTGATGACCAATGCTATCTGAAAAAGCATTTTCATGAATTCACCAGATTTTAAGTGTTTGATTCTAAAGGAAATAATTTGCATCAAACAAAAGCATAATAGAAACCAGAGATGTGGAAAAGGAAATGATTTAATAGATTAAAGAGACCCAAAATACCACTCAGTGTTGTCATTATAAAACTATCATTAGTTCTTTGTATAACCCTTTAGAGGATTTGCATATTTAATCAGTAAATGTTTATAAATCTCCTGCTCTTTGACTACTTTATTTTACAGTTTGTGAATCACTATATAATTTTACTTCTGCTTATGTTACTGTCAACATTCATTCTGGTTTAGAAAAGAATAAATTCCAGTGTTCTAATATAATCCATTTAAATAATACTACCCTTCTCCATAGTCAGGGCTAATGTTTCTTAAGTAAAGTGTATTTTATTTAATATTGTTATAATTGATGAATTAGGAGCTTACTTTATAGGTCATTTATTAATTTAGACATTCATTAGCCTATTCTTAAGTAGATCTAGAGGTCTTTAACTTTATATGCTCTTTCTGATTAAAGCATATTATAAATATTTGTAAATATCATGTTGGCAGTAGAATTGAAAGCTTTCTGAGCTCTTGTCTCAAATGTTCCCTTTTTTCCCCCATTCATTGTGCCCTTTTCCTTGAGTAGATTTGAATTATTTCACATTGATCAAAAAATCATTGATATAGAGCTTGAAAGGAATATACACATACACACATATAATATACATATATCATATGCATATGTCCACATATATACATTTGCATAGGTACACGTATGTATATACATATATACATGCATACAAACATCTCTTTCTCTTTTTGTCTTTCCCTTTTTTTCTCTCCCTCTCTCTCTCTCTTTAATACATATATACATACCCATACATACACACACTCCAAGTCTGGTTCTCTCAATTAATAGATTACAAACTTGATAAATAGAAATGTTAAGTGAGTTGCCTAAGGTCTTAAAACTATCAAGTTTCTTAGGTGGTATTTTATCTTCAGTCCCATGCTCCATATACTATACTATACCCTATCACCTTTATATGCATTTTGTGTGGCATTAGGATTTTTTAAATGGAATTTTCTAGTATAAATAGTAAGAGGACACCTATACCTTTGCCAAAAAAGTATATAAAATTCAAAATAAATTTTAAATGCAGTCGTTAATAAATGAATAACTATTAAATTTAACAGGGAGAGAAAATGAGAAAAGAAATATTTTAAAAACTAAACTTTTATGAATTATGAGTCAATGAATATTTTTTTTCTTTTTTTGCTGATTTTGTTCTTCAGTTAATGCATACCTAAGATTTTGCTAGCATTCACTGTGACATCTGATTTACATATAAAATATCCACATTGGGTGATCTGGGAGGATTAGTTCCTCACCTCTAGTGTGAGGGCTTGCCAAGCCCTTTTCACCTGCTTTTCCGCCCTTGGTATCTACCTTTACCCAATTCCCATTTGTGGCTCCAAGAAGCTGTAACTTGCCTAATGGCCATACCCTAGTAAAATCTTCTCAGTATATAGGCTGAATCAGATTGAGGGTAACTGTTAAACTTCAAATATGAATTGGATGGGATGCCTACCCTAAGAATGTGAAGATTGTTCAATGGAATATACAGATGAGAACATTTTTTCCCCCCCAATGACCATGAAGGTGGTTGAAGCAGGCAGTGAAGAGTACTTAGAGCTTGATCAGGCATCAAAAACCACAAGGTCATATTTATATTACAACCCAAACCATCTCCAGTGTTCTTAGGTTTTTATTTTTATTTTTTTTTATTTTTTTGTCTTTTCTGGAAGGGGAGTTAGGCAGATGACTTTGCCTCATTTAAATCTAATTAATAGATGAGTCAAAACATTATTCTGGATGGCATTGGCACTCTCTGAAAATGAAGGATAAATATAAAATATTATCCTTTATTCAATTATATATATAATTATTTATTTTATTATTATTATTCTATATTAAATAAATATTTATATTATTCTTGACTGAATATTTTTACTTAATGTATCTTACCAAACTTTCTCCAACTTCTTGGAAAACACATATATTTTTTTTTGTTCTTGCACATGAGGTTTATTCCTATTATTTGATTCCTCTTAGGTTAATTTCTCTGTCCCTATATCTCTAACTGGTTCCTTTATCCTAGCCAAGTCTAGCTTATCTTGTCACTGACTAATCTTGGATTTTTGCAGTCACTAGTGAATAGTTATAGATACAAAGTAGATATTAATGATAAAGACATAACTATAAGTAGAAATAAAATACTTTTCTAAAAAAAAAATAAAACTGGATATCTCTTTGGTTTTATATCCCTGAATTTCCTTCCTTCATCCTTCTCTCAATTCCACCCTAGAAAATTATTCTTTATAACAAGAACATTAAAAATTATAGGAAAAAAACACAAACTAATCAATATATTGAAAAGATCCTACCATAATGAATGATGTTCTATTCCCTTGTGCTCCCCACTTCAGAATATACACACACACATACACACACACACACCATACATATAGCCACACAAAGAGGCATATATATAAATTTATTTATATATATATATATATATATATGCACATATACACATACAACACACACAGAGAATCATGTATGTAAATATGTATACATGTACTAAACGTGTATGCATGTATTGCATGTACATATATGTGGACATGTATATGAATAGATATGTATATTTAAATGGAGAATATAAATTAGTTTTATTCTCTGACACTAAACTATAAAATGTCAAAAATGTCACAGACTTTGCTGTCTCAATTTAGGAAACAATGGTGTTGTAGTATATAACTATTAAGCAGTTTCTATCCCACTGCTTTTTCAGTGAACCAAGCTGAATGAACCAAGACAATTACACGGGACTGTTCAAGTTACATCTAATTAGACACCCAGCAAAAAACACCAGAATACTCATACTCAGACTATTTTCTAGTTGCTTTTCTTTTTTCTGAGTTTTGGCTCCTTAACCTCTGCCTCCTAGTTGACCTATGGTTAGAAAATTCCTTTGAACCCTTGTCATATTCCAGTCAATAAGCTATATCCTTTAAAAACATCTTAGAGACTGCTTATCTAAACAGAGAAATAAATGGAAATGAAAGTGTTTGACTTCCTTTCATTCTTACAATTCCCCTTAGTTGCATGCATATCAATTTGGGACAAGAACAAAAAGGTCTGGTAGTATCAGAAGAACTGATAACATTTGCCCTAATTTATTTATTTTATATTATTGCCTTTTGTGAAGGATTTTTTCCAGTAACAAACCACTTATGTTCAAAGTCCCTTGCTTTACATTCTTTGAATATTAAATTCCTAGAGATAGAAACTGGACCTATGATTTCATTAATATGTAAAATTCTCAGTCAAGGAAGTTTCCTCTACCAGTGGATGGTTGTACCTCCTCTGCAACATGAGGTCATAGAGAGTTCTCTATCTATCCAGAGTGATCTATTCAGAGTCAGACCGCCAGTATGTGTTTGAATCATGAATTGAACTTTGGTCTTTCTGGTAGATAGGAATGTTCTGCCTTTCATGATTTCCTAATCATCTTTTAAATGTCAATTCAAAAGTCATCTTATTCTTGGATTGCTACTTCATCTTTCAAGGGAGGTGAATTCTTCCCTTGGACCTTAAATGGAACTTTGTGACTTTTAGATATCTTTCCATCTCCTAACTAAACAATAAACTACATACGAGTAGAGCCAGCATCTTATCTTAATTTTAAATCTCCTTTTATGTTAAGCACAATAGGTTTTAAATAATCTTTTTTGTGTTTTAATTGAGCAGCTCTATTATGTCCTGCTTCATGAAGGCATGGAGGAAACCCTTGGGATTCATAAATACCATTCTTCCAAGTCAAACCCTTCTGTAGATCAATGGTACAAAGGCTTTGCACAGACCTGGAAATGTTTGTTGTCCCGGGATCAACAGAGTTAATTTCAAAGCCTGGCACATTGCCTGAATGTCCACTAAGTGATAAAAACTTTAGTTATGGAAACTTTCAATGACCATCTATAACATTGGAGAGCAGTGACTAACACAAAGAAAATCAATAAATCACCTCAAAAAGTATGGGAGTAGATTTGAAGAATGACCATTGCAGATTCTCCTAATGACTCAGCTACTTCTTAGTACAAGTTAATTATTCTTCAGAAAATTGCTTGATCTGGTACAAATCTCTATATTTTTTCTTGAATCAATTAATTACTAGTTCTAGCATGAATTGTTTCATTTTACTAAGAATTTTCATGTACATGATCTCACTTGATCCTCACAACAACCCTATGAGACAAGTAGGATTGGAGAGTTTATTTTATATTCTTTTGCAGATAAGGAAAGTTAATTCCAGAAAAATTAACTCAAAAGTTGTGCACATGTATGTTGATGAACATCTTTGGC
Organism: Sarcophilus harrisii; assembly: GCF_902635505.1. Lineage (NCBI taxonomy): Eukaryota > Metazoa > Chordata > Mammalia > Dasyuromorphia > Dasyuridae > Sarcophilus > Sarcophilus harrisii. Next base: position 111,090,629 of record NC_045431.1, on the reverse strand, counting down.
CTTGTTTCCTTTTCCACAAAACAGAAGAGGGAGAAAGATTAGACCAGATAATTTCCAAAGTATCTTTTAATTTAACTTTAATCAATATCCTTACTCAAGATAATACAGTTATACAGTTAGTGGCAAAGTCAAGATGAAAAGCTAGAACTTCTGACTACTATCCCTTTTTCATTGGACCACCCTAACTCTATATATTCATGATTGTTAAGGGATGAGTTAGTCTATGTGGTGTTTTTGCAGGTAATTGAAGTGTATACCTTTTATATGGCAATTGACATTTTTACCATTTTAATGGAATTCTTCTTAAAATATATATTTCTTTATTAGAAAGTATGCAAAACATATTTGATTTTTACCCATGACTCATTCTCAATATTATATCAATTATGATAGTAATATTATGTTATTTTTTATTTTAAGGCACCAATTCTTCGGGGTCTATTTAAACATGTAGAGACATTGCCTCCTACTTTAAATGACTCAGGTGACTGCTTTTGTCTTTGTTTAATCTTTTCCCTCTGTATCATGTTTTACTGTTGGCAATATATATATATATATATGTATATGCATGTGTGTATGTGTGTGTGTGTGTCTGTGTCTGTGCGCATTTGTGTGTATGTGTATATATGTGTATGTATAGATAGATAGATAGTCTTACCTGATTTCCAAAAATATAACTCCTCCCTTTTTTTGTGGTAAAGAGCATGAAAGTTGGGTGGATATTAGCAGTTCAGTGGTTTTGCTCTCTATACCATGTCCATCTCACTTTAAATGTCTGTATCATCACTTTTAGCTCAGTGCCCATAATGGATGGAATCAGAGATTTTCTTTCCCTAAAATGTTATGTTTGCCCATGTTAATATTCATCTGCTGCTCTTTTGACTACTCAAACAGCCTCCCTGCAGTGCATCCTTCTCAACCTGACATTTCATTTCCAGAAAAACTTTGAGTTAGTTGTAAACTTGAAGAATACATTGTCGCACTTTCTTGAAGTTGATCTATAAAATTGTCAGTGTCAATCTTAGCTTCCACATCTGAGATATACCAGAGCTAACATATTAGAAAACTACTGTGGAATAACATAGGGATCAACTTTGGAAAACTTTAGTCTAGTCTACACAGATATTGTACCTACTACTGGGACATAAGATTTCTTTCCCAATACTTACAATAACTTATTATATAACTTTTGAATATGTCAAATAATGTTTTTCATTATTTCCCTTTGTTTTTTAATAGCATGTGTTAAGAATTCTGACATTTTAACGAAAAGTACTCTATAACTTTCTGAATTCAAACTTTAATGACGAATTAGTTGTTATACAATAATTCGAATTAATACCCAAAACCATACAGAAAAATTAGTCTTATTCATTAGAAGCATACTTTAGCTTTTGCGGGAGGCAGTCCTTTATTCCTGATACACGTATTTTAGTTCTGACCTATCTTGTGTTATATGCTTTGGAAGACACACATACACATATCTCTATATCAATATATAGAGTACAGATATAAAAATACGAATATAGCTATTTATATCTCTACATATACATATACAACTATTGAAAAATAGATGATATACAGATAGATACAATAATTATTTCTATCCACTTCAACCTATCTTCTTTCTATCTTTACATTCTTCTAATATATAGGTACAGATATAAAAAAAATAAACATACCTATTTATATCTCTATACATGCATATACAACTATTGATAAATAGATGATATGCAGATAGATAGATAGATACAATAATTATTTCTATCCATCTCAACCTACCTTCTTTTTATCTTTACAGTCTTCTAATACATTCATCCTTTCCACAAACACATGGCATTAGAAGGATTTATCTGATAGAAAACTGTTCTTTAGTGAATGTCCTGAAAGATTTTGTTGGAAGTTGAAAAATTATTAAAGTCATAATTGTTCCAGGGCATCATGGTCCATCAACGCGTTGGAACTGACTAATTTTGTAGTTTGGAAATATATAACAGACAATGACTGTTTGAAAAAAATAAGGATATACATATGAAAAAAAAAAGGATAAGGACTGTTGGGTTCATAACTGAGAGAAAAATTTTTCTTAAGATATAAATCATAAGGTGAAGATGAATCATTAACCACTAAAAGGCTATCATCTAAGGCATTAGTTATATGTAGGAAAAGCTAGCAGTTAAAAAACCAATAGAAGTAGTGTGAAGGTGACAGAAGAATAAACTGACCTTCTTTCATATATTGTGTTGGATTCTGCTGATTCAAAAAGACAAATAGCTTTACTGATTGGCAGGAAAAGACTAAAAACAGTAGAAAAGAGCTGAATTCTGTGTAGTTGAAGGGAGGCAAAATATCTCAGAGTTGCTCAGTTGCTCTCTAATGCCAGATTAACTGAACAAGATTTGAGTTGAATTTTGCTGAGAGAAGAAACTTTAATGTTAAAAGCTGATTAGACAAAGCAAAATCCTATTGAGGGAAGATTGCCTGGACTCATCTGCATTTCCCTGAGAGTCAAGTTGAGAAGCTTTGCAGTTCCTTGGCTTAAGGAGCTAATTATCATTAAAATAGCATAACACTTTCTTGGCACCCTGGTAAGGGTGGTTGTGAATAAATGATACCTGCTTCAATGGTGGAATAGAAAACAAGTGGTTTTACCTAGCAGGAGAAAAAGAAAAAATAAAAAAGGGAGTAGATAGCACAAAAGTGCCTCTGTATGGTACAGATCATTTCTGAATGGATCAAAGACATTAAGGCCTATAGTTCATATTTATGTTCAAGGTAACACATAGGTATTCACTGCTAAATTACCATAAGTGTGTGGGTCACTTTCTCCTAATGAAATTGCATAATTTAGTGGAAAATCTGACCCAAGTTTTTGAATTTTTTATTCCTTGATTTACCTTGTTAAACGCTTAACAATTTAACAAAGTTAATTTTGAATCATTGTAGTATTATAACTAATCTTGCTTCTGCCTTCTTATTAAATAAAAGCTTTATGTTTGAGTTAACAGTATCATCATTGTGTCTGATTTTATGTAAATGGGAAGTATCAAAGTAAGGTGTGCTAAAGAGAGGCATAGTAGCAGCATAACTCTTCCCTCCCCACCACTCCCCCAACTTGACAAAGTTATTGCAAGGCCTTTGAGAGAGAGTCCAAGTCAGTCATCTATAGTGGTCCAGTTTGAAGTCAAATTGAGATGACCAAGCCAGACCAGAGTGCAAAAGTAGGGGTCCACAACATTTTTCAGGGAGGTAGAAGTTTTCTTTTCCATTAGAATGTAAGCCTCTTGGTGACAAAAACTGTCTGCTTTAGCTTGAACTTAGCACAATGCCTTGCATATAGGAAACAAATATTTGTTGATTCTTTGGGTCATTGGTTTCATTTAATTTATTCAAAGTATTTGAGATATAATCTAATCTTTCAAGTAACTTACTAAAATTCTTAATATTCATAAATCTACAAATATTTAATTATTCCAATTCAAATCTGGTTATTTAGGGCATATGAATACTAATTAAAAATAATAATTTCCTTCTAAATTTGTGCCACTATTGATGCCTTCATACTGGCAGAACAGGGAAAAAAGTAACAGTGACAGTAACAAAGACTACATATGCATGTCCTAATTCTGGTCTGGTGATCTCAGAAGGTCTCAGTGATAAGTAATATAAAAAAGCCTAATTGTTGCAATTTTGATAGTGTTTTAAGGAATACAGTTTTAAATAAATTACTCATTTGATTGTCACAGCAACCGTAAGATTTAGGATTTTTCAAAAGATTGAGAAAAAACATAGTACAGTGGAAAGCTGTATTATTTCTCTGGATTTAGAGATCTGGGTTCATATCCTGCTTCTGTCACTTATTACCTATATGATCTTATTCAAAGTACTTAACCTCCTTGGAATGAAGGGATCTCACTTTAAAAGGATTAAATACCTTCATCACTTATTTTCCAGTTCTAAATCTATAACAATAAAGACTTGTCCATAATCATCTGGCTATTAAGTGTTAGAATGGAAGTTAACTCTGGTCTTCTTTACTTCAAACCCACCATTTTAATATATTACACAATATTTTGGCAGATAATATTCATAAATCTGGGGAGGTTTAGAAGGAGGCAGGAGATAGCTTGTGGATTACCTAGTAAATGAACCTGGGACATAGAATTAGGAGTGTTTTATCAGTGAAGAACCTAGCAGATGATAAGCATCAGAGAGATATGGGGAAAACATGATAGGATCCCACTGTGAATGCTTGTGCTTGAGGACAGAACTGTATTCCCTGGGGGGGAAATGTGTATGATAGGTCTCAAATCTGGACAAATTAGGATGGTTAACAAAGTTCCAAGAAATGGGTATGGACTTAAAAGTTAAAGAAAGCTCAATTATGAGAATTACAGAATATGATATTATTTCAAGAATCAGATGGAAAGAATATAAGGTCAGAATGGGACCAAAACAACAGTCTTCAGATAAGCTGAAAAGAATCTTCTCTTTTAGGGGATGATTTCTTTCAAGAGCCTTGAGTAGTCTTGAGTCCAAAGATTAGATTCACTTTTTTAACTGCAGTGACTGAAGAGATAGAGGAGCAAAAGCCAGGATGTTTATAAAAAAAAAAAAAAAAAAAAAAAAAAAGGATAATGTCAGGGTAGTTTTTAACTAATGATTTCTGAGACTTATGATTTATACTTTCAAGTTACTTATTAAAATGCATAATATGTATAAAATAATCAACAAACAATTATTAGCCACTAACTTATGTGAGAATACTACTTGATCCTTGGCACTTAGCAAAGATCTAAGAAATGTGTGCATGTGTATTCATGTGTGTGTATCACATGCACAGACATACATATATGTAGTTGATTAAATAATTTGAATGAAATGAAACATGCAGTATACCGGACTGCTATACTTGTTTGTTTTTGTTCTTTTTTATACTGGGATCAATAACATGTTTTCTTTGTTTTATTTATGCATTTTATGAATTATGTCTGTTGCTGGGTGAGTACTAGAATACATAAAATAGCCCAAGTAACCTAGATTAGGTATGGACAATAAAGTACGATGCTAGGAAATTGAATCTCTTCCAAATGTATTGTCTTAGAAAGATTCTGAAGGTCACCTGGAAGGATAAGGTCCTTTCTGTAACTAAACTTCCAAGCATTCCAACTCTACTGCAGAGTTGGAACTCCTTTAGGCTGGCCACATTGTTCTAATGCCAAATGTAAGCTTGCCAAAAAGATTATTTTCTGGAGAACTCGCACAGGACAAGAATTCACAAGGTAATCAGAAAAAGGGATACAAAGACACTTTTAAGGTCTCTCTTAAAATAAGAAGGGAGTTACAGGATAGTGGGATAAAAGGGGTGGGATAAAGTTTGTAGATTAATGAGAATGGGATGGAGAGGGAAGGAAGAGTGGGGGGGGAAAGATAAGGGAGGGATAAATGGGCGGGAGGGGTTAAGTATAGGAAGGTAAATTAAGGAGCAGAATTAAAGTAAAAGAGTTAGCAAGGAAAAGAATTAAGCTACATATGCCAACACTACAACAAGGATCAGGAGTAGAATGTACTGTTAAAAAAAAAAAAAGTAGGGCTAGTAATCATTACTTAGACAAAGTCAAACTTAAAGTTTTAATCAAGAGAGAAATCTACATTATATGACAGCCATATTTATTATTTAAGGTGCTAATTTACTTATGCGTAAATGTGTGTGTGTACATACATTTGTGTGCATGTGTAGGTGGATGTATGTATCTGTATATGTAGATATATGTATATGTGTATATATGGGCACACACACATACATACACACACACAACTATATGCTTAATTGCAGCTTGCTTAGGGGAGATGTGGTGGGATGAAAGGGGAAAAAATGAATAAAGTAAAAAGTGCCTGCCTAGAAGAAGAAAATAACCTTCAAGGAAGCAAAGGAAAAATGGACACTCATGAATATAATCTCTTCTGTTATTTTGGGAATTTAAAGTTATGTACTCTTTTAATCTCCTTGATGTTCTGTTGGGCACATGACAAGGTTTTTGAGGGAATTTTTGTTTGTTTTTAATTTGCCTATTCTTTCTTTTTCTATTCTGCTTTTTTCCTTATTAGATATACACTTTAATTAAAAAAAATAATGTTAGTATTGACTGTATGACAAAGGATGTTCTGGCACAGAATCACCTAGCATGGCATGCCCTTATCCAGAGAAGGTGCTCTGGAATCTATTTGTGTTTAACCTGTGGCAGAGCATCATGAATTTATCTTAGTCTGATTAGCCACAGTCCTACATACTGTAATCCGACTTTAACGTAGAAATGTCATTTTGGTTCTCTTCAAGAATGAAGGACAACAACCAGATTAGGTAACATCTTTACATGAGAATCTTTAATTAAGGAAATACTATACAATAGCACTCACTTATCTTCAGAATTAATAATTTCATCTGTGAGTGTTTTCTGATACAGATTGTATCCCCTCTTTGACCTAGTAGTTTTCTTTTGAAGTTACTATGATGGAAAAAAAAAAAAAAGTCAAATTATCCCTTTTTTTTTTTTTTTAACAAATAGTAAATTTTGTTATTAAAGAAATTTGGGAAATACAATCTTAAGAAAATTGTGCAGAAGAACAAAACCAAACATTGAAGTGAATTTTGTTTATTTCCTTGGAATTAGATTTTTAATTAGTATATTCTATTGTTATAACTCCACATTATCACATTAATTTGAACAATTTGTTGCTGTTGTTATTTGTCCTTTATTCTTTAAGAGAACCATGACACCTGGGAAATGATATCATACTGTGTAAAAGAATTAGATCAGGGCAATTGGAGATGGCCCTCCCTTGGCCTTTTTAAGCTAAGGTCTTTAACATGTCTCAGTTTGACTGAGGCCATACCTGTTCAGCAATTAAGGCTAGGTAGCAATGCCTCTTACATCTAATCCAACAAAAAAAAGAAAGAAAAAACATACCAGATTTATTTACAAAAGAATATAAACTGAAGTGGAGGATGAATGCCCAACCACAGGTACAAGTTATATGAAAAAGTCAGTCTTTTGCATGGCAAAGACAAATAAATATATGGGTAATAATCTGAGGGTAGTACAGGAATTCTAATAATTGGATCATAATGAATCTATGTATGAAGTCTGGTGCTGAATTCTGCCTTTCTAATTCACATTTTTCCTTATATAATTCTATACCTAATGGCTCATCCCTTACCTAAATTTAAAAATCATCCATTGTTTTAAGCTGAATGTTTTGCCCTATATAATAGATGCTCTCATTTTCATCTTCCTCTGTTTTCCTGGACTCTCCCAAATAGAAAATGACTTCCCTGGTTTTCATTTCAGGCTTTTGTCTTTCCTTTAGTCTTGGGGATTTGTTTTATGATAATAATAAAGAAAAAGATACTTTAAAACAAAAGAACTACAAAGAGTTTGAAAGGTGATGTTTATATTGAAGATTGTTTTTCTTTTCAAGTTTCAGTTTTGAGTTAAAACTTCAGGATGGCTAGATAAATTTTAGGATTTCAATCACCAGCCATTGGACTACAATCTTCCATGTTGTTATTGTTCAGTCATATCCAGTTCTTTGTGACCTCATGGATCACAATATTCAAATACTGTCATGTATGTTTCTTGGCAAAGATACTGGAGTGTTTTCCCATTTCCTTCTCTAGTAAATTAAAACAAAAGGAGCTTAAATGACTTGCCTAAGGTCTCAAAGGTAGTAAACTGAAGCCAGATTTAAACTCAAGTCTTTCTGACTCAGATTCAATACTCCATCCACTGAGCTACCTAGCTACCTACTGTTTTTCTGTATTAGGACCCAAATGCACTATATAACATTAGCACTCTTAGGTCAGCGGAAATATGAAGAGGGACTAGAATAGTAAGGCAACTTGTAAGAACAAAGTAAGTATTGGCTAACTACAGACCTTCCATTTGCCCTATTCACTTGGAAAGCAAGAAGTTATGGTCTACAGCTTCATTAACCTTCCATTGTATGTACAGTCAAAAATAACCTTATTTATTTCTAAGGGAACAGTGTCCCCAGTGGAAGAACTAAATGAGAAATTGCTGCACTCTGATTAAGATCACTCTGACTGCCCCTGGGAAACAAATGTTTTAGATCCTCTGATTACACCTTTGATGGTTGTTTAGAAGCTTGAAAAATTCAAGAGAGACAAATTATATGATTTTTTTTCTACTCACAATGAGGAAAAAGTAATAAGAAAAGGTGAAAATGCATGATTCAAAAGTGTGAAAATGCTGAAGCAACAGAAACCTTAACAAATAATTTGAAGTGAAAATAAATGTTAAATTGGATTATCTACTCATATATTCACTTCTTAAAATAAAAGGAAAAGTAAATCAATACAGGTGTAGAAATGCTAAATCATAAAAAAATGAGTTTATGTATGTATTAGATCATAATAGATGAATATTAGTCATTTTCCCATAAAAATACAGCATTATTTACAAACCACATAAAGCATACACAATAGCTGTAATGCAGTAAATATATATATATATATATATATATATATATATATATATATAAATTATCCTTCTAGATCAAGTCATAAGTGTTGGCAGTCTGAGAGGTTGAGTTTATATTTAGGTTTAGGTGTCTTGAAAATGAAAAGCTATTTAAATGCTAAAATCAATTGGCTATATAATACCATGTGTTTTTTTTTTTTTCTTTTTCTTTTCTTTTCTGTTCTTTTTTTTCCTGATGGGAATAGGATATGAATGATGCCTGGAAGTTGTTTGTTACAATGGTAAAATGAGATTCTACCTCTAGTTATAATCTACCCATATATTCATCATTATAAACCACTTCATTTTTATTTTATTTTATTGATTTGCTTTAGCACCCAAGACAGTTTGTACTCCTACAAAATTCAGAAAACATTGATTTACTTAAATTATTCAATACTTTACTGTATAGCCATTAGGTCATTTAACATTTTAGACAAATCAATACAATTTTTCTTTTAATTGCCTGTCTTATACTGAAGATATCATGAATGTATTTTGCAGGAATCATTCATTTGTTCAGTATTGGTGACATTTCATAAATCAATTATTTTTAAAAATAATGATAAAATAGCTTTTATAAGGAAACACCCCAAGTAATATTGAATGAATAGTTTAGCTTTGTGGAAATACATAACATTGTAGAATATTAAGCACACGATAATACTTTTTTCAAACAATGTTAAGATAAACTATATATTCCAAAATATATAGTTTCCCAGTCCCCATTTGTATTCCTTCTAAATTTTTATTTTAAATATTTATTATGGATAAGATTCTACATATGTTCTAGCAAAGGTTTTTTACCCTTGCAAGTTTACTGTGGAAAGCTTTGACTTTAAGCCAAAACAGACATTTTCAGGAAAGAAATCCTGAGAAATGTTTTTAAAAGAATACAGGATAAAAAGGAACAGGTATTTGTTGTTTCTGTTGAGTAGTATTCAGCTAACTCTTTGTTTTGTAGTTTTCTTGGCAAAAATACTCCAGTGGTTTGCTATTTCCAGCTCATTGCATAGATAAGATAATTGAGGCAAACATAGTTTAATGACTTTCTCAGAGTCATAAGGCTAGTATCAGGCACATTTGAACCAGATATTCTGTAAGTCTGGGATTGGTCCTTTATCTATTATGCCATCTGGATGTCGATGAAAAGAACAAAGAAAGCTCCTAATGAGAATGGTCTAGTAAAAATTATATATTAACATGATTATCCAAAGTGCCATTTAAAAAATCTGCTATTGTCTTTTCTTTTTAAATCATCAACAATAAATAGACTATAGAGGTTGAAAGTGTCTCTACAGCTTCTAATCCTCTCTATGTCAGTGAGTTGTATATCATACATAAGAAATTTACTTATGAATTCCATTTCTCCATTTACTCATGTTCCAAAAATATGCTAGAGATGTTGCTTGTTAAATGATTTAAATTGGTGAATTCCTAGATGAGTAGGCCTGGTGGTTAGCATCTTGAACATAGAGTGTAAATGAATGATTCAATACTAACCACACACACACGTGTGTATACACATATGTAGGTATATATGTATATATATATATATATATATATAAAGCTAAAAGAGAATTAAGAGATGATCTAGTACAATTCCTTCATTTTAAAGAGTAGAATAACTGAGAATCAGAGAGATTCATTCAATTTTCTGAGGCCATGTACATGACCCTAAAAAAATCAACTCCTTTGAAACTCAATCTTGTTTTGCAATTATTAAAATTTCTATTGAAGAAACAATGATACCTAAAATGTAAAAGTCTGCAATTATTAATAACATTTTCTACTAGCACTATTCCTTGGGGCAAGCTTAAGGTATAATCAACTTATAAAGCTATTTGTTTAGTGCCTAGTTAATAAAATCCCTTTGTGCCTTTTCATTGAATTTGGCCCAAAATTGTTAATAGTAAGTTGTCCAGTGCTTGGAGCAAATGATTCTTTAGTATTTTCTTTTGTTTTTCTATCTGAATATGATTTATCTTAGAATATAAAGATTAACATTCACAATGAATTAAGATTAGATCTTGAATTATCCAAAATTCTGGTTTGCTGGCAAAAAGAAAACAAAACAAAATTGGGGCAGCTATGTGTTGTAGTAAATAGAGTGCCCGTCTGAGAGTCAGAAAGACTTGAATTCAAATCTGATATCAGACACTTACTAGTTATGTGACCCTGGGCACATCAAAATCTTAAATGCCTCAAAAAAAGTGTCTAGTACTTTCTGTGTCAACCAGAATTAGACTATTCAGTTTGCTTTAGTAAATTTTATGTTATTTTGTTTTTCTTTAGATCCATAGCATGCTACATAAATTTGAGTCATCATGTTTCATGAAAGTCAAGAATTCTTACTTTCAATTCCTACTTCTAATATACACTGGCTATAAAAAGCTAAGAAAATTAAATATCCCCAGTAACCTAGGCAGTTCTCTATGAGTTTTAGAGAAATCCAATTCATTTCAATAAGCATTTTTAAGCCCTTATGCCAGGCAGTGTGCTAAAAGTTTTTGAGGGATACAAATAAGAAAAAGAAAGATAGTGCCTGTCCTCAAAGAGTTTACAGTATAAAAGAGGAAGACAATACATTACAGGAAAGGGATAGTGTAGCATTGAGCCATACCCAACTTGGAGGCATATTGTTTCAATGAATTGAAATAAAGCAGAGCTGCAGGAAGAAAGTGGAGTGAGGTAGAAGTCAAATTTCTGCTTTTTATAAAAGAAGGCTTAGGGAAGAGATTAATGGTTCACTCTCTGGCCCTCTAAAGACAGGATAAGAAAGCTGAGGGAGATCACAATGCCATGTTAACATGAAGAGATGAGAAATGATCAGCTTGGACTTGAAGGGACACCATGTTTGTAGAGTTGAAACCAAGCAGAGCTTCAAATGGAGAATGGAGTGTTGGCATTGGTGAAGGTAATTCCTTCACTAGGAATTTCCTGTAAATGTGAAATAAGTTTCTAATCTAGAAACAAATTATTCCTATAATATCTCATATGACATTGCTCCTGATTTTAATTGATATAAGTAATATATAGATATATAGATATAAGCAAACAATAACATAATATGAAAAGAAAAAAAATCTTAGGGAAATGTTAGATTCATCATAGCTAAGACTCCATCTATTTATTTTGGTATTATATATCTATATTTGAAAGAACATTATAATTAAATTGACTTTAAAATCAAAGAATGTTGATTTCAGAAGCTAATGGTTCTTATTACATTGTGTATGTCTTTTTTAATTTATTTTTTACTATTTGAGAAATGAAAGAGACAAAAAGCTTTCAGGCTCCCCAGAATCCTTGTGCTTGAATAGCATGACTACTTTGTTCAAGAGAGTTAGAAAGGTACACAAGATATATCAAGCACAAAATAATATAGCAAAAAAAAAAAAAACAAAAAAACAAAAAACCCTGAAACTGGCAATATCTTTATAGGAAATTGTCTATTTAAACGGCAGCCTGAATATAACAAGATTGATGACTGGTGAAGAGAAAAGTTTAAAAAATTCAATTGTAAAATAGAAGAAGTGATAAAGGACTTATATTAGTTCCAACTTGTCTTATTGTTACAAGCTGTCACAATCAAAGAATTTGTCCCAATAACCATTTTAGATCATGAGTTGCAAGTGAGATTGCATTATCAAACACTCAAAAGAAACTGAAGAGACTGAAACTTAAAGTTCAAGACTGAAGAAAATTTGATGTAAAATCTAGATCAAACAAGACTCACAAGAGAACATGGTGAATAAAACTAGAAGGAAAACAATGACAAAAAAACCCCAAGTAAACAATATATATATAAATGGTACTTGTGGTCTTCCTATAGTCTTTATCCTTCCTTTGCTTCATCTATATGGTGTGTCCCCCATAGTGAATATCTCTCCTTCCTTAATGTACACTGACAGGGGAAAACAAGAAAAACAATAGGAGTTCATATGATTTATGAGCAATGTGTTTAAATTTGTTTAAATTCCATACTCTTGATATTTGCTTTGAAAAAATCCCTTAAGAAGATGAAATTGAGAATATCAAAGGAACCTGAAAATTGTGTATAGAAAGAATTTTAAGTAAATGATAGAGGAGCAGTGTAATATGGTGAATAATAGGCTCAGTTTTAAGTTAGAAAGACTGACAATTGGGTAAGTCACTAAAGCTATCAACTTTCCAACAATATAAGTGCTCACCTTCATTGATAAAGGGAGTTTCCTCATTTAGGGAGACCTAAACTAACAAACTTATTTAACAAAATCAGTGATCTAGTCCCTATTCTTTACTAAATATCAAAATCTATTAGAATTCAGCTATACTAGTTCTTGTATAACATATGTTAATTCTTCTGAAGCACTAGGATGTTCAAAATCTAGAAATTAAAACCAGAATCTTTGGGGAAAACTGGGTTTGAGGAGTAATACTTCAAAACTTTGTCTATGACAATTTTTAAGGAGCACAATTTTATATATGATAAATTATTAATAATTGTATGAATACTACAATATATAATAGCCCTGTCCAAAGCTTTTGGCTGCTGCCCAGATTATGTCCAGGACAAACTGAACAGCCCACAACTTCTGGCCTCAATCAGCCTGGATGCATAAAGGAGAGGAGTGTGTGTGGAGGCAGGATGAGGGGGAGAAATAGAGATATTAGAACACCAGGATATATAATATCATTTTTCCTTGACAGAAATGTGAAATTTGTTTGTGAGATTAGACTGTATATCTGAGAGAAGAAAAGGCTTAAAAATAGTAGACAGAATCATTAACAACATATTTACCAAAAAATGTTGATTTAGAGGTCATTAACACCATCTCATTTCTAAAGCAGGTATATAAGAATGTCCAGTGACAATTCTAGAGGACTTATGATAAAATAGGCTATTCATCTCCAGAAAGAGAAATAAGGGACTCAAAGTGTAAACCGGTGTGTGCATGTGTGTGTATGTGTGTGTGTATGTGTATACATATTCACCACTATCTATAGATCTATCTATAGAAAGATAATATTATTTACAATATTATAGTATATAATACACAAAATATATATAATATTGTATACATTATATATTTGGGGGTGTGACTAAGGAAAGGCAATAGTCACCCAAATAGCACAGTATATAGAACTGAGTCTAGAGTCAGGAAAACCTGAGTTCAAATCCAGTCTCAAATACTTTCTAACTGTATTATACTGAGCAAATCATTTAACTTGTTGACCTCAGTTTCCTTATCTATAAAAATGAGTTGAAAAAAGAAATGGCAATTCAGTCTAAGATTTTTGCCAAAAAAATGACAAATGAGGTGGTGAGGTGGCACAATAGATTGACTACCAGTCCTATCATCAGAAAGATTTATCTTCTTAAATTCAAATCTAGCCTCTGACACAATGTCTATGTGACTTTAGATAAGACCCTGTTTGTTTCTCATCTATAAAATGGTCTGGAAAAGAAATGATAAACCACTTTAGTAACTTTGCTAAGAAAAATCAACTGGAATCATAAAAAGTCCCTTGATTGGGATGATTCAACAAGAACAACAAATGACTAAGGAAAATATCTATTTTGTTTATATTTTTTTTATTTTTTTGTGTTTTATTTTTCAACTACTACTAAAGTGAGAAAATTTGAGTTTTATATAAATATTTATTTCCTTCCCTCTAAGCTCCCTCTCAACTCTTTATGATTTTATGAATTATCTCCACAAGAAAGGGAAATAGATGGCATAATGGATTGAGTATTGGAGAAGACTTGATTTAAAATTAATCTTTAAATATTAATTAGCTGGATGATGTGTGAAAATCATTTAATTTCTGTTTGTCCCGGTGTCCTTATTTGCAAAATAAAGATAATCATAGCACTTATCTCCCAGTTGAATTATTAGAATCAAATGAGCTAGCATATATCTCATTATCTATCCACCAAGCCATCAGTCCATCAAACTATCTATCTATCTATCTATCTATCATTACATATATCACTATATACATATACCGCATACATACATGTTACAAATAGCAATATATGCACCTGGACTCATTTAAAGAAAAGATCATGATAATTTTTGCTTAGGAATTTTATCACTCTTTCAATAATTCCAAAATATTTGCTGCCACAAAAAAATGTACTGATTCAACACCAGCATTTCCTCAGTGATTATTTGCAAATCATGGAACCATGGCATCACAAGGATGAGAGAATGTTATTTATGATGACATTTGGAAAAAAATAAATAAAATATACGATCAAAAAGATGTATGTTCAGCAAATGAAGTGGGACAATTCTATAGAAAAAAAGGAAGCTTTAACTTGAATTGAATATTGCACTTCTACTTCTTTCTTCCATATTTTTTCATGGAATTTTACCTCATTATTCCTAGGTTTCTGTGGTTTGCTGGTATTAAATAGTGAATCTGAAAATTAAGTGATTGTAGCAGTGGAATTTGATAGACTTAACTAACTAACTAACCAACGAATCATTCTAACTTGTTCAGAGGAACTAATAGGATATTCCAACTCTGATATCTTTATCAGATGGCAACAGTTTTTTAAGTTTTTTAATCTATAAATCAAAAATCAATAAATAATTGAACTAGGTGCCAAAAATCTTTAATCCATTTACAAGTAGTGGAAACTATTGGATCAAGTGAAGTGACATGACACAGAAAATGGAGTGATATTGACTCACAATTCTTAGCTGTAGCCAACTGGTCTTATGTAAAATACCAAATCAGAGTGGCATCTGCAGTTGAATGTTAGGCTAGCTTAAAGAGAAAAAAATTTAAAATATCATTGAGCCTATGCTAAACTTATAATAAGAACTAGGGATGGGATTTTTTTTGGAAATCTCAACCTCCACTTTACTAATCTAAAGAAAGGACTTCAGTGGATGGAATTTAGAAGTCTTAATAGAACTTTTCTCAATCACTGTTAACTAGATTATTGTCTCTCTACATATTTTTTTAAGAATAGGTTCTAGAAATGCAAATTAAGACAACTCTAAGATACCACTACACATCTGTCAGATAGGCTAAGATGACAGGAAAAAATAAGGATGAGTGTTGGAGGGGATGCGGGAAAACTGGGACATTGATGCATTGTTGGTGGAGTTGTGAACGAATCCAACCATTCTGGAGAGCAATTTGGAACTATGCTCAAAAAGTTATCAAACTGTGCATACCCTTTGATCCAGCAGTGTTACTACTGGGCTTATATCCCAAAGAGATCATAAAGAAGGGAAAGGGACCTGTATGTGCACGAATGTTTGTGGCAGCCCTCTTTGTAGTGGCTAGAAACTGGAAACTGAGTGGATGCCCATCAGTTGGAGAATGGCTAAATAAATTGTGGTACATGAATATTATGGAATATTATTGTTCTGTAAGAAATGACCAATAGGATGATTTCAGAAAGGCCTGGAGAAACTTACACGAACTGATGCTGAGTGAAATGAGCAGGACCAGGAGATCATTATATACTTCAACAACAATACTATATGATGACCAGTTCTGATGGACCTGGCCATCCTTAGCAATGAGATCAACCAAATCATTTCCAATGGAGCAGTAATGAACTGAACCAGCTATGCCCAGAGAAAGAACTCTGGGTGATGACTAAAAACCATTACATTGAATTCCCAATCCCTATATTTATGCCCACCTGCATTTTTGATTTCCTTCACAAGCTAATTGTACAATATTTCAGAGTCTGATTCTTTTTGTACAGCAAAATAACAGTTTGGTCATATATACTTATTGTGTATCTAATTTATATTTTAATATATTTAACATCTACTGGTCATCCTGCCATCTGGGGGAGGGGGTGGGGGGTAAGAGGTGAAAAATTGGAACAAGAGGTTTGGCAATTGTTAATGCTGTAAAGTTACTCATACATATAACCTGTAAATAAAAGGCTATTTTAAAAAAATAGGTTCTAGAAAAGGTCAAGAATTTCAAGGGAAATAATGAAAAATTCAAATTAAGGTGGCCTAGCTGTGCCAGATGTAAAACTATATTACAAAGCAGTAGTTATCAAAAGCATTTGGTACTAGCTAAGAAATAGAGTAGTTGATCAGTGGAATAAGTCAAGTTCACAGGACAAAACAGTCAATTACTGTAGTAATCTAGTGTTTGACAAACCCTAAAACCCCATCTTTTGGGATAAAAACTCACTATTTGACAAAAACTGTTGAGAAAATTGGAAACTAGTATTGACAGAAACTAGACATTGATGCCAAAATGGGTTCATGATTTAGACATAAAGAGTCATATTATAAGCAAATTAGAACAAATGAATTTACCTCTTAGATCTCAGATTGGAGAAGGAAGGAATTTGTGGCCAAAGTAAAACTGGAAATCATTATTGAAAAAAATAGATAATTTTGATTATATTATATTAAAAAAAATTTGTACAAACAACTTATGCAGACAAGATTAGAAGTGAAGCAATAACCTGGGAAAACATTCAAGAATTTATGAAAAGCCTTATTTCTAAACTATAGAAAACTGACACAAATTTATAAGAATTCAAGCCATTTCCAGCTGATAAATGGTCAAAAGAAATGAACTGAACATTTTCAGATGAAGAAATTAAAACTATTTCTAATATGTGAAAAAATGCTTTAAATCACTATTGAACAGAGGAATCCTAATTAAGCCAACTCTGAGATACCACTACACATCTCTCAGATTGACTAAATTGACAGGAAAACACAATTATGAATATTGGAAGGGATGTTGGAAAACTAGGAAACTAATACATTATTGGTGGAGTTGTGAAGTGATGCAGTCATTCTGGAGAGCCTTTTGACACTATGTCCAAAGGGTTATCAAACTGTGCATACACTTTGATACAGCAGTGTTTCTATTGGGCTTATATCCCAAAGAGATCTTAAAGGAGGGAAAAAGACCCAATGTGCAAAAATGTTTGTGACAACCCTTTTTGTAGTGAAAAGAAACTGGAAACCTGGTGGATGCCCATCAGCTGGAGAATGGCTAAATAAATTATGGTATATGAATGTTATGGAATATTATTGTTCTATAATAAACTATTAGCAGGATGATTTCGGAGAGACCTTGAAAGACTTACATGAACTGATGCTGAGTGAAATGAGCAGAACCAGGAGATCATTGTAAACAGCAATAAGAAGATTATAAAATGTTCAATTCTGATGGACATGGCTCTTTTCAACAATGAGATGATTCAGACCAGTTCTAATGATCTTATGTGGAAGAGAGCCATCTACACCAGAGAGAGGACTGTGGGAACTGAGTGTGAATCAAAACATAGCATTTTCACTCTTTTTCTAGTTTGCTTGAATTTTATTTTCATTCTCATTTTTTTCCTTCTTGATTTGATTTTTTTTTCTTGTGCAGCAGATAACAGTACAAATACAGATGCATATGTTGGATTTAACATATGTTTTACCACATTTAACATATATTGGATTGCTTGCTATCTGGGGGAAGGGGTGAGGAAAAAATTTAGAATGCAAAGTTATGCAAAGGTTAATATTGAAAAATAACCTATGCATATTTTTTGAAAACTAAAAGCTTAAATAAATGAATAGATGAATGAATTAATGAAAATAAGAATAGATTCTGGAAAAAATGAATAAAAACCAAAGTCCCCCCCAAATAAAATATTTATATTTTTATTTAGTTAATGAACACCTTAAATTAATGAGGGTTTCTTTGTACAAAGATATGTTTATTACATATAGAAAATATAAATATAGTGAATTCAGAAGTGATGTAATTATGAAAATATTCCCAGCAATATATATTCCATAAATTTAATTTTTATGGGAGTTAAAAACTATTAAAAATACAAAGTACTAGTGTGAGAAATCATTATGGTACAGGGTGGGGAGCAAAACACTAATTCATGAGTCAGAGCTGTATTTATATTCCATTTCTATTGCTTACTAGCTATGTAGCCTTGAGCAAGTCATTTAATTTCCCTAGGTATGGGTTTCATTATCTGTTTAAAGATGGTGTTGGACTAGGTGTTCTCCACAGTCCTCAGGTCTATATCATGATTGTATGATCTCATTATAGAATGGGTGCTTAAAACAGCAGTCCCCTCCTTTCTACTTCTACTCTCCTCTTACCATATACATAAGCATAACTGCCTCAAATAACACTTAGTAGATAAAGTAATATGTATTATATTTTCCTAGTTTTACTTTGACCTTCATAATTTAATGGCTTGAAAACTCAGGCATAAAAATGCCTTTAGTACTACTAATGATAGTTGACCTTTTATATTACTCTAACACCATTATTTGTTATTACTTTGAAAGGGAGAATAGCTTAGCCCATCAGAAATAGACACTGATGAATTTTTAGGACCTAAACACTTACCCTCCCCTATGCTAAAACAATACTTATGGGAGGAAGCAATCATATCCATTAGATTGAAGATGCTTTCATTTCAATATACATATTGTTACCTTTTGTTCTTGCAGAAGAATTATATTTCAAAGCAATAAATTATGCTAAATTTATATTATAACTGATTTCCTTCTTCCAGGAAGCTTGACTAATTATCTAAGGGAATTTTTCCCTAAAACAATTTTCATAGGGTTGAAAACTTCCTGTGGTAGGGGATCAGGGTGAAGGTTACTCATTTCCATTATCCATAACTTAATTTCATGGAAATTGGTATCCATAGTTTGCTTTTGTTATCCATTGCAGCTATATTCAGGGGCCTTATTTTATAGCTTGAATTTCCCAATTAATTTACAAATGATGCAGTTAAGAAAATGTTCTAAGCTGTACATACACATACACACACACACACACATATACACACTATATATACATATGTGTATATATTTATATATTTAATTTTATGTGAGCTTAAAATATAAAAACTAAAAATTATAAAAATTAATTATGTACAAAAGAGCATGAAGCAAGTGAGATCAGCTAGAGGTGATTCTGAAAATGATTCATTGAGTATGCAGTTTTCTAAAAAGTATAGGTATTGGGGAAAAAAGACTATGTAGGTTCAGAATATGTTCAGAAGAAAGTTTGTCAGGCAAGATTTTGTACTATAGGAAATAATAAGACAGATTAGTTGATGAATGTCTCAAAGCATTTCCAAAGTTAAAATTAAAATTAAAAACCAGTATTTTAATTATTTTTAATTTTAAAATTGAATATATGCAGAAATACCTGGAAATATAAACACATATAAATATAATACTGTATAAGCATCAATGGATGTATGGTAATATATACATGTATGCTTCCATTTTTTGCGTATATGCATATATGTACTTCTGCTTCCATTTTTGCATATATGCATATATGTACTTATGCTTCCATTTTTGTGTATATGCATATAAGTACTTATTGTCACTAACTCTGAATATTTTCCTCTCTAGTTATTTTGATCTATGTTATTGAAAGACAAATTTAATATTAAATAATTTATATTGTCATATAATTATTTCCAAGGGATAAGATTTGACATGACCTTGTTAGCAGATTTCTTGCATAAGATAATCTCATTAACAATGTTTCAAGATGTCACTTTAGAACCATTTGGTAGCAGAAAGACAGATATAAACTAGTTATGTAGTGCAGCTCGCTTTCTTTAAATTAATGAGGGCTGCTCTGGTTACTGTTTGTGAAATAATATGTTTATTATATCATATTGCAAGAAAGTATACAGGAAAGTCATTCCCAAGGGAAAGAAACCTGAAAAAGTTAGCAAAAGAAGAAAAAAATTAAGCCACAGTGATGTAGCTTTTTAAAACAACAAATATGTTTAAACTTATTCATACATCATTAATTTAGGTTGTAGAGTTAATAATTAGTCAGTGTTCATAAATATTTGAACTCAAAAAAGTTAAAAACTAACAGAACTACTGCTACATCTTTTCTATGTGAATTTTTTTTAATTAAAAAAATTGTTCCAGATTTTCTCTCAGCCTTTATCCCACCCATTAAGAAAACAAGAAGTATGATAACCATCATAAAAATTAAATTATACACAGCATATTTCCACATTAATTATGTTACAAACAAAACAAAGTGAAACAAGAAAAACAAATGGGGAATATACTCGAATCTGTACTCAAGAGTCTAGTTATTTCTATCTGGAATTGGATAGCATTTTTCATTAGTTGTCCCTTAGAATTGGAGATCATTGTTCTAATTAGAATTGCTCAGCTTTTCACGGTTTATGTAATTGTGTTTGAACATGTTTTTTTTTTTTTTAATTTATCCCTTTTGTCATTTCTTATAGAACAATTATATAGAACAATCATAATTTGTTCAGTCTATAACTGATAGGCAGCCCTCAGTTTCCATATCTTTGTCAAAAATAAATGCCATAGATATTATTGTTCATAGGGGTCTTTTTCCTTTTCTTTCACCTCATTAGTGTGTAGACTCAGTAGCTGTACTATTGGGTCAAAAAATATGTGTAATTTTATTGCCATTTGGGCAGTTCCAAATTGTTCTACAGTTAATTGGATTAGTTCTACATTTCACCAACATGTGTATCTCAGAATTTTGAGATGTGAGATAGCATCTCAGAATTGTTTTGATTTTAATTTCTCTAAATTTAATTTTATTAGAGATTTAGAGGATTTTTATGTGACTAATGATAGCTGTTATTTCTACTTCTAAAAACTGTTCATATACTTTGACCAATTGTCAACTGGGGAATGGCTTGAACTTTTATAAATTTGGAGCAGATTTCTTTATATTTCAAAAATGAATCTTTACCAAAAAAACTTGCTTTAAAATTTCCCCCATTTTCTACTTTCCTTATAATTTTGGTTATATTAGTTTTGTTTGCACAGAAACCTTTTTTGAATATTTCATAATCAAAACTATCCATTTTACCTTCTGTGATTCTCTCTCTCTTTTTGGTAAATAACTTGTCCCCTTTCCATATATCTGAGAGGCCATTTTTTTCTAGGTACCCCTAATTTACTTATTCTATTAATCTTTATGCTTAAATAATGTACCCATTTTTATTTTATCTTATTGTATGGTATGGATGTTTGTCTATGTCTTGTTTCTGTCAGACTATTATATATTTTTCCCCAAGCACTTATTGCTAAACTTGTTATTTGGAAAACTTGTCCCATTCGCTGGGATTTTTGAGTTTATCAAATGCTACATTACTGTGTTCATTTATTTCTGTTTATTATGTTCCTAAGTTATTCCACTGATCAACCAGTGGATCAGTGATCAGTGGAGTGATCAACCACTCTATTTCTGAAAGATTAACACTTTTTATTTACAAAACAGATGCATAGGTAATTTTCCAATGTTGACCCTTGCAAAACTGTCTGTTCCAAATTTTCCCTTCTTACCCTCACCCCTTCCTCTATATGGCAGATAGTCCAATACATATCAAATATGTTAAAATATGTTAAATCCAATATATGTATACATAATTATAAAATTATCTTCTTGCACAAGAAAAATAAGAGCTAGGAAAAAAAAAAAAAAACCTGAGAAGGAAAACAAAATGCAAGCAAACATCAACAGAAAGCATGAAAATGCTATGTTGTGGTCCACACTCAGTTCCCATAGGTCTCTTTTGGGCTTTCTTCAGCACTGAACAACTGGAATTGTTTTGAATCATCTCATTGTTGAAGAGAGCCATGTCTATCAGAATTGATCATTGTTTGTTCTTATTGTTGCCGTTTATAATCCTCTCCTGGTTCTGCTCACTTCACTTAACTTCAGTTCATGTTAAGTCTCTGCGGGCCTCTCTGATATTATCCTGTTGGTCATTTCATACAGAACAATAATATTCTATAAAATTCATATACCACAATTTATTCAGCCATTCTCCAATTGAAGGGCATCCATTCAATTTCCAGTTTCTAGTCACTACAAAAAGGGCTGCTATAAACATTTTTGCACATACAAGGGGCCTTTCCCTTTATTATCTTTTTGGGATATAAGCCCAAGTAGTAACACTGCTGGATCAAAGGGTATATGCACAGTTCGATAACTTTTGGAGCACAGTTCCAAATTGTTCTCCAGAATTGTTGAATCCATTTACAACTCCACCAACAATGTATAAGTGTCCCAGTTTTCCCACATTCCCTCCAATATTTATCCTTATCTTTTCCTGTCATCTTAGCCAATCTGAGAGGTGTATAGTGGTATTTCAGAGTTATCTTAATTTGCATTTCTCTGATCAATAGTAATTTGGAGCACTTTTTCATATAACTAGAAATAGTTTCAATTTCTTCATCTGAAAATTGTCTGTTCATATCCTTTGACCCTTTACCAATCGGCTTGAATTCTTATAAATTTGAGTTAATTCTCTGTATATTTTAGAAATGAGGCCTTTATCAGCACCTTTAAATGTAAAAATCGTTTCCCAGTTTATTGTTTCCCTTCTAATCTTGCCTTCATTAGTTTTGTTTGTAGAAAAAACTTTTTAACTTAATATAATCAAAATTATCTGTTTTGTGATCAGTAATGATCTCTAGTTCTTCTTTGATCACAAATTCCTTCTTCCTTCACAGATCCAAGAGGTAAACAATCTTATGTTCTAATTTGTTCATAATATCATTCTTTTTTTTATTATTATTTAGGCAATTGGGGTTAAGTGACTTGCCCAGGGTCACACAACTAGGAGATATTAAGTGTCTGAGGCCAGATTTAAATTCAGGTCCTCTGACTTATGGGCTGATGCTCTATCCACTGCACCATTTAGCTGCCCCTATGTTATGATTCCTTATGTTTAGATCATGAACCTATTTCAACCTATTTCTTACCACTCTATTTCTTATTCAGAGAAGATTGTTCTGATGATTACTATTTTTCAGTATAGTTTGGAATTGGGAATAGCTAAACATGAATAAAAATTAAATTTATACTAAATACTTGTGGCTTGATAATTGTAATACTTCAAAGAAAAGAGAAAAACTGGGCTATTAATACAATATTCAGTTTTTGTTTTCAGAAAATCAGAGTAATAAACAGCTGAATGAGAATCTAAGAAACCATTGAATCTAGTCCATTTGAAACACAGATAAATGTCTTGGCCCAGTATATGATGGGTAGTAAACATCATGATCCTAGACCTTCATGACTGCACACCCCTGTTACTTCTGAATCATTTGTGTTTACTATTTTTGATAACATTAAAGATAATTTGGAGGCCAAAGTGTTTTAAGTAAGAGTATAAACAGATGATTAGTATCATAAAAGACCAGGAATGAAGAAGTAATCAGAAAGAGGGAGATGGTACTGTCAAATGAAGCAGAGGAATCAAAGAAGATGAGGACTGATAGGAAGATGAGGACTGATGGGGAAAGATGGAATTAGCAAGAAAAAGATGACAAATATAATAACCAGAGTGATATCTTGCATAACATCAGCACCTGCAATTGGCATCTTAACCAGCTGGGTGGCTTCAGGCCTTTTCTGATTATTAAAAATATAGAAACAGTATAGTTTCTATTCATCAATTCTATCATTAAATCATTTCTGTTTAATGATTGCATTAATGATGATTAATGTTCTGCTAGTTATTTTCAACTAAATTGGTCATGGCCAATGGTTGCAAGGTATCCATAATTTAAAAATCAGTCTATGTAGACTTGTTTAAAAAAAAAAAGATTCTGGTAATGATTCCAGGGACCTTCAGACTAACTTTTCAATGAATTTTGGAACAAACTGAACCCTTTTCATCAATGACATTACTCATGGACTCTGGAATAAAGGTTAACAGCTCCTCAAAAACATTTCCCTTCTTTGTTAATTTTTTCCAGGTATGACAACACCAACATTGACAATTTCACTATCTAGAAATGTGCTCTTTAGATCTAAAGAAAATTCTGCTGTTTTCTTCTATTTGAAGATTTTTTTATGCCTATGTACATGGCTAATATTATCAGCAATAGACAGTAGTTGTCCAGTCTCTATAAAATCAATAGAACTGAAAGATCCCAGAATAAGTTTCTCCCAAATAGAGAATATCTCAACAATTTTCCAAAGGTGTTTAATAGAGGATAGATGTCAAATATGAAACAGTTAATGCTGCTCCAAACACTCTTATAAATAGAATAAGGTTAAAATGTAATTGGAAAAAATAAAATTAAAAAATGGAACACAGATAATATTAAAATCTGTTTTTCTAATTTGATTAGTAGTCACAGGGATCTTTGCATACAGTTTAGTGAACCCTGTTTCTTTTGGAGTTAGAACCCTGTATGCCAGAGAAGTAGAAAATCCTTATTTCAATAAAGACTGCTCTTAAAACATTTCTAAAGACCAGCTCAGTTTTGTAGAAGGAGATTATACATAGTCTGAGAACTAATTGCTATGTGTATAAAAAGCATCTTTACAAATCCTTCTTAAGGGTCCTAGGCAGCTTTTGCTTCTTGAGTGTTTCAGAAAAATACTTTGAGATCTGACCATATCAATTCTATATTCAACAATCTCCAGCAGTTCTTTTTTAGTAGGAAATTTAAACTTCTCTATTTTAGCTTTTAATGCCCTTCACAGATTAATCTCCTTGTACTTTTCAGTACCATTGTGCATTTATCTTCCAGGAATATTCTGAAATCCAGCCATATTGGTGATTTCTTTATTTATACATGATCCTTTATCTCCTCTGTCTCTCTCTTCTCTTCCTCTACTTCCTCTTCTTCCTTCCATTTTCTACATTGTGGATTTCTTGATATAATCAACTGACAGTGCCCTCTTTCCTTAATTACCTTATAAGTACCTACTGCATATTTTCTTTATATTCATTCTGTATGCTTAATATATTATATATGTATATACATGTGTGTATAAATGAATGAATGTATTTTTGGTCCCCATTAGAATGTAAATTCCCACTACATAGAATTCCCAATCCCTCTATTTTTGTCTGCCTGAATTTTTGATTTCCTTCACAGGCTAATTGTACAATATTTCAAAGTCAGATTTTTTTTTTTTTGTATAGCAAATTAACTGGTCATGTATACTAATATTTTACTTAATTTATACTTTAACATATTTAACATGTATTGGTCAATCTGCCATCTGGGGTAGGGGGTGGAGGGGAAGGAGGGGAAAAATTGGAACAAAAGGTTTGGCAATTGTCAATGCTGTAAAATTACTCATGAATATTACTTATAAATAAAAAGCTATAATAATAATTTTAAAAAAGAATGTAAGTTCCTTGAAGGTTTCATTGCTTTATTCTCTTTATCTTCAAAATCTAGTATAATTCTTAGGCTATTATGAGCAATTGATAAGCTCTTGCTGATTAAATTAAATTTAAAATGATTTAGTCAAATTAATAAAGGAAAACATTAAATGTTTCATATTTCTTTTCCAATGTCAATAACTAATTGACAACAAAAGAAGATTGACCTTGGGTCAAGGCAAAGATCTGCATCAAAATTTTGGAGAAAATAGGTTCTGAGAGTTATACAAGTGATAGAGCAGTTTTCCATTATTTTTATGTGAAACTAATACCAAGATGAAAAAAGAGGAGAAAGAACCTATTATGTTCTTGCTGATGTAAAATATAATGTATATACTTGAAGACAGTTTGTCTATCTGAATATAGAAACAACTTAAGAATATTAAAAAAAAAAAAAAAAAAAAAAAAAAAAAAAAAAAGCAGAGCAGCAGATAAATGTGTTTCATTGAGGCTCCATGCCCAGTAAAGGGTTAATCCTTCATAGAGTGACTCAGCACTGGAAGATTTAGTTCAACATAGATGCTACAGTCACTGATGGATTTTTTTATAGACAATTCTTTAAAGAGAAAGTGGATATCAAAGCCAAGTTCGTGAGTTGTCTTGGCAGCATGACTTTCCTACATGTTTGCCTAACTACTCTGGGATTTCAAGTGCATAAATGGGAAAGTGAGATTTGTTTTTTGCTTAGAAATTTTAGTAAATATTTTGGTTAATGCCAGTTGCGTTCATGTATTTGAAGCTGATTCATTCCTGGAATCCTTAAAAGCTTCAGTATTAGAGGGAATTTTCAGCCATAAAGAAGGGTTACTATTTGGATGGAGCCTAGGAATAGTGACATGGAACAGCTGTTTTTCTTTCAGGGAATTCCAATTGCCAGTTTAAAGATAGATTGAGGGGAAATGAACCACGAAAAAAGAATGACTGCTTTAGGCAAGTTATAGGAATGAGAGTACCAGTCAAGTTGGTGGTACACAAACATTGGAAAATTCTCTGATTTCTGTACTTAAAGTGGAAAGGTAAAAATAAACATTTCAAGTTAGGTCTCTCTCAACTTTTTTAACTGCATGCCTAATCAAATCTGGAGCTTTTGTTGTATATATCTAAACCAAAATGTAGTAGATATAAAATTTATTATATGCCCACAAGTTGCTCATATCTGATTGGATCAGTCATTTCTAGTTCAGTTGCCAAGCAATATGCTGGAGAGTTGATCTGATCATATCTACTCATCTTATCTCTTGAAAGATTTAGACAGCTGGGTTATTCAATTGGTAAAATAAGTGGCTGAGATTCACAATTTGGCAGTCCATTCATTGTTTTGTGATTGATGGCTATTGAGTCTAGAAACTCAAACAGACCATTTTAAATCCCCTCCTTCACACATAAAGACCTTTAACTAAGAAGCTATTTAGAAGGAAATGCTGACACATTGAAAATTGTCAATGTTACTTGCTAATTCACTTAAATTTTCACATTTTATTTTGATGAATTTAAATGCTAAATATTTTCTAATTCTTATGCTTACCTCTTAATGAATAATACTTCAATAAATCATAGTAGTTTCTCAAAGAGATAGCACTAGCCTAATTTCTTAGTCTATTAAACTGCATTGCTTTTCTTTTTCAATAACAGTAATTATGAGAATCTGATATACTCATGTAAGGAAAAGATTTTGGTGAATTATCTAATTTATATCACATATCAATATATGTGAGTAATAGAAATATCAAAGTTCTCTTGATGGTGGAATTACAAGTATACACACACACACACACACACACACACATAATGTGAACAAACATACATAACATAAATGTGCATATATACATGACAGTTATGGTCATGTGACTGGGAGGAACTTGGCACTCCACAAACAGACCTAGAAAAACAACCTCAGAAAGGATAAACAAGACTTTGAATATATCTTAATCCACAGCATCATCTATTTGCTTTTTGAAATTGCTGGACAAAATTCTAATTAATTTTAATTAAAAGTATGTTTTATTTTGATTTTTTAAACTTAGAAGCCACATTAAATTCTCTCTGTCTCTCTTTATCTCCCTCCCTCTCTCTCTTTCTCTACATACCTATGTACATGTCTCTGTGTGTCTGTGTCTGTGTGTGTATAAGATACATAGTCAGAGAAACATATAGGCTTAGGGATGTCTACACATAGTAAATATAGATTTTGACCTTGAGTTGTTTATTGATTTTAACTAGTCATATAGATAAGCCATCTATCCTTCCTTTCACCACGTTATGAATTTTTATCTTTGAAATATTACTTGTGGTATGAATGCAGATACTTAAAATTACTTAAGCCCATGAATTTCAAAATGTTTTTGAAAATATATTTCCATTTTGAGTGGGTTTTTGTTATAAAATAACAGTGTGAATGAAATCAGAGGTTCTTACATGAGTTTCCTGTTGCTACTGAAATTTGTAATTTCTATATAAAATTAGATACTGTTATTTTTATTCTTCTTATATTTTAATGAATTTCATATGGATGGAAATAGTATTGGAATTAATATATTATGATTTGTTTTTTCTTTTTAATTTTCCAGATGACTAATACATTTGAATACAATGATGAAATATTTTATAATTCAGTCAACAAGCAGTTATTAATTGCCAGAATATTGATAATATTCTAGCAATTATATAAGAATATAATAATTACATAAGAATAATAATGTCGTTCAATATAAGCTCATCTTCTGTAGGCCAAGTAGAAATACCTTTCCACAAATTCCAGTAGCAGATAAAAAGATATATATGTATATGTATATATACATCATCATATACCCACATGGTTTTGATTTCTTACAGTAGGGTTTTATATTTTGAAAGTTTTTCATTTTATAGAGCTCAGAAAATGTAATTATTTTATATGGCAATGACCATTTTTTTTAAAAAAAGTTATTCTTAGACTTTTAAAGGTCAGTGTTATGTTTTGGAGTTTCTGGGTAACAGTTGTATCTGTGATATTGCTTCAGTTCTAGAATAGCATGTTTTTTTTTTTTTTCTTTCTGCATTCTCAAGGATATTTGGGAGTCTTATTTGTAGCATAGTTACTTGTCTTTCATTTATGAAGAGTAGTGAGTTATTATGGTTGTTGCCATTATCTTAGTCTCATATTAACAAAGGAGTTTAGATAGAAACAGTCTAAAAAGAGACAGATAACTATCTTGTTATTTTTCTTTTGTATTTAATGTTTTGGAGACTACTGCACAAGTGGCTAAAGTTATTGCAATTAAAAATCCGATGAAGGTATATAATCTCAGATTTTGCAGTTTCCCTGAAATCATCTGTGGAATAATTGTTGTTACCATATTGTCTCTAACAATATGTTCTCTATTTATGTTCTCTAAATATGTTCGTCCCAATTTCCTACTTCAGGATATGTTCTTTGATATGCACACTTGGAAATGTGTACTTGATAACATTGTCTTCCTTAGAAAAGACCAGTTGATCTCTAAATTTAAACTCATAACCTTCAGTCATTTTTTTTACTGAGGGTATGTTTACAATTATCGAATCTAAACCACAATTAATTAATGATGATAACAACAATCATAATAACAATATTATAGCACTTAAGGTGTTTTAAGATTCACAAAATATTGAGGCAGGCAGTAGTTAAGTGTTCAGTGAATTAAGTTATGTTTTAACTCAAGCTTTCCTGATTTCATGTCTTCATCTGCATCATCTATTTGCATTTTGATATCATTGGACAAAATTTCTGTGACATGAAAAAGCTGTTTTATATGTTTTGATTATAGGTAAAGTAATTAAATTTATGTTTTATTATGACTCTTTTAAACTTGGAAGCCACATTCAATTCTGTTTGGAAGAAATTATACTGTTTTAAGCTAGACAAAATCATCTCTATGAAAGATGTCATACTATAAATTGTATTGCTGCTATTGTGGTTAGCATATAGTAACATATTCAGAAGATATGTAAATTATTTTGCAAAACTTATAGTGATATTTGTTGGCTCTTGCTATTTATATTGTAATAATAATAATAGATACTCATTGTTATTATTCTAAAATGTACAAAACTCATATTTAAAAAATCGAAGAATAATGGCTCTGCTTTTCTTACACAAAATATAACACATTGATCACCAGATTAAAAATGTTCCCTTTTTATATTTTTCTTGGATTTCCTTGTATTTTGAAGATGCCAAAAGAAATGTCTTAATGATGATAAAAGATTGAAACAATGTGAACTTTAGTATTGTGTCTAAAGAAATAAAATTTTATTATAGTGTACATGGTAAACTGAAATTCTAGTTTAATATATATATTATATTTTTCTTTTTACTTTTTTATGTACATTTTCCTTTATATTTCATTATTGAGCAGGAGGTAGAAGACCTATAGATACTATCATCTGTACAGTAGCATAGAATTAATTTTAATTGTGTGGCTTCTTGAATATTAATGCAGTTAAATAATTAATAGTCTTGATTTTTTTACCTGAAATTAGTTATTACATTATAGAAATTTTCCCACTAGGCAGAAGTGTTTCACATGTATAGCTATGGGAAACATAAATCAAAATTGCTCAGAATTTAGGAGGATGTAGCTTGTGATTCATTCAAAATGTATTTCCTATCTATGTAAATGCTTATATTTGCCAGGAAGGTTTGTCTGCTACTATTAATAAATTGACAAAAAAGACAAGATAAATATAGACATAGATACAAATATGAATACACAAATGTATATACAGTTCTATTAATTTTTAATTTCATTTAACTTTAATTAGATTTTACACTTGTAACTAGTGATGTAAGAAATATTTGTAGGCACTTTACATTTGAACTTACATTCTTATAGGACCAATGATGAGGAAGAGCATATGCTGGAAGAGGTAGATGTGAAATATTTTTGGTACTTCATTGTTGCTAGGTATTTTCTGAAAATATCCTTTTATAAATGCTAATTAATGTTAAATAAAATCAATAATGAGGAGAAGTCAAATAGGAAAATTAAAATCTGGACATTCTCTAGACTTTTGTATTCAATTGGGTATAGCTTTTTATTTATTTTTTTGCATTCCTTCATTCTTCATTTATTAATGTATTTTCATAAAATAAACATTTTGCTTTTATTTTTATTTTTTTTTGGAATATTTTTGCTGTTACCTTCTGTCCAATATTGTGATCCTCTGCCAATAATTTTTAGGCACTCTACCAGAGCATATCTCTTAACCTATTCATCAGAACCACTTTATATTCATAAGAGATATTATTTAGGCCATACTTATGATCTGATAGTTTTCCATACTTTTTTTTTTAAATGTGAGTGAATTTTTTAAGATAATCGTGATTTTATCCACAGTCAACTATAGATTTGTTTTTAATTGACTGTATAGGTTAACTCCATATTTACTCACAAAATATATAAACATTCTAGTTCTTATATTGCCCATCTGGTGATGTCCATGTATAGAAGCACCTTTTGGATTGTCTAAAAAGTTTTTGTGATTTTCTGTAGCTAAGATGGTTGAGTAAGCAACAAATCATTATAACTCTCTCATGTCCACCTCTAAACTCCCACAAAATAGCACCACATCTTACCTTGACTCCTAAATCTTACATTCCAGATTTCAGTACAATACTGATCTTCACAGTATCAAACTTTCCTTTCACATGTATATGGGAATTTTCTTTTGGCTTTGGTCCATCTACTTCAATAGTACTGAAACTATTGTTGTTGTCTTCGACTCTTCCTCAAAAACATATTGGATACCATCTGACCAGAGAAGCTCACATTCAATTGTCATCTCATTTATCATTTTAACATTATCTATGGAGTTTTTCTTTGCAAAGATATTGGGATGATTTGATATTTCCTTCTCTTATGAATCACAATATAATGGGAAAAGGTCTCTTCAAGAAAATTAGAGATATCAAAGGACTATTCCAGGAAAAATGAACATGTTAAAATTTTAAAAATGGAAGGGATTTAATAGAAATAGCAGAAATTGAGAAGTGCATACGCAGAAAAACTATTAAAAAAAACTTAACATACCAATAAGAATAAAGGTATACTTACAGATTTAGAGTCAGACTTCCTAGTAAATGGTGTCAAGTGGATCTTAGGAAGCATTGTTAAGAATAATTCCCATGGAGATGATGGAATTTCAGCTGATCCATTTAAAATCCTAAGAAATTAGAATGCTACACTCAATGTGACAACAAGTTTGGAAGACTAAACAGTAGCCATTGAATTAGAAAATATCAGTTTACATCTTAATCCTAAAGTAAAGAAATGCTAAAGAATGTTCAACTAACCCCCAAATTATGCTAATTTTACATGTTAGCAAAGTTATGCTTAAGATCCTTTAAGCTAGGTTTCACCAATATATGAGCTAAAAATTACCAGAAAAGCGGGTTGGTTTTCAAAGAGACAGAAGAACTAAATACAAAATTGTCAAAACTTACTTGATTATGGAGAAAATAGGTGTTCCAGGGAGTAGGGGGTGGAATCTTCTTCTACTTCATTGATTACACTAAAGACTTTGACAGTGTGGATTATAATAAAATGTAGCAAGTCTTCAAAATGATGGAAATATATCATCTTACTAAGGATGAAAGAGGAAAGTGTAAAAACTGACTTGAAGTTTAACATTTAAAAAAAATCAATTTAATTTTAACACTTAGTCCCATTGCTTCCTGGAAAATAGAGGGAGAAGAAATAGAAAAATAGAAATCATGCAAACTTTTATATACTTAGGCTCAAAGATCACTGCAGACAGTGACAGTAGGCATGAAATTAAAAAAAAAAAAAAAAAAAAAATTTCTCCTTGAAAGGAAAGCCATGTTGGGGCTAGGTGGCGCAATAGTTAGAGAACCAGCCCTGAAGTCAGGAAGACCTGAGTTCAAACCTGGTCTCAGACACTTAATGCTTCCTAGCTGTGTGACCCTGGGCAAGGCACTTAACCCCAATTGCCAATTTAAAAAAAAAAAAAAAAAAAAAAGAAAGGCATGTCAAATCTGAACAGAATACTAAAAAAGCAGAAACATCACTTTGCTGACAAATATTCATATAAAAGCTATGTTTTGTTTGTTTTTACCCCAATAGTAATGTATGGCTGTGATAGTTGGAGTATAAGGGAAATTGAATGCCATAGAAGTTTTCAAATTGTGGTGTTGGGAGACTTTTGAGAGTCCCTTGGATATCAAAGAGATCAAGTCAGGTAATACTTGAAGAAATTAAGTAACTATAAAGGACATATGAAGAAAGATGTTATTTGTATCTATAGAAAGAACTAAGACATAGAAATATATAAAGAATGATTTTATATATGTGCATGCATATATGTGCATATAAATATAGTATATGCTACTTGCAATCATAGAAGTGAGAAATAAAAATATTTATATAACATAGTCACCTTATTTATATATTATTTATCACATTTATATTATCATGATTGTATATATTATATATATAATATTATATTATATATACATACATATGTATATATAATCTAAAAATAGACATCTCTAGAGTTGGGGTGAGGGGGATAAAGAAAAAATAAATTTACATGATAATTTTGTTATATATTTGAAAGGAATAGCAAATTTTTCAAAGTAGATTTGCAATTTCAGGTACAATCATCTTTTTATGATACTGTGTTATAAAATGTCTGTTTCATTGCATAAATTAGAAATAAATATTTACATAAATTCAGACTATTTGATCTAAAAATTAAAAGAGAGGACTCATTGAAAAAGATCTTGATGTTAGGGAATTTTAAAGGCTAAAGGAAAATGGTACAGCAGAGGATGAAACAGATGGTATCATGGAAGCAATGGAAAGAACTTGAATAAACTCTGAGACTATTGTGCTACAGTCTCTTTTAATTGTCCTGACTCAGTTTCCCTAAATTGTTCTGCCTCAATTTCCCTAATTGGTCCTGCCTCAGTTTCCTTAATTGTTCTGCCTCAATCCACTTAGTTTCAAACCCCACTCAGGTGCATTAAGATTGATATAACTCAGGGCTATTTGCTCAGAGGTTATAAATTATCAATGTATAAACTCAAAAAGAGGGAATCCAGACGTTGTCTCCAATCAGACACTTTGTTAACTCCCAGCTTGTTAGAATTTATGGTCCTCTCCCCAAACCCCAACCTGTCAGAAACGAATTGATGTTTCCTGCCTGGAGATTCTCGCTCACCAGAGTTTGGACTCCATCCCCCTGCCTTTGTTTTGCTACTGTGTATAAATATGTGTGTGAGAACTTGCGTTGGCTGCTGGATGCTAGCTGGATGCTGAATTGATTCTTGGAGACAATAGTCTCATTCAAACCTGGGACCAATCCATGGATCCATTTGGTCCCAGTAAATCTCTCCCTTTCAAATAAAATATTAAAAAACTCTCTAATCTCTATCTTGCCTCAGTTTCGCTGGCATTACAAGACATAGGGGAGAATAAAAGAGCCTGGGATGCTGGCATGGGATCAAGAACAATCAGACAAAACTGAACAACTGAACAACAACAAAGACAAAGCAAATGACTGATATTAATAAATTTTTGGAGGCACTAATTGATGCTAATTTGTTGATAGTGGAGAGATACACACCAGAAATTGACTTGAACTATAGTCTATTTCAGAGATATTTCTAAAATCTTGAAAAGGAGATATTGTCAGCTTTGCTCTGAAGATCTGATTTGCTAATGTACATGTAAATTAGTAGAGTCAATCCAGAATTTCTACAAATAAATATTATATCACTAAGACACAAGATTTTTTAGTGGATACAGATACAACTTTAAAGTCTGAAAGACCTCTAATTCCTATCTCTGACACATTATAGTCACTTCCTACCTACAAAATAATTTAATCTTTCAGTTCCCCCAAACAACTTAATAAGACTATAAATTGTGAAAAAGTTGCAGATCTGCTTTGGTAAAAGACATTTCTTTCTTCTTATTGAATTGTCCACATGAAATCACATATATAAATTCTCTTACATTCTCCTCTACCCCAAAATCAGAACCATTTTCTTTGATTCTTTTAAGAATCATGAATTTTCTTTGTTAATATTGTTTAGTCATGTCTAATTTTACCATTCTTTTCAACTGACATCTTGATTGCCACTCCTATTTTTCTCAATTGTTGTTCATGGATTCTATTCTATCCATTAATTTTAGCTCTCTTCATTTAATTGATATGTTCTATTTTCTAACTCATTCCATAACCTTTCTCTGTGTTATGGGTGAACCTATCCCATTTTCTTACATAATTATGATTGTGGGTTTATTTTGCTATTCTATTCTATTCTATTCTATTTCTTTCCTTCATTTTCCCTCTCTAGGAACATCTTCTGTCAGGCTAGGTCACCTGCTGCTGTTGCTTCTGTTGCACTATCCCACCTGAATTTTATACATGTCTTCAGGAATTGTCCTGATTATAAGAAGTCATTATGTCCAGCTAGTCCTACAAATCAATTATATTTCAGCACCATCCTACTATCATGTCAGAATGTCTTTGGAATTTGTATCCCACAATACCTGGCACAAAGTAAAAGCTTAATGAATTTGTTTTGATTCATTCCCTAATTTATCCATATTAAGGGGAAAAGAAAAAAATTGAATAGAATATGTACCAGTAATTTGTAATTGGAATAATATAATATGAATCCTCTCCCAGTTTATTCTTATATTAGACCAAACTCACATCCCTGTCTTATCTTTGTCTTTCTACTTTTTATCTATGGTTAGTATTTATTCCTCCTCAAATCTTGTTTCACTTGTGATTATCTTACTCACTATACATTCAAATCATATCATTGGGCAATTTTGCCACTTTCTTTGGGTTCATTTTATGCTCTTTGTGTCTTAAAGTTTTAATAATTTATTTTTCTCTTGAGTTGATTTCTTTGCAAACTTTGTAATCATAGCTAAAATTTTCTGGATTCTTTGTGATTACTCTCCTTTATGTTTGAACTTCATGTTGTTAGTTTTGTTTTGTTTTTTCCTTTTCTTTTTGATAAAAATTCTATGATTAAGTAGGTATTTCTTTTTCAAGGTTGTTATTTCTATTCCAGTAAACAAGTTCCTATGGGTGTTAAAAATCATATCCAGAATAGGTCTCCCTTATTCTCAAAACCTTTCAAAGGTTGTAGCTCAAAGGGACTCTTACATAAGAGATCATATAGTAAGGGAAGAAGATTCAAGAAGAAAGAAGGAGGAAGAAGATAATGGTGTTAATGAAGTCCTTATTTAGGATGGGAGGTGATGTACAGAGGTAATCTGTTAAAATGATGGTCTCTATCACTCTAGCAATTTATATATGCCTCAGTGATACTGTAGTATCACCTTCTTGGAAGAAGGTAACTTGAGAACTTTCATAATTTTTGAATAAGGAAGTGAGAAACAGATGAAGAAGTGGATATTTTTGTCATCATTACATATGGAAGACAAAAGTATCAAAAGGAAAAAGCTAAGATATTGGAATGATAAGTTCCTGGACCAGAAAAGAATGCATCTCAAGGATTGAGGTCAAAAAATTGAAAATTGAGGGAATGCCCATCAATTATGGAACTGCTGAACAAATTTTCATATTGGTTATGATGGAATATTTTTGTGTTATAAGAAATGATATATATATAATATAAGAAATTATAAGAAATGATAAGAAGTTTGCTCTCAGAAAAAAACTGATCATTACCATGAGCTGCTGCAAAGTGAAATAAATCATACACAAATCAGCAGCAATCATATATTGCTGTAAATGACTTAATTGTTCTCAGCATTATAGTGATCCAAAACAACTCTGGAAGACTTTGTTGTTGTCCATCATTCTTTTTTTTTTCTTTTTTTCTTTCTTTTTTTTTTAATAGCCTTTTATTTACAGGTTATATGTATGGGTAACTTTACAGCATTAACAATTGCCAAACCTCTTTTTCCAATTTTTCACCTCTTACCCCCTACCCCTTCCCCGAGATGGCAGGATGACCAGTAGATGGAAAATATATTAAAATATAAATTAGATACACAATAAGTATACATGACCAAACTATTATTTTGCTGTACAAAAAGAATCAGACTCTGAAATATTGTACAATTAGCTTGTGAAGGAAATCAAAAATGCAGGTGGGCATAAATATAGGGATTGGGAATTCAATGTAATGGTTTTTAGTCATCTCCAGAGTTCTTTCTCTGGCATAGCTGTTCAGTTCATTACTGCTCCACTGGAAATGATTTGGTTGATCTCATTGCTGAGGATGGCCAGGTCCATCAGAACTGGTCATCATATAGTATTGTTGTTGAAATATATAATGATCTCCTGGTCCTACTCATTTCACTCAGCATCAGTTCGTGTAAGTTTCTCCAGGCCTTTCTTTCTGAAATCATCCTATTGGTCATTTCTTACAGAACAATAATATTCCATAATATTCATATACCACAATTTATTCAGCCATTCTCCAACTGATGGGCATCCACTCAGTTTGCAGTTTCTAGCCACTACAAAGAGGGCTGCCACAAACATTCGTGCACATACAGGTCCCTTTCCCTTCTTTGTGATCTCTTTGGGATATAAGCCCAGTAGTAACACTGCTGGATCAAAGGGTATGCACAGTTTGATAACTTTTTGAGCATAATTCCAAACTACTCTCCAGAATGGTTGGATTCGTTCACAATTCCACCAACAATGCATCAATGTCCCAGTTTTCCCGCATCCCCTCCAACAATCATCATTATTTTTTCCTGTCATCTCAGCCAATCTATTTGTCCATCATTCTTTTTTTTTTTTTTTTTTTTTTAATTCAATAGCCTTTTATTTACAGGATATACACATGGGTAACTTTACAGCATCAACAATTGCCAAACCTCTTGTTCCAATTCTTCACCTCTTACCCCCCCACCCCCTCCCTTAAATGGCAGGATGACCAGTAGATGTTAAATATATTAAAATATAACTTAGATACATAATAAGTATACATGACCAAAACATTATTTTGCCGTACAAAAAGAATCAGACTCTGAATCACTGTACAATTAGCTTGTGAAGGAAATAAAAAATGCAGGTGTGCATAAATATAGGGATTGGGAATTCAACGTAATGGTTTCTAGTCATCTCCCAGAGTTCCCCCTCTGGGGATACCTATCTCAGTTCATTACTGCTCCATTAGAAATGATTTGGTTGATCTCGTTGCTGAGGATGGCCTGATCCATCAGAACTGGTCATCATCTAGTATTGTTGTTGAAGTATATAATGATCTCCTGGTCCTGCTCATTTCACTCAGCATCAGTTCGTGTAAGTCTCTCCAGGCCTTTCTGAAATCATCCTGTTGGTCATTTCTTACAGAACAGTAATATTCCATAATTTTCATATACCACAATTTATTCAGCCATTCTCCAACTGATGGACATCCACTCAGTTTCAGTTTCTAGCCACTACAAAAGGGCTGCCACAAACATTCGTGCACATACAGATCCCTTTCCTTCTTTATAATCTCTTTGGGATATAATCCCAGTAGTAACACTGCTGGATCAAAGGGTATGCACAGTTTGATAACTTTTTGAGCATAGTTCCAAACTACTCTCCAAAATGGTTGGATTCGTTCACAACTCCACCAACAATGAATCAATGTCCCAGTTTTCCCACATCCCTCTCAACAATCATCATTATTTTTCCTGTCATCTTAGCCAATCTGACAGGTGTGTAGTGGTATCTTAGAGTTGTCTTAATTTGCATTTCTCTGATTAATAATGACTTGGAGCATCTTTTCATATGACTAGAAATAGTTTCAATTTCTTCATCTGAGAATTGTCTGTTCATATCCTTTGACCATTTTTCAATTGGAGAATGGCTTGATTTTTTATAAATTAGAGTTAATTCTCTATATATTTTGGAAATGAGGCCTTTATCAGAACCTTTGACTGTAAAAATATTTTCCCAGTTTATTGCTTCCCTTCTAATCTTGTCTGCATTAGTTTTGTTTGTACAAAAACTTTTCAGTTTGGTATAATTAAAATTTTCTATTTTGTGATCAGTAATGATCTCTAGTTCTGCTTTGGTCATAAAGACCTTCCCCTTCCACAGGTCTGAGATGTAAACTATCCTATGTTCCTCTAATTTATTAATGATTTCATTCTTTATGCCTAGGTCATGAACCCATTTTGACCTTATCTTGGTGTACGGCGTTAAGTATGGATCAATGCCTAGTTTCTGCCATATTAGTTTCCAATTTTCCCAGCAATTTTTATCAAACAGTAAGTTCTTATCCCAAAAGCTGGGATCTTTGGGTTTGTCAAAGACTAGGTTGCTATATTTGTTGACTGTTTTATCCCTTGAACCTACTCTATTCCACTGATCAACTAATCTATTCCTTAGCCAATACCAAATAGTTTTGGTAACTGCTGCTCTATAATATAATTTTAGATCTGGTACAGCTAAGCCACCATCATTTGATTTTTTTTTCATTAATTCCTTGAAATTCTTGACCTTTGTTTTTCCATATGAACTTTGTTGTTATTTTTCTAGGTCATTAAAATAGTTTTGGGAGTCTGATTGGTATAGCGCTAAATAAATAGATTAGTTTAGGTAATATTGTCATCTTTATTATATTTGCTCGCCCTATCCAAGAGCATTTAATATTTTTCCAATTGGTTAGATCAGACTTAATTTCTGTGAAAAGTGGTCTGTAATTTTGCTCATAAAGTTTCTGATTTTCCCTTGGCAGATAGATTCCTAAATATTTTATATTATCAGTAGTTACTTTAAATGGAATTTCTCTTTGTAACTCTGACTGTTGGATTTTGTTAGTGATATATAAGAATGCTGATGACTTACGTGGGTTTATTTTATAACAGCAACTTTGCTAAAGTTGTGGATTATTTCTAATAAATTTTTAGCAGAATCTCTGGGGTTCTCTAAGTATACCATCATGTCATCGGCAAAGAGTGATAATTTGGCTTCCTCATTGCCTATTCTTATTCCTTTAATCTCTTTCTCAGCTCTTATTGCTATAGCTAGCGTTTCTAATACAATATTAAATAGTAACGGTGATAGTGGGCAACCTTGTTTCACTCAGATCTTATTGGGAATGGTTGCAGTTTGTCTCCATTACATATGATGCTTACTGATGGTTTTAAATAGATGCTGCTGATTATTTTAAGGAAAAGTCCATTTATTCCTATACTCTCAAGTGTTTTTAATAGGAATGGATGTTGGATTTTATCAAATGCTTTTTCTGCATCTATTGAGATGATCATATGGTTTTGTTAATTTGGTTATTAACATGGCTAATTATATTGATAGTTTTCCTAATATTGAACCAGCCCTGCATTCCTGGTATAAATCCTACTTGATCATAGTGTATTATCTTGGAGATGATTTTCTGTAGTCTTTTGCTAATATCTTATTTAAGATTTTAGCATCAATATTCATTAGGGAGATTGGTCTATAATTTTCTTTCTCTGTTTTCAGCCTACCTGGTTTAGGTATCAGTACCATGTCTGTGTCATAGAAGGAATTTGGTAGGACTCCTTCATTCCCTATTTTATCAAATAATTTATATAGCATTGGGGCCAATTGTTCTTTAAATGTTTGGTAAAATTCACATGTAAATCCATCTGGTCCTGGGATTTTTTCTTAGGGAGTTGTTTAATTGCCTGTTCTATTTCTTTTTCTGAAATGGGACTATTCAAACAATTTACTTCCTCCTCTGTTAGTCTGGGAAGTCTATATTTTTGGAGGTAGTCATCCATTTCACTTAGGTTATCAAATTTATTGGCATAAAGTTGAGCAAAATAACTCCTTATTATTTCTCTAATTTCCTCTTCCTTGGTGGAAAGTTCTCCTTTTCATTTTTAAGACTACTAATTTCATTTTCCTCCCTCCTTTTTCTAATCAGATTTACAAAGGCTTATCTATTTTATTGGCTTTTCATAGAACCAACTCTTAGTTTTATTAATTAGTTCAATAGATTTTTTACTTTCAATATTTTTAATTTCTCCTTTTAATTTTAGAATTTCCAATTTAGTATTTGATTGGGGTTTTAATTTGGTCTTTTTAGTTTTTTAGTTGCAAGCCCAATTCATTAATCTTTTCTTTCTCTGTTTTATTCAAGTAAGCCTCTAAGGATATAAAATTCCCTCTTATTACCGCTTTGGCTGCATCCCACAAATTTTGGTATGATGTCTCATCATTGTCATTATCTTGAGTGAAATTATTAATTGTATCTATAATTTGCTGCTTCACCCAATCATTCTTTAAGATGAGATTGTTTAGTTTCTGTCCATCATTCTTGAAGGGGACCAAAATGACATCATTATGTTAGAATCAAGGTAATGTGCACAATTGTAGCTGATCAGACCAATATAAGCTTGGAATGCTTTGTCACATGTTAGACACAAGTAGTACCTATGAACATTTGAGATGGATTCTCTAACTTTCTACATCTCGAATTTCTTCTGAGCTAATTCAATTCTGTTTTGGTCATAGAGCACAGTACTATTTCTTACAAGGGCAACTATGCTAAGTTCTCCTGTATGAGTCTCCCATGTCATACAATCAATTATAAAATTCTTAAGACTTTAAGAATCTTTTTTTTTTTTTTTACTGATAACCTTTTGAGTGCTTGTCTTCTCTATAAAATTTTGTTTGTTTGTTTGTTTGTTTATTAGCAAACACATTTGAACAATGGGATCAGCCCAACAGAATTGTATTCTCTGCAATAGAGTGTGAATGCTTGACAACTTAGTATCTGGTATTTTATCCTGCCAGGTGATATGGCAGGAGTCTTAAGACAATTTAAATGGAAGCTCTTCAGATTCCTGGCATGGTGCTGGTATACAGTACAGATTTCACAGGCCTTTGAAGCTAAGATGCAATAAAACATGGATCTTTTCTCTTCTGTTTTTGCCATTTTTGTTTTTTTTGATCTGAAGAACTTATGATGAAAATGCTATCCATTGCTAGAGAACTGATGGTATCTCAGTACAGATATAACCACAGATTTTGATGTTGTTTGATTTTTTTAACCTTTTTTTGAAGGTAAAAGCATTTTTCTATGCTTTCATTCACAATAGAGTTAAAATGAAAATATGTTCTACATGATTATACATGTATAACCCATATAGAATTGCATGCCTTCTCATAGAACAGTGTGGACAGGAAGGAGAGAATTTGGAACTCAAAGTTTTGAAAATAGATGGTGAAAATTATCTTTATATATAATTGAGGAAATAAAAATATTTTTAAATGTGTGGAGAGGACATAAAAACAAATATAACCATATAAACTTTAATGTTTAGCTAAAAAGAAAAACATTAAAGGCAGATTTTAGCTTTATTATAGGGAAAATCCATCCTAATAAATAAAGCTGGCTAAAAGCAGTGGTAACTGGAATTCTTCAACTATAGATTATTGGAGATGATACGGTCTAGAGAGCAAGCTCTAGAGAGCAAGAATTGAGCCTTATCTAAATTTACCTGCAAGAAATCCACTTAATGAGACTTTTCTTCACATAATAAAAAGAGACATTTCCTCACAATGTTATCACTCCTGTTTTAATGAATTAACAATTTTTCTTTTATTTTTTAAATTCAGTAAATTGAAATATCTTTATGTTCACAAACTTCATTTATTTATTTTTGATTTGAAGATGGGTTAGCATTTTACATCTTTGAATACTATGAAATTATTAGATGCAATTAAAACCTGCAAGTAAAAACATAGGTATTTGCTATTTAAAGTATAGAAATCATAGAAGTAATGGGTATTTAAAAAAAATAAAAATGCTTTTGATTAGGTGTCCTGATGATACAATATATAAAAATATTTAGTAAACAATTTCCTTAGCTTATTTCACATGAATAAACATATGTCCACTTTAAAAGTAAATTTTAAACATGGATTTTATATTTGTCTAAATCCTGTTATTCTGTTATGCAGGTTCCATGGATGAATTTCTTTTCTTTTAAAATGGAAATGCATTCAAATTTTTCCTTATCATTTGATATTGTAAAGTCTCTTGAAGATTGTGTTCCTCCAAAGCAAAAGCAATAAAATAACATTATGTTTGTTTCTAAATAACCTAAATATTTGCCAAATTATAGGTTAGTATATTTCTCTTAAATTGTTCAAGCTTTCCTTGAAAGAAATAATATGCATTCAGTGTATTTTTTCTCCTTAGGATATGAATACATAATTTTGGATGGAATTGTATTTGTAGAACTAAATAAATTATATGATTTATCTGAGCAAAGCTTAGTAAAACATTATCACAATGGTCTTTTCCACATGTTCATTTAAAATAGAACCTTTAAAAATTGATGCTCCTTTTCATTATCAGTTCTTCGCATTCTCATGATGCTTAATCATTATGATTCTACAATATAACAGGTCCCACTTTAATGCTAAACTCAGTCAACACTTCTATAGGGTGGATCATACCCTAATCTGTAAAGTCATTCATTCAGCCTTCACTATTAATTAAAAATCAAGGAGACAATACCTGTGAATCAAATATTTTCAATACAGAGATGTTCCATTCAAAGGGTATATTATAGAGGTGTTTTTTTTTTTTGTTTGTTTGTTTGTTTTGTTTTGTTTTGTCAGTTAAGTGCTGAAGAGGACCACTGAGCTCCATTCCAATGATAAACATTTTTTATTGCTTTTCATCTTTCTTTTTTTTTTTTCTTTTTCCTTTTCCTTCCAATAAGCAGAGATGTTTTCACATAGTCTGTACCTGTGATTTCATGGATATGAAATTTTCCTGTTGAAGAATTATCTTTTTTTGATAATGACTTCTGTTCTGCAATTTCTCTTTGTAAGTTTTCTAGGGACAATAAGAAAAAGATTTCCTCAAGTTCACAATGCTAGAATGTATTAAAACTAAGGCTTGAACTCAGGTCTTTCTCTTTATGAAAACTTTTTTATCCATTTACTCATGGATGTCATTTATCCATTATGCCATATTTTTACTTAATAAATCCTTTTTTGAATTGAATGAAAATAATATAATTTCTTATAATGTCCAGGCTAGCTCTCTGGAGGGCTTCAGGATCAGTCAAAGTCCTTGGTCTTTAGGAGGAGAAGTGAAGGAGGCAGGCAAGCTGCCATGTGGCTCAATAAAGATGGATCCTGGACTCTGGGGTCTGAAGTTTGGAACCTGAAGTCTTCCCTGTTGAGTGTGCTGTGGCAGAAACTCTGATTCTCTCCCTCAGCCCTCCAATCATTCCCTACCATTATCTCACCACAACACATTCAGCAAGCACTGATAGTGAGGAGAGCCATCACATCTCCATATCATCTAAGTATATGTTTATAGAACGATTATCTCACATTGAGTAGGTATTTAGCCTTAAATACTCTGCTGTCTTATATTCAAGTACACTTTTTCAGAGTTCTAGCCCTCTGCAATCCTTCCCCTCTACAATTTCTATTGGATAATCCTATTATAGGATCACAGAATTTTAGGATTAAAGCTAGAAAGGACATGATGGATTATTGAGAACAAATCTTTCTCTCACATTTTATAGATAAGGACATTAGTTATCCAGGATTATAGACCTAGTAAATATCTGAGTTCCAGTACTTTTTTTTTAATGTATAATTTTAAAACAAATTTGGTGCAAGAAAAATCACATGGGGGAGGAAACATTAGAAAGAAGAAAACAAATAAAAAGTGAAAATGCTTCAGTTCATATTAAATCTTCATTGTTCTCTCTCTGGATGTGATTTGCATTTGCATTTTCAAATCTATTGGAAAATATATGTTAAAGCATTCTTTGGGGAACACATAACTCTTGTTCACTGTTGACCTTTCAGGACAGATATTAACTTAGAAAATGAGGTAATAGAGGATGATACTAAATTCCTGCCAATGAGGAGCTTCCCAGATAACATGGTCCAATAAACAGTCCAAAAAAGTACTATTTCTAGTTCATAATAACCAATCTTATATAAATCATAGGCAAATAGCCCCACCAAATTACTTGCATTAGGGCTTGTCTACAAATTATTATTTTAAGAGAAGCATCTTTAACTGATGAAAACTTAGATTCATTGATGACATTTGTTTTTTGTTCCTGATTCCACTTCTCTATATTTTTATTGATTTACTTTTTTTGTCTCATTTTGTTGAAATTT
This sequence comes from Sarcophilus harrisii, assembly GCF_902635505.1. Classification (NCBI taxonomy): domain Eukaryota; kingdom Metazoa; phylum Chordata; class Mammalia; order Dasyuromorphia; family Dasyuridae; genus Sarcophilus; species Sarcophilus harrisii. The sequence continues at coordinate 111,045,773 of NC_045431.1, read as the reverse complement.
CTTTTACATAATGTGCTGTTGAATAAAATCATAACTTGAAACTTCAAACTATTTGCATATAGTAAGGATATATGTCAGCTGAACACTAAAACTATGTTTGAGAAAATCTTTGGCGCTGCCATGAACTACCTTAGATACCCGAATTTGGACACTGTAGTAGGAAGTAATGGAGTCAATGCTTCATTATTCTGCCAAGGTACTTAATTAGAATGTACCCTGAAACAATGATGAGTTAAAGTACTATCATACAATATTATTCCTTGTCCTTGTTCTCAAAGAGACATCTTGACTTGTAAATGACTGGATCTAAAGAAAGCAGAGCCATGCAAAGTCATCACCTTCAGTTTCTTCTCCAGAGTCATCTGAATGCAGTGACAATATATAGACCAGGACAACTGGAAATAAAATTAGCTGCAGTGGGACATGCTTATTAGCTCTCATTTTGTCTGGAATAACAGTGAATTAAGACTAGGTAAGAAATGAGATAAAAGATGGCCATGTTTGATTACTGAAAAAAGAAATCAAACTGATATGAGAAGACTCTAATGGTTTCTGGTCAAAACAGAAGTAGTTGCTATTTATTCACTTTGAGCCATTCAAACCCAAATGACTATGTGAGGTTTGGGCTGGGATCTATTGTTAGACAATCTAAGGGAACCAGACTGACTTTTAATATACAGAAGAAGAGAACATAAAATGTTAGTGGAATGACATTGTCTGAAGTAACAAAGGCTTCCTTCATGAGAAAACCCTAAAGGACTTGTGCATATTTTCTGAATAGTGCTATTCTGTTAAAGGGGTCTCTCCATAGGCATATAATATTCCTAAAGAATTCAGCAGGAATATATTCTTCAGTTATAAATGGATCTGAGAACTATTTACAGATCACAATGATTTAAAAGCCTACAATACAATTTATTAGTGAAAAATTTATTAATGAGATCTTGCAGATGCCAAACAGCTGATTGATCAGAGATAAGCAGACCTGTCAGAGAAGGTGAGAGAAATTGGGAGAACCATATAATCTTTTATATAGTCACTTTTGACAATGAAAGATGTCTGAACTATTAAGAAAACAAAGAAACAAACACAAAAACTCTACATGGTAAAATCAATCAATCAATTAATTAAGAAACATTAATTAAACAACTATTATGTATAGCCTCTAAGCTAAGCACTTGAAACATAGTCACTTAATCCATCTCTTTGAATGAATTCATGTGTTACAAAATCTTGATTGGTCTCCAACCAATAATAGAGAGTCAAAATTATATTCTGAAATTCAGAAATAAAGGTATGACTTGTGGTAGGTGAGTAGGTACATGTAATACATAGAATTTTATGCGAAGAAACTTATGTGTTTGTATGTGTTCATTTCTCTTTGTGTTTCTAAAAAGATATTCAGTGTGCTGGTATTCAATATTTCTTCATTTGCTATAACTAACGATTCCATGTATGGAGGATTTTGTGCTGGTTTTTTTAAAGAAAGAACCTCCCCACCCCCCACCCCCCAAAAAAATGCTGGGCTATAAAAAGAACCTGGAATGAAACTGAGTTCATTTACAATTTACAAAAGTATTTCTTATGGGACAACTGGATGGCACAGTGAATAGAGACCAGCCCTGAAATCAGGAGGACTTAGAGTTTAAATCTAGACTCAAATACTTGATACTTACTAGTTGTGTGACCCCAGGCAAGTGACTTAACTTCAATCATCTTGCCAAAAAAAAAAAAAAAAAAAAAAAAAAGCAAACAAACAAAAGTATTTATTGTCTGGGAAGACCTAGTCTAAGCAGAGCAGAGAGGAAGAATTCTCAGCTGCTCAAGAAAAAGGTGGGATATCTATATTTTTCAGAGGCTTTTGAGCAGGAAATGGGGAATTAAGGAGAAGAGGATGCCCATAGCCAATAAGCCAGAATATAAGGTATTTAGAAATTCCCAAGTCTATGTTTGGAAAATCTTTAGTATGCAGTTTGCAATTAAAAGAAATTGATTTGACTGAAGCATCATAGAGATAGCCTTGAGACATTACTAGAGATCTCTGGATTCTTGATATATTTCATTTCTAACATTCTCTCACACAGATGATTAGAAATGTTGTGGCAAATATGTGATAAATACAAATCAACTTTTTTATCTTGACTTTGATAAAATAAATTTAAAAAGAGAAACTTGTGATTCTTTATAAATTTAATGAAATAAATCTTAATGATGTCAATAGACTTTTCTCTGTTAATGCATCCATTCTTTTTTGACTTCTTGCAGTGGCTTGTTAATTTTCTCCTACATTATAATTCATGGCAATTTTATTCAGTTACTTGCAAATACTTACAAGTTGTGATTTTAAAGATTTCCACTGCTTTTGAATAGTATTATTCTGTAATTGTTCCTAAATTAGCATGCTAGAAACAAAATAAATTAATGGCATAAGAGTTTTTGCAGCAAAAGTTCCCTGTCAAAAACTAAAGATAAATCTTATTGATCACAACAATATGGCACACTTAAAGAAATACCAACTATATTAAAAAAAAAAAAAGAAAAAGAAATACCAAATAATCTTCCAGAGTAATTTACTTAGGTTCCACTTACTTGTAGTCCTTAGGAACGAATATGGCCCTTTATTCACTTTATGTCTACAAGTTCAGATTTCTGTGTATTAAGAATTGCCTAAATGACAAAAACCTGTGTAAAATGCCACTAAGAAACCCATTTGCTCTCGCAAGAGACTTTTTAATTAACAGTCACATCTGTGCAAGTACACTATATTTTGCAATGCTAGCAACAACTTAAACCCCATTATTAAATTATAAAAAAAAATGTATAAATCTCCATGGACCTGTTTAGCGTTTAGAGAGGCAAGCTCAAATGCAGCTCAAAGCCTCTAGAGCCTGGGTAGCAAATGCCTAAATTTTATGTAATGATGTTATTAAATATTTAGTATGATAATATTTTGAGCACCCTTTGGACATCAATGACATTAAAATTTAACCTGTTTAAGTGGTTAAAGGTGACCTGAATAAATTCCATTAGAAGATTATTTCAAGGCTAATTAAGATTGTAGTGATTTCTGAAGATATGCTTTTTTTTAAGTGACATGAGTCTCCAGTTAAATGTTTAAAAAAATTAAACATATATTAAAGTGAATGATAAAGCTTCAATAGTCCTTTATAGCACTGCAGAATAGAAATCACAAAAGAAAACTTGGATAAAAACTTTTTTTTTTTGTTTTGCCTTTGTATGATCCTGATCTAACTTTGAAAATTCAGCACTTAAATCATTATTAGCCCTATTATCTGTGGTTTTATTAAAAAATAAATTGGTATGTTCTGTTATTCCTTTTCTTTACATATATATGTATGTGTGTGTAATTAAATATACATATCAATAAATATTTATAATCATTAATATAAACCTATATATACATATATGTGATAGCTCACTATGCTTGTTTATCCTGTTTCTCTGAAGATTGTTCCTTTATAAGTCCAAGTCTTTCCATGCTTTTCTAATTCTACCAATTCTTCATTTCCTACATCATAGCAATATTCTCACCTTATATTTACTGGTTATTTTAAATAGTCTAAAACAATATTGAATGATATGGCTGACATATAGTATAGTTTCCTTTTTGTGATTAAATCTATTTTAGCTGTAACTTTGAGATCTTGACTACCACCCCTGCTTTATTTTTATATGATAAATTCTACTCATGGTTTATGTTTGCTTCTATCTCTATTACCTATCTTTCTTTACTCCTTTACTTTACTTCTACCCACTACCTTGCCCTCCTATTATTTAACCTTGCCTCCCTCCAAGGATCTCTCCCTTATCCTTTCCCTCCACTCTATTCCTCTTGATCCCATTCCTATTAATTTACACAACCATCTATAGCTCACATCCTATTCCCTCACCCTATTATTTCTTTCAAAATTTAGAAGACATTTATTCTCTTCTAAAGATTTATATTGTTCTCTCTTTTACCCGTGATATGATGTGAGTAGGCTCCCTTTAAAAGCCCCTCCATTATCCTGCCTCCCCAACTTATCCCTCATCTTCTTATTGCTTTCTGAATTGAGAAGATGTTATGGGCCAGAACTCTGAAACAAGAATTCTTACAAGGTGTTAAGTCAGTGGAATTGATAAAGACAATGGTAGTTCAGTACATATACTTAGTACTTATTATAGTTCTACAAGATTCACACCTATGATGAAAGAGCATATAAGCTCGGACAAACTCAGCTAGGTTCATTCAGAGACGAGCAAAAGCAGGCTGGAGGCTGAAGGCTGAAGGCTGAAGGATGGAGCACAAGCCCTTGGACTCAGACAGATTCAACCCATCTCACACCACCTTGGTAGTAGGCTCTCCTCCTTCACTTCTCCACTGAAACCAAGACTCTGGAAGACCTCCAGAAAACTAGCCAAAGTCCAAGTGAAGGAGAAAGGACTTTGAAGGAGATAATAGAGAATTTGGACTTTAACCCCTAGCTACTTGTGTGGTGATTACTGAACTGAAACTAAGGCTGCTCCTGGAGGACCCCAAAGAAACCAAACCAAGAAGAAAATTATAAGAAGACTTTTTTGCCTTCTAGATATATATATCCTGTTTCTTCTAACCTATTCCCAATGAGCATAAGGTTTCAAAAGTACCAACTCTGTTCCCTCTATCTAGTTCTTGATTCTTGTATTGATTCTTCTTTTTGTACCTCATTTATATAATTGATGCAGTTACTGGCAGTGCAGACAGTTGTGAGAATTGGGGTGAGGAATCCCCTCTGGTTGGCGCAGGTCCAACATTAAAGAAATCATATACACCTGAAAAAGGATGAATGACAGAAAAGGAAAGTTTATTGTTCACTGAGAAGGGGCTCTCTTAGTGGGCAAATTCCTAATGAGGAATTTTGCAAAGAATGTTTGAACAGAACCCTGCTTTATGGCTAAGTTTTGGTCTAGGGGCTGGGGGGCAGTTTAAGCTGATTATTAGACCAAGATCTCCAATTGAATGAAATCATTCTGGAGGATTTTTTTTCCCCTAGAGTCTGGAATTTCCTGAAGGGGATCTGGGCTACTCCCAAAAGATCAATGGCGGGTGATTTGACCAAGATCTCCAATCGAATGACAAGCCCCTTGTGAAGGACTGCAGCCACAATTCTTTTGTGGGTTTTTTTTTGTTTTGTTTTGTTTTTTTTGATATACAGTGTTTTTGTGGTCTTTTAAGATAGTCATTGCTAGGTCTTATGTGATTCTTATAGTGACTGTTGTAATTATTTTTGTTGTTATTGTTGTTGATCCCAATATTTTCCTCCATGACTTATGAGTTTCAGAATTTGGCTATGATGTTCCTACAAGGTTTCCTAGGAGGATCTCTTCCAGGCAACAATCAATGGATTTCTTTTTTTTTTTCTTTTAATTTTCTGTTTCTACTTTTCCTTCTTGTTCTAACACTTCAGTATAACTTTCTTTAATTATTGCTTATATTATTATATCAAGATTCTTTTATTGATCATATCTTTCAAGTAATCTAATTATTCTTGTTTTCTTGACTTTTAGATCATTTATTTTGTCTTACAATGTCTTCTTTCTTCATTCTTTATATTTTGTTTTATTATTTTTTGACCTCTTATAATTTTGTTGGTTTCCCCTTACCTAACTCTAGTTTTCCAGGGGTCATTTTCTTCCTTAAGATTCTGAATCTCCTTTTCTGGTTGGCTGACTTTGTTCTCATAATTTTCTTATTTTTTCTTTGATTGTTCACACACACACACACACACACTTTAAAATTTTTTTTTCCTCAATCTCTCTCATTTGATTTTAAAAGTCTTTTTTGAGTTCTTCTATGAATTTCTTTGGGCAGGTAGCCATTTAAGTATTGGACATTACTCTCTGAAGCCCAAAACAACATAGGATGTTTTTATGTGATGTGTAGCTGTAATCTGTCATATGTCTTCTCTCCCCATTACACTAATAGTTCCTTCAGAGAAGAGACTTACTTTTCTGTTTTTAACCTCCTCATTTAATACTCTTTGTGAATAAAATGTGTTCAATAAATTTTTCCCATATATTTTTTGTTAAAAATATAAAACCTCGAGATAAGAAGCATAAGTAAAATTATGATCATTCTATTTATAAGGAAAATGAAACCTATAGAAAAGAGGAGAATTATCTACAATCCCTGACATACTAATTTGGCACATCTTCTAATACCATTTCCTGGGCTATTTTTTTACTATATTTTGTATCTACTTTTTTGTATTTGTGCCCAAAACTAGACATGTTCATTGCCACCAAAATATTTTTTACTCCCAATTAAAGATTATACTTATAGTTATATAACCCAAATTACTAAAGCATGTTACTAATTAGGCTAAATTTATAGATTTGGAACTCCTTAATTACATTATTCTGTTATAATTTCTATTATTACTGTATGAGAAATATTTCTTATATGAAGAAATTGTCATACAACCATATGCCATTAATCATAAAGGAAACTGGATGACAGAACCCAAGTCCAGCTTGTTCAGAAGTTTCTTAATTAGTTAGGTCTTTATGACCTCATGTTTGTTTGTTTTTTAGCTTGTTTGTGGGTTTTTTGGTAAAGATACTGAATTAATTAGCAATTTTCTTCTCTGTCTTTTTACAGATGAGAAAACTGAGGAAAACAGGGCTAAGTGACTTTCCAAGAGACTAGTAAGTGTCCAAAGCATGATTTGAACTCAGGAAGATGAGTCTTCTTCACTCAGGCTGCTCATTTTATCCAGAGCTCCACCTTAGCCCAAATCAATCTACCTCTTGGTAATTTGATTGAAATCAAATTCTGTATATTAACTTATATGGCATGTGCTTCTATATTTTTCCTCATTAAATGACTACTTCATCTCTGATTTTAACTTTACTTTTTCCATTTCAAATTTGTATAAAATCTAATATAGATCGGATGATTTCATTCCATAACTGACATAAATCATCAGTGACTCTCCATACTAAAAATGGTTTTGACCACAGTTACAGACAGCCATATTATAAACCTTGTAGATTTTTCTTGGTTAATTTTCCCCAGAGTAATCTGTTCTCACAAGAACCTCTTTCTAAATTATTATGACTAATTTTTATTTCGGCTGCCCTATCGCCATGTAAATGAATCAGTGTTTAATCAGCTTGGTCATCTCTATATGTTCCAGTTATGCTCAGAGTTAACTCACAGAATCTTGGACCACTTGTTGACTATTTATGTTCCAATCAACTGTAATTGCCTTTTGATTTTAGATGATTGTTATCTGACTCATTTCCCTTAGTTCCATCAAATTACCTCCCTTACATAAGCTATATAAATCTCATTACTTCATTTGAGGTATAGGGACATAAGGAGATGTCACCTCGTCTACTTTCCTTTGCTATTTAAATTATTAATTAACTATTCTAATCTGTTTACTGACTTGACTAAACTTTTGTGTTACATATAATAGAATCTTCTCTTTATTTTCACTAAATATTGTCCCTTCAGCAGTGAGATTTTATATATGTGTGTGTGTATGTGTGTGTATACATATACATATATGTGTATATATATCTTCTTGTCCTTTGTGCTGAATACTTGCCATTTTTCAAAGGGATTTCTCTTTTTGAGTATGGGCATTAAATAGAACACATGTTAAATATATTTGATTTTTCTAACATTGAGTTTGATAGAACTCTGGATACAATGTTCTTGTCTTAGTCATTTGGTCTTAGAGACGTTCATATTAAATTGCATCTAATTTTTTGTAGCTGTTATATCAGTGTTTATATTTATTTGAACACATCTAGATCTCTTAAAAAAAAAAAGATTGGGTCAGAATGAATATAGCAAGATAACTTTTTCTCTAGATTTCCTCTTCATCAACCACTTTCTCAATATCAATCAAAATGTAGTCCAGAATAGCAATTTGTAAATTTAAGAGACATTGTTTCTACATAGTCCATTGAACCTTAACCCTGGAAGGGCTAGTAGAGGTTGATAAATACAATCCCTTCCTTTCACTAATGAGGAATATAAGGCCCTAAGAAGTTAAATGACTTACCAAGAATCCCCACATCAGTGCGTCTTGAATAAGATTTGAACCCAGGAGTTCCTTTCTTCTTGTTCAGTGGTCTGTTCAATAGAGCTGCCTTTCCTAAGAGTTTTGAGTATTGGGGAAGATGTATGTATAGACATAAAATTCTCTCATAGATAGAAATTTTAAAAAATTGTAACCATTGTACTAGATGATGTCCAAGATGTGTTCTATCTCTAAATCTTTTAATCCTCTAAAGAATAGTTCTATTTCATGAATTGAATTATTAAAACAGGATATTTAAAAGACATATAAAGTGGACTAGAAAACATATAAGCCACATATTAACAAAATTCTTCATTAATTCTTTCAGACCACTGAGACTGTTAAATTACCACATCAGTATTTAATAATTAGATAATGCAAAAGGCTGTTATTTTATCCTTGTTCTCAAAGAGGACCTTGACATAAAGAAGATGATGCTATGACTTGCAAGGATTTAAGTGAGTACGGGTTGTGAAAAGTTGCAGCCTCAATCTCTCCTCCAAAACTATCTGAGTCTAATGGCAAGATATAGATCAAAATGACTGGAGTAGGCTCAGGAGATCTTGGACTTCTAAGGCAAGGTTTTTGACAGATCTCAGTTTGACTGAGTCAATTCCCATTTGGTGATTAAGGCTGAATAAGAAATGAGGGAAGGGATGAACACTTTTACCTAGTCAAAAAAATGAAAATCAGTTTGGAAAGGGAAGATTCTCAGTTTCTGGGCAAAATAAACAATTGCTATTTATATTCTGTGTGAGTCATAAGGACCCAAACAAAGACCAAGTGAGGCTTGGCTGGGACCCACTGCAAACTAATAACAGCCAGAGTGATATGTGTTTAAGGCTTGATTAAGAAAGAGCATTAGAGATCTCTATTTGAAAAGGCTAGGATCTCTCATTGCATCCAGGACCATCTCCAGTCAACCTGATATCTTGGCACTAAACCCAGATGACTCCAGAGGAGAAAATGGGCTGGTGATTTAGCAAAAGCACAAAGAACAACTTGTAAGTAACAGTTGGGGCCCCATTGAGCACCCAGCTGGCCAGTTCCAGCTGGATAATGAAGCTCCTTTCCTTCCTTTATTCTTCCTATCCTCTCTCTCTACTTTTTTTTTCCCCCTCTCCTTTCTTCCTTCTTTGTTTTCTCCCTTCTTTCCATCCCTTCCTTTTTCCCCCCCTTCCCTCTTTATTTTTTCCCCCTCCTCTCTTTCTGTTCTCTCCCTATGTCCACAGAGGGTATCATACCCTTATCTGCAACTACACTCCCACAGGAATGTACATTTTCATTGCTGAAACTTCACATGATACCTTGGAGTATATGAATACAAAAGGCTACCATGAAAACAGTTCCCTAAAGATGCATACACAGCCCTTCAATATTAATCACATTTCTCTGCCTGGGGTGTATTGCTGTGTTATAATTAGATTTCTCTTTTTCTGTTGCAAAGTGTATCCTGGTGCCAGAAAAATGTTAACTTCCAAAGGTTCCTAGCTTGTGATGAAGAACTTAGATTAGATCCCCTGAAAATTTGGGTCATTACATTAGACTCCTACCTTGATAAATTTTTCAATCACAAACATGTTATTACTCACTTGCATTCATTGCATAGTGGTACAAATGTAAAAAGATATACAGCAGGATGTTTTTTAAAATGTCATTTCTTGAATAGCAATTGATTTTGCAGGCCTTTTGGTGGTAATTTCTTTGGACTCAATAGGCAGCCAATTAGCACTGTAGGATATAGGATTTTAACATCACAAACAAGTTATTCACATGTCCCAGGATTAAATTAATATTTCTTTCTCTTTTAATTCTGTGCAAGGAGTGTTGATGATGAGACCAAAAACATTAGATCAACTTCTGAAAAAACATACTTTTTGAAGAAATTGTCTTTCAACTCCAGTGTATTTTTATTTCTCTTTAATATTTCTGAGTTAACACTAAAGGTGACTCATTTGGAGAATAATATGCTAAGTTATTAATGTAATTAAATACAGACTTAGCATCTCATAAGAGCGCAGTATGCACACCAGAGAATTGTGATTAGTATGAAAGGGCAAGAAAGGTACTTCAGAAGTTGATCATTGTTAAATTATGGTGGATCAACCAGTCATTTAAAGTAAACACTCTTTTGTTTTCCTTCAACCCATTGATATTGAACCTGTATGGAGAAACTAAATTTAATAAAGTGGTAGTTTGTAAGTTATCATTTCAAGAATTAATAGATATCAGAGAAATTCTCGAGTTGAATAAAGCAAAAATTAGATTTATTATTATGATTTGTACATTTTTATGTAATAATGGATTGGAGCAAGGGATTTTATATTTATTTCAACAAACCAGTGCTTTAGAATTGTGGGCTCATATTTGGCACATGGGAAGACTTCTTGAAAGATGAATTCTTCATATTTTAATATTTAAGTGCATGAAAGGAAAATACCCATTTCGAGATTTTGAGTCAATGGAATCATTTAATTCAGCGGTCCCCAATTTTGTTGCTGTTATCCCATGATAGGCTTTATCCTTAAGAAAGGATGTTAAACATGTTAAACAATAAAAATAATGTAATATATGCCTGTATCATTTTTAAATACTTTTAGTACTTAAAATGTCATTAAATAAACTCTTAGCAAGAGTTCTAGTGGTTAATGGATCATTAAGTGGGAACTACTAATATAGACTAGGCCAAGTCAGTCATTTTACATATGAGGAAATAAGACCCAGAAAGCTTAAGAATCCTACCTGATGTGATAACAACTAATAAATAGCTTGTTTGAGGAGTTGAAAGTTAACAATTCTAGATTTAGAAACTGGATCTCTTTTTCTATGAAGTAAAATTCTCTGAATACCTAAATACTGACACATCAAGGTATAGTAGTAAAGACTTGGAGTCAGGAAAATTTGGATTCAAATCTTACCTCAGATATAAATTTTGGAGCCCTGGAAAATCATGTATTTTCTTTGTGATTCAGATTCCTTTTCTATAAATTGAAGACATTGGATTTAGCTAATTTCTACATCTAATTTTATGATCATAGGATCCTAAGTAATGGTCATTAATATTGTAAGCACACCATGGATTTCAATTAAATATTTCAATTTAATAAGATGATACTTTGCATGTTGCCACTCCAGTGTTAAAAGAAAATATCTCCCAAAAGACACAAACTCACTTTCCAGAAGTAGTAAGACCTCTGTTAGAATACCTTTCCTTAAGTTTTATCATTCCATTTGTGAAACCTAACAATTCCATTCCTAGTCAAAAAAAGAAAAAGGAGGTATTATTCTCTACATGTTGGAAGTTAGAGAAGGAAACTGTTATGAATCATCAGTTCACATCAGCAGTTTGTGATGTTTAGAAATTTCATCTGGCACAAAATGCCACTGCCAGAGTTTTTATCAAGAACTGGGTAATCTACACTGCTTTCTACTATAAGTCCAATTGATTTTCAAGTATTATACTTGATTCATAAGGTTCTTAACAACTTGGAATTCAAATGCCTTTCAGATTCCTTCATATATGTATATATGTATATCAATTACATATATGCACATGCATGTGTGTGTGTGTATATATATATATATATATATATATATATATATATGCTCCCCAATTACATTTTAAGGATTGGGGCTTATTGTTTTGTTTTTCTAAGATGCCATTTTTCATGATTGAGGTTTGGTAACTTTTTTCATAATTATAATAAATATTCCAAATACAAATGAATCAATTAATATACATTATTGTTAGATTCTATTGAAAAAGTATTTTTTTCCAAATGACAAAAAAAAAAAATAGTGTTTTTCTTAACTACAATTTTTCTTACAACAGTCATACTTTGTAAAGACTTTTTATGGAGGATGTACTGCTATAAATAAAGTGGCTTTACATATTAGCCAGTCCTTAGGTTTTGATCCCAAGTTCTTCTATGTTTTGTTTCAAAGCCTATCAGTGATTGATACTAAAGGCCTAAGTTGAGCTGAATTTTAATTGAACTAGTTACCCAAGATCTATTTTTGAAACCAGGTGAATTTTAAGTTTCATAGAAATTACAAAACTGAATCATGATCTCCTCTCCCTGATTTCCTTATTCAATCTGACAGAATAATAGGATATCTGCTCTGTATTTAAGGTAGAGAAAAACGGTTGGTAAATGACATATAACATTTTTATAATTATTTCTATTGTTTTAAAGTGTCATTAAGGAAGTTTTAGCAAGACACTCTTGGACCATTGTTGTGAATACTCAAGTATTTCATGAATGCAGGTAGGAATTACTGACATAACCCAATTTGTCCAAAAAAACAGAGTAAGAACTCCAGAAATTTGAGATAGGAGGAATAATGAGAGGAAGAGGAGGAGGAGGAGAATAAGGGGGAGGAGGACAAGAAGTAGTAACAATGGTGACAAAAATAATTTATAGAAATTTATAGAAAGCTTTAAAGTTTGTGAAGTACTTTACATATTTTATGCTCTCCATTATTTCCCTTTTACAGATGAAAAAACTGAGGCTTAGTAAATTCCTTTATGTCAACATGTGTAGTAAGTATATGAAGCAAAATTACAAAGCAATATGGAATTTTATTTTCACAATAATTCTGAGAGATAGGAACAATTTTCCATTTTACAGGCAAATAAACTGAAGCACAGTTTGAATATCTCACTCAGGATCATACAGATAGATAGGTTGGATTTGAACTCAAATCTTTTTCTCTCCAGGTTTAGTGCTCCATCTACCAGGACAGCTGGTGATCTCTTTACTTCAAAAAAAAAATAAACAAACAAAATACTATCAACATCATAATGGAATTTTAAAAATCATATGTTTCATTCCTTGAAAATGGTTTTTATATGACCACGTATTAGATGAATATAGGCTATTTTATGGACATTTTAAATATTATATAGAGAATGTGGAAATAAACCAAATATATGTAGTGCACTGGGGAAAAAGTGATTAACCACCAATGAGAAAATAATTTTGTATTAGAATATGACAAATTGTTTTCAGGACTACAAGAACATGTTTTGGTTTGTTTAAAAGAGATACACAATCAAGATGTGTTTATTTTTTATAGCCACTTTGTCTTTGGTAATACTTACTGCAAATCTCAAATACAGAATATTTGTACAATAATGTTATGGGGGTAAAAGAGGAGGAGGAGAACTAAACTTGAAGTTAGAATTTTTTTAAAATATATTATAGTCGGGAGGCAAATTTACATGTGAATTTTACCAAACATTTAAAGAACAATTGGCCCCAATGCTATATAAATTATTTGATAAAATAGGGAATGAAGGAGTCCTACCAAATTCCTTCTATGACACAGACATGGGACTGATACCTAAACCAGGTAGGCTGAAAACAGAGAAAGAAAATTATAGACCAATCTCCCTAATGAATATTGATGCTAAAATCTTAAATAAGATATTAGCAAAAAGACTACGAAAATCATCTCCAAGATAATACACTATGATCAAGTAGGATTTATACCAGGAATGTAGGGCTGGTTCAATATAGAAAACTATCAATATAATTAGCCATGTTAATAACCAAATTAACAAAACCATATGATCATCTCAATAGATGCAGAAAAGCATTTGATAAAATCCAACATCCATTCCTATTAAAACACTTGAGAGTATAGGAATAAATGGGCTTTTCCTTAAAATAATCAGCAGCATCTATTTAAAACCATCAGTAAGCATCATATGTAATGGAGACAAACTCAACCATTCCAATAAGATCTGGAGGAAACAAGGTTGCCCACTATCACCATTACTATTTAATATTGTATTAGAAACGCTAGCTATAGTAATAAGAGCTGAGAAAGAATTAAAGGAATAAGAATAGGCAATGAGGAAGCCAAATTATCACTCTTTCCAATGACATGATAGTATACTTAGAGAACCCTCAGAGATTCTGCTAAAAAGTTATTAGAAATAATCCACAACTTTAGCAAAGTTGCTGGTTATAAAAAAAAACCCACATAAGTCATCAGCATTCTTATATATCACTAACAAAATCCAACAGTCAGAGTCACAAAGAGAAATTCCATTTAAAGTAACTACTGATAATATAAAATATTTAGGAATCTATCTGCCAAGGAAAATCAGAAACTTTATGAGCAAAATTACAGACCACTTTTCACACAAATTAAGTCTGATTTAACCAATTGAAAAATATTAAATGCTCTTGATAGGGTGAGCAAATATAATAAAGATGACAATATTACCTAAACTAATCTATTTATTTAGCGCTATACCAATCAGACTCTCAAAAACTATTTTAATGACCTAGAAAAATAACAACAAAGTTCATATGGAAAAACACAAGGTCAAGAATTTCAAGGAATTAATGAAAAAATCAAATGATGGTGGCTTAGCTGTACCAGATCTAAAATTATATTATAGAGCAGCAGTTACCAAAACTATTTGGTATTGGCTAAGGAATAGATTAGTTGATCAGTGGAATAGATTAGGTCAGGATAAACAGTCAACAAATATAGCAACCTAGTCTTTGACAAACCCAAAGATGCCAGCTTTTGGATAAGAACTTACTGTTTGATAAATATTGCTGGAAAATTGGAAACTAATATGGCAGAAACTAGGCATGATCCATACTTAACCAAGACACCAAGATAAGGTCAAAATGGGTTCATGACCTAGGCATAAAGAATGAAATTATTAATAAATTAGAGGAACATAGGATAGTTTACCTCTCAGACCTGTGGAAGGGAAGGTCTTTATGACCAAAGCAGAACTAGAGATCATTACTGATCACAAAATAGAAAATTTGATTATACCAAACTGAAAAGTTTTTGTACAAACAAAACTAATGCAGACAAGATTAGAAGGAAGCAATAAACTGGAAAATATTTTTACAGTCAAAGGTTCTGATAAAGGCCTCATTTCAAAATATATAGAGAATTAACTCTAATTTATAAAAATCAAGCCATTCTCCAATTGAAAAATGGTCAAAGGATATGAACAGACATTTCTCAGATGAAGAAATTGAAACTATTTCTAGTCATAGAAAAGATGCTCCAAGTCATTATTAATCAGAGAAATGCAAATTAAGACAATTCTAAGATACCACTACACACCTGTCAGATTGGCTAAGATGACAGAAAAATAATGATGATTGTTGGAGGGATGCGGAAAACTGGGACATTGATGCATTGTTGGTGGAGTTGTGAACGAATCCAACCATTTTGAGAGTAGTTTGAACTATGCTCAAAAGTTATCAAACTGTGCATACCTTTGATCCAGCAGTGTTACTACTGGGATTATATCCCAAAGAGATTATAAAGAAGGGAAAGGGACCTGTATGTGCACGAATGTTTGTGGCAGCCCTTTTGTAGTGGCTAAAAACTGGAAACTGAATGGATGTCCATCAGTTGGAGAATGGTTGAATAAATTGTGGTATATGAAAATTATGGAATATTACTGTTCTGTAAGAAATGACCAACAGGATAATTTCAGAAAGGCCTGGAGAGACTTACATGAACTGATGCTGAGTGAAATGAGCAGGACCAGGAGATCATTATATACTTCAGCAACAATACTATATGATTACCAGTTCTGATGGATCAGGCCATCCTCAGCAACGAGATCAACCAAATCATTTCTAATGGAGCAGTAATGAACTGAACTAGCTATGCCCAGAAAAAGAACTCTGGGAGATGACTAAAACCATTACATTGAATTCTAATCCCTACATTTATGCACACCTGCATTTTGATTTCCTTCACAAGCTAATTGTACAATATTTCAGAGTCTGATTCTTTTCTACAGCAAATAACGTTTTGGTCAGGTATACTTATTGTGTATCTAATTTATATTTTAATATTTAACATCTACTGTCATCCTGCCATCTAGGGAGTGGGGGGTAAGAGGTGAAAAATTGGAACAAGAGGTTTGGCAATTGTTAATGCTGTAAAGTTACCCATGTATATATCCTGTAAATAAAAGGCTATTAAATAAAAAAAAATAAATAAAAAATAAAGTCCTTTCCCTTTTCAAATCTGGGATTCAATAAAAATAAATAAATAAATAAAAATAAAATAAAATAAAATATATTATAGTAAGTTTATTTAATTTTAATACACATTGCTGTAAGAATCATGTTAAGAGAGAAAAATTAGAGCTAAAGGGAAAAAACATGGGAGAGATTAAAAAAAAAGAAAAAGAAAGTGAATATAGCATGTTGATTTACATTAAGTCTCCTTAGTTCTTTTTCTGGATGCAGATGGCATTTTCTGTGCAAAGTTTATTGGGATTGCTTTGCATAACTGAACCACTAAGAAGAACCAAGCCTTCCATAGTTGATCATAGCATATTCTTGCTCTTATTGTATACAATGTATTCCTGGTGTAATGCTGGAGAAACTGAGCAAGATAGAGATTAGAGAGTATTTAATAATTTATTAAATGGAGAGATATATTGGAATCAAATTGGATCCTTGGTTTGGTCCCAGGGCTGAATGAGACTATCTTCTCCAAGAATCCAGCAAACAGAGTTCTCAATGACATATATACACATGGCTCAGACTCAGGGGTAGAGGGAGGCGGGGCAGAGTCAGGGTACTGAGAGCAGTATGGGACTCTGACAGGATGGGGTGAGCCTCTGGAGATGAGATGACATAATCAGGGGGAGGCACCCCAGACATAGGGAGAGGCATCTTGATAAGAAGGAATCTGACATTCTGATATCTTGGGATGGGGAGAGGCATTCTGATATTCTAAAACATAAAATCTTTCAAGTATTCTGATAAAGAAGGAGGGGAGATTTTGCAGGACAGAGAAGCAGGGAAACTGAGTCAGGACTGGGTTAGAATAATTTGGGAAACTGAGTCAGGACAATAAAAGAGAACTGTGGCATAACACTGGTTCTACTTGTTTTGATCAGCATCAGTACATATAAATCTTTCCAGCATATATATAATCAGTTTGTTCATCATTTTTATAGAACAGTAACATTCCATTACCTTCATGTACCAAAACTTGTCCAGTTATTCCTCAATTGAAGGACATCAACTTTTTTTCCAATTCTTTGCTACCACAAAAAGAACTGCTATAGACATTTTTGCACATATAACCTTTTCCCTCCTTTATGATTTCCTTGGGATACAAACCCAGTAATAATACCACTGGTCAAAGGGTATACTCAGTTTTATTGCCCTTTGGGCATAGTTCCAGATTGCTCTCCAGAATGGTTGGGTCAGTTACAACTCCCCTGACAATGCATTAGTGTCCTACTTTTCAGAAATCCCCATCCAGCATTTATCTTTATCTTTTCCAGTCACTTTATCTAATCTGAGATGTGTGAGGTAGTACCTCAGAGTTGTTTTAATTAACATTTCTCTAATCCCTGGTGATTTAGGTCATTGTTTGTATATGACAATAGATGGCTGAAAAATCTACATCTCCTTTGACCATTTGTCAATTGGGGAATGACTTATATTCTTATAAATTTGACATAGTTCTTTATACATTTTAAAAATGAGAACCTTTATCAGAAATATAGGTTGTAAAGATTTTTTCCCAGCTTTGTTCTTCCCTTTTAATCTTGTTTCTGTTAGTTTTGTTTATGCAAAACTTTTTTTTTTTAATTTAATGTAATCAAAGTTGTCCATTTTGCCTTTCATAATGTTCTTTAGTTTTTTGGTTTTAAAATTCCTCCCTTTCTGAAAGATATGATAAGTAAATTATCCCTTATTCTCCTAATTTGTCTATTGTATTATTCTTCATGCCCAAATCATGTATCCATTTTTACCTTATTTTAGTGAGCCACTTACTAATGGCTTCTGGGGATCTAATTCTGACCAGGAGAATAGATGCCTTCATGAGAAACAATGAGAGGCAATTGCATTCCCTGACCTCTCTCTTCTTCCCTTTTGCCCCCAATTTATTTCTTTCCCAATTCACAAGCAACATATGCATCAGTAAAGGCTGATTTGCAATTCCTTCAAGTGTGTTAAGGGCTTCAAGTGTGCTGTGAGGGTCTTTGGAGAATGAGCTGTTGCTTCACACTTAGGCATAGTCCTAAATTATTTTCCATTTTTTCAAGCAATTTTTGTCAAATAGTGAGCACTGCTTGGACTTTGAGGATTTATCAAATACTAGATTGCTATAACCTTGACTATTATGTCATGTGTATCTAATCTATTCCACTGATCCATCACCATTTCTTAGCCAGTACCAAATGGTTTTGATGATTGTTGCTTTATAATATAGTATTAGGTTTGCTACTGCTAAACCACCATCCTTTGTATGTTTTTTCATTAATTCCCTTGATATTCTTGACCTTTTGTTCTTCCAGATGAATTTTGTTATTATTTTTTCTAGTTTTATAAAATAATGTTTTAGCTATTTGATTAGTATTGACCAGGGGAACCTGAGACTGAAGGGATGAACCCAAAACTTTCTCTCTTAAGGAGAAAGTCTCCTTCAATCCTGGCCTCTGTTAAAAGACCCCACCCAAGGGAAGCAGAATAAACAGCTTCATTCTGTTATCCTGAGAGAAGGCACCACCCTCATTGATAATACTCACTAATGATTAAGCTCTCTATAGAGGTAAAGATTAGTCCCACAAACACTCATTCAATTCTAAAATTCTCCATTCAAATTGAAGATTCCAGCCCAATTTCAGTTGCTCTAAGTTCTAGGATCTGCCCATAAAACTCAGTACCACCAACAAACCTCTTTACAAACTCTCCTGATTGTACTAGGGGCTTTTGTCCAAAGAGAGTCTTTTTTTTAGTGAAATTCAGAAATAAATTTCCCTATTCTTTGCCACAGATAAATAGGGCTCCTGAATTTTAGTCACAGTGAACTCACATCACTCCCTGTTTCTCTGTCTTTCTCTCTTTTCCTCCTTCTCCAAGCTCAGGTTCTAACCTCATCAGTATAGCACTGAACAAGTAGGCCAATTTAGGTAGAATTGTAATTTTTATTTTATTATCTGAGCCTAGCTATGAACAACTGATATTTTTCCAATTGTTTATATCTGATTTTATTTGTGTGAGAAATGTTTTGTAATTGTATTCATATAATTATCGGATTTGTCTTGTCAAGTAGACCCCCATTATTTTATTATTTTGGCTATAATAATTTTAAATAGAATGTCTCTATCTCTTGATGAACTTTGTCAGTAATATACAGAAATATTGATGATTTGTGTGCATTTATATATATATATATATGTATATATATATATATATATATATATATACATATACGTATATATTTCCTGCAACTTTGCTAAAGCTGTGAGTTGTTTCCAGTAGGTTTTTGAATGATTTTCTAGGATTCTCTAAGTATATCATCACATCATCTGCAAGACTGGTAGTTTTATTTCCTCATTACCTATTCTAATTCCTTTCATTTCATTTTTTTTTATTGCTAAAGTCTACATTTCTAGTACAATGTTGAATAATAGTGGTGATAATGGACATCCTTCTTCATCCTGATATTATTGGGAATGTGTCCAGCTTCTCTCCATTACAAATAATGCTTGCTATAAGTTTTAGATAGATACTGCTTATTATTTTAAGGAAAGCTCCTTTTATCCTTTTGCTCTTTAGTATTTTTTATAGAAATGGGTGCTATATTTTGTTAAAAGCTTTCTCTGCATCTATGGGGTTAATCATATGATTTCTATTGCTTTTGTTATTGATTGATTATGATACTAATTTTCCTGATATTGAATAAGCCCTGAATTCCTAGTAAAAATCGCACTTGGTTATAGTGTATCATACTGCTGATAAATTGTTGTAATCTCCTTTCTAATATTTTATTTAAAACGTTTACATCAATATTCATTTAAGATATTGGTCTGAAATTTTCTTTCTCTATTTTAGCTCTTCCTGGCTTAGGTATTATTACCATATTTGTATCATAGAAGTAATTTGGCAGTACTCCTTTATCTATTTTTCCAAATATTTTACATTGTATTGAAATTAATTGTTTAAATAGTTGGAAGAATACACTTGTGAATCTATCTAGCCCTGGAGATTTTTTTCTTAGGAAGTTCATTAATGTTCAATTTATTTTTCTATAATGCCACTATTTAAGTATTGTATTTCCTTTTCTGTTAACCTGTCAATATATTTATCAATTTCTATTAGATTGTCAAACTTGCTTCAGTTGACTTGGGCAAAATGGTTCCTAATTATTGCTTTAATTTCTTTTTCATTAGTGGTGAGTTCTCTCCTTTCACTTTGATGCCGATTTATTTTTTCTTTTCTTTTTCAAATTTAACCAAAGGCTTATAAATTTTTCCCTAAGAAATGCTTTGGCTGCATCCCATAGGTTTTTTCTTTATTGTCTCATTGTTGTCATTTTCTTGAATAAAATTAGGGATTATTTCTGCGATTTCTTGTTTGACCTACTTATCAGATTTCTTAATTTCCAATTGTTTTTTAGTTTATCTTTTCCTGGCCATTCATTGAATATAATTTTTTTCTTTCATTCTGATCTGAACAAGAACCATTTACTATTTTTGTCTTTTTGCATTTGATTGTGAGGTTTCTGTGCCCTAATACATCATCACTTTTTTGTGTAAGTGCCATTTATTGCCAAGAAAAAGTTGTGTTCCTTTCTGTCTCTGTTCAATTTTCTCCAGAAGTCTATGATATCTAGGTTTTCTAGGAGCCTATTAACCTCCCTAGTCTTTTTCTTGTTTATTTTGTGGTGAAATTTGTTTGTTTCTAAGAGGTTAGATTTAAGGTCCCTCATTAAAATAGTTTTACTGTCTGTTTCTTCCTGTAACTGGCCTAAAATTGTAATGCTGGAGAAACTGAGCAAGATAGAAATTAGAGAATAATTAATAATTTATTTAATGGGGAGATTTACTGGGACCAAAAAGATCCATGGTTTGGTCCCAGGGCTGAAAGAAACTATTGTCTCCAAGAATCCAGCAGTGAATGTCAGATACAAGATTCTTTTATAGGGTGATAAGAACAATAACATAATGGGGGAGGTACCTGAATGGGGATGACCTAATGGGGGAAGGCACCTAGGATGACATAATGAGAGGTACTGGAGAGGCTCCTGATATTCTAATGATATCTAAAATGGATAAAGACCTCTATCCCATTAAACATGAAGAAGGAATGATTATAGCCTAAGGTCTAAATATAAGACTTTTATCCCATCAAACATTAATAGGGAATGGTTATAACCTGAGACAGAGTAACTGAATAGGACAATTAGGGGAACTGGGGCAGGACATTAAAAGGGAACTGTGGCACAAAAAATTTTCTCTAGGAATTTGCTGGCTATACCACTTGGATTTGATACATTTAGTATGATTATTACTTCATTATTTACTGTACCTTTTGTCAAGATATACTTTCCTTCTTTATCTCTTTTATTAAGTTCTATTTTTACTTTTGCTTTATCTGAGATCAGAATTGCTACACTTGCTTTTTTTTTTTTTTTACTTCAGCTAAAGTATAATAAATTCTGTTCCAGCCTTTTACCTTTATTCTGTATGTGTCTTTCTGTCTGAGACACATTACTTGTATTATTACTTGTAAACAAAATGTAGGATTCTATTGCTTAATCCATTTTATGGGAGAGTTCATCTGATTCATATTCACAGTTATGATTACCATCTCTGTATTTCTCTCCATCCTATTTTTACCCCTGTATGTACTTTTGTTTTGTCTTTTTACCTTATTATAAATCCTGTGTTGTTTTTTTTTTGCTCATCCCACCCACTACCTAATCTACCACTCCTCCCCCCTTCTCTTAGTAATGTTTTTTGACCCACTCTGCCCACTATCTTATCTTCTATCAATCTTTCCCCTTCTCTTACCTTTTCCCCCAGTGTTTCTGCCCTACCTTCTATCCTGTCCCTCACTTTTTTTTTTCCTCCTTACTACTTTATAGGATTAGATTAATTTCTATATTCAACACAGTGATTAAATTATTCCCTCTTAAAGTCAAAACTGATGAGATCAAGCTTCAGATAATGCTCATCTCCCTCCCTCCTTTCCCTGGATTGTAATAGGTCTTTTGTACTTCTTCATGTGAAGTAATTTTCTCATTATACCTCCTCTTTCCTCTTTTTTTTTTTTTTCAGTACAGATCTTTCCTCAGCCCTTTATGTCTTTTTCTTTGATGCCATCACATCAGGGATCATTTACAACCATACCCTTAATACATGTGCTTCTCCCTTCTCTCTATCTCAGTGTTAGATACAGTTCTCAAGAGTTACAGATATAATTTTTCTATCTCATAATGTAAACAGTTTAAGCTTTGAATAACATATATTTCCCCCTTGTTTATCCTTTCTCTTGTACTCTTAAGTCCTGTGTTTGTTGATGAAATTTTCTGTTTATTTCTTTTTTTTTTTCAGTAGATATTAATTGAAAATCTCTTACTTCATTGAAGCTCCATCTCCTCCCCTGAAAGATGATCCTCAGTGTCCCTGGGTAATTTCCTTTGGGAATATGATATTCCAGACCCTCCAGTCCTTTATTAGAAGTTGTCAGATCCTGGGTAATGCTGACTGTTGTTCCTTGATATTTGAATTATTTTTACTGGCAGTTTGCAGTTGAGATTGTAGTTTTGGAGTTTCCCAACAGTGTTCCTTGAGGTTTTCCTTCTGGGATCTCTTTTCCAGAGGTGCTTGATGGATTCATTCACTGAGTATTTCCCCCTCTGTTTATAGAATGTTGGGGTAGTTTTCCTTAATGAGTTCTTGTAGAATAAAATCCAAACTCTGTTTTTGATCAGGGCCTTCAGGTAGGTCAATAATTTTTACATTGACTCTTCTGGATCTATTTTCCATATTGGCTTTTTTTGTCAATGAGGTAGTATACATTTTCTTGCATTTGTTCTTTTTTTTGTGTGTGTGATTGATTCTTACTCTCACAAAAATCATTCACTTCCATTTACTCTGTTCTGGTTTTAATGTGTGGTTTTCTTCAGTTACCTGTTGTGATATGGGAGCCACCTGCCAATGGCTGCTGGAAGTCTGACTCAGACCTATATCTCTTCATGTGAGAGGACGATGATATTTCAAGGAGACTGAGAGGCAGTTGCTGTTTTCTGACCTCCCTACTGAAAGGCAGTTGCATTGTCTGATCTTTCTCCTCTTCCCTCTAACTCCAATTTATTTCATTCCCAATCTTCAAGCAACATCTGCATTAATAAAGGCTGCTTTCCAACTCCTTCAGAGTTATGATCCATAGGTGTGGAGACTCTTGGAGAATTTATCTACCCCTTCACTTAGGCATGGTCCTTAACAGTTAGCTTTTGTATCTCTTTTTTTATTTGGTTTATTCTACCATTAAAGGAATTGTTTTCTTCAGACAATTTTTTCCTTCCTTTTCCAGCTGCTGACTCTCTCATGCATACCTCTCATTTCTTTTCTGTTTTTTCATCTATCTCTCTTATTTGCTTTTTTGAAGTCTTTTATGAACATTTCCAAGAAGCCTCTTTGGGCTTGAGACTAATTTATCTCACTCTTTGAGATTTCTTTTGTGGACATTCTGTCCTTGTCTGAGTTTATATTTTGATCTGCATTATCACCCATAGTAGCTTTCTATTGTCAAGGTTTTTTCTGTTTCTTGCTACTTTCCTTTCCTTTCCTTTTGGTACTTCCACTTTTTTTTTTTTTTTTTTTGAACTTTTAAAGTGGAGCTCTAATCCTGGGGTTAAAGTGGCATTGTCCCAAGCTTTCTGTGCATATCTGAGCCTTGGCTTTGAGCACAGGAATCCTTTGATTTTGCAGGGAGTAGCTTTGCCTGTTCTATTCAGGAAACAGCCTGATTGCCCAAAGTTTGCCTTTTGAGCTTGGGATTGTAAACTGCCCCACTGATTTGCTCCTCTACTAATCTAGGAATGAGGGCTTTATTTGATGATTTGCTTTGATTAACACCACTCTCATTGACTTACCCAGAATCTATCTAACCTGGGCTGAACACCCTTCTCACCCCAGTGAGATTGACCTTTCTTGAATTTTTTTTTCAATCTATGTTGAACTGGAAAGTGGTTTCATTCCATCAGACTCTTTTCAGAGGCTTTGTTTCAGGTGGTTTTCAAAGAAAACTGGAAGGTCTCTGTTTTATGACTTTACCCACCTCTCTTGGCTTCATCCCCAAAACTGAAGTTAAAAAAACTTGAGCTCAAAAATTTATTTGTTTTGTGATTACAGGCAAATCACTTAAAATTTGCCTTTGCAAAATCATTCAATCAATCAGTCAGCCAGTCAGTCAATCAGTCTTTATTAAACTCTATGTATCAGTCAGTGTGCTATGTCTTAGGGATTAAAAAAAAAAATAATGATAATCTCTATTCTAAAGGACCTTATGTTCTAATGGAAGAGGTAGCACATGTAGATTGGATTAAATGATCATTAATATTAATTCTAGTTCTGACATTTTATTTTATTTTGATTTATTTGAGTTTCTTCTTCTTAAATGTATATTCATAAAGGAAGTTTATGTGTAAATATCAGTATACAGGTTTGCATCACGGGTAATTTTTTTGGTACCATATGTACACCAAGTTTTGCAACTTTACTAAAGCATCTAATTTATGTATAACAAGACTTAAGAAATTCATGCAAACTAAGCACATTTTAAATAGGAGATATTACAATTGGAAGTTTAAAAAAAAGTTTAAGAGGGTAGGAAAATTTAAAAGAAAAAGAAAAGAAGAATCTACTAGACACAATTCATTTTCTTTTTACCCAATCTCTTCATAATCAGATGATGACCAGTTTTTATCAAAATTTATGAGATGCAAGTATAGAAAAACATTCATTTTGAGTAACAAGGATCAATATATATTTGCAAAATATTTGAGTTGAATTTAATTACTTGTATTTTAAAAAGAAAACTGATTAATAGGAACTAACAACTGCCAAACATGTATAAACTGTTGGACTTTTTAAATCGGTAGTTAAATGGCAAAGGATGTTGGGCTTAAGAGTTAGGAAGAGCTAGGAAGACCTAAGGTCCAGTCCTGTCTCATATACATACTAGTGATATAATCCAAAGAAAGTAATTTCAGCTTTATTTGTCTCAGTTTCTCTTTAAAATGAAAATAACAATACCTCATAGAGTTGTTTTGATGATCAAGTGAAATATGTAAGCTTTGAAAATCTTAAAACAGTATATAATGCTAAATATTTTTACTGTTAAAGTATGTGCAAAATAGCGCATCAACTTTGTCACATAGTATTAGCAATAAGTTTTTTTTTTTTAAACTGCTTGAAAATAACTTTTTATTAACAAAAATATACACAATTTTGATTGTTGATATAAGCAAGGTCTTTAAAAAAAGTAGTTCAAAGACTATTTTTTTTCTTTGGCTAAATTATCATGAATTCCAAATCAATGAAGCTCAACTTAATGTGGTTTTATTATAAAATTCATGCAACTACCACTTAAGATATTTATATTTTCTTTTAATATTCTTTCAGCAGTTTCCTTTTAGCTTAGAATATTTCCATAAAAATCATAGTATAGAAGAGATACAGGAAAAAGATTTCTCTTTCTCCCTTTCTCTGTTTTTCTCTGTGGATGTGTGGTTTTGTGAATGTCATATTTTAAATGGTCAGTTTTTAATTAATAATATAGAATTATAATTTCTGAAAATCAATTTATAATGTTTAGTTGAATAAATCACATTTCGAAAATAGTTCTAAGTATTCACAATAGACTTTTAGAGTAAAAGTCTGATAAATTTCAGAGACCCATTTTATTTTTTAGAAAATGTAAATAAAAGTATCATATCAGCATATTTAAATTATCATGGAATATTAGATACCTAATGAGCCCTTGTAATCTAACATACTTTTTTAAAAAAATTAAAATCAAGGCCCAGAGTCTTTAAGTGACTTGCTTAAGTTCTCAAATCTAGTTAGTGGTTGAGCTATCACTTAGAATTTAGATTCCCTATTTCATTCTACTATACCATGTTATTGAAACCCCATGCGTTAATGATTTCTTTAGGATACAATTTTCCCACAAAATTTTCTCATATCCCTTATTCCGACTATTTTGTATTCTCATCTAAAGTAAAGAAATCACATAGCTCTCGAGCCTAGTAATTGATTTATCTCTGATGTTCTGACATTATTTCCTTAAAATATTATCCCTAAAAGTGATGAGTATATCATTTCCCTAGCTGTGGTATTGTATATACACTTTCATATTGACTGCATTTTAAATAAATACTATATTTATGCAGTCCTTATTGACATTTTATTTTCCCCAACTATATGTCAACACAATTTTTAGCATTTGTTTTTATATGTGCAGATTTAAACACACCCTCCCAATTTCATCAGTTTTCAACATTTACTATTTTATAATTTTACTTCAAGGGATACTTGAGCTTATTGGTGTGGACATTCTTTACAACCAGTGTAGATGATAATTTACCCATACCTGATTTTCTCTTTCTAAAATCTTTCCATAGATAGGTAAAATTCACTTGAAATCAGCATCTGCTTCTTCTAATATTTCAATAAGAGATGGGGTCATTCATTTCATATCTCAATATTAAATATTCCAAATTTTTTTACTCATATCCATAAATAGCCTCATTGGATGTCTTGTGATTTCAAGGTGACTGTGAATTTTTGAAAGCTATACCAGTGGAGACTAAATAGCTACATTATATTAGAAAGGCTTTGATTATAGAATCATACAACCAGTTATGCTATCTAAGGAATACACTTGCAACATATAAAGAAGACCATTTCTATGAGAGGATGGCATTTTTGGCTCTGGTGATACATGAAGTAGTTTTATTATTTTAGCTGATATTAATACTTTAATATGAAAAAATACCATTTCATATGACATATTAGATAGAGTGGTATGCTTAGAATCAGGAAGACGTAGGTTTAACTCTTCCTTTAACACTGATTTTATGATCCTGGAGAAGATACCTAATCTTTCAGTGTTTTGTCCCTTGCTTATCTACTAAAGTCATAGATGGACTGCCATCTTTATTGTTTGGCATACAACATCAAAATACCTTGTTAGTTTTTATCTAAGAATAAACAAGCTGCTATTTTACAATTAGTATCTTTGTAGAGTACTAAAAAACATTTTGCAAACAATTTCTCCAATTTGGATTCGATAATTTGACAAAGATTTGAGTAATATTCATTAGAGATATGTGCATATGTGTATGTATTTGTATAGATGTATGTGTATATGTCTACACATATCTGTGTATGCATATACATGTATATATGTGTAGATAGAGCAATAGATATTATAGATAGTGTTAAGGTGTAAATTACATAGCCTATTCTCAGGTTGAATAATGGATGTTTTGCTAAACCATATGGCTTGTCTCTACAAAAAAAAATCCTTGGTTTTTCAAATGGAAAATCCTCTCAGCAAATCCATCCATCATTTCAAAATGTACCACATTTTGCTTGAGCACGAAACTGTTATATTACTACTCTTTCCACATTTACTTTGTGAATTTTCTCCCCACAGACCAAGTATATGTGAGATAATAGGTTTCATTTTCTTTACTGCTAAGGTACTCCATTGTGATAAAGGAGGCATTCAAGGAGGTACATTAACTTTGCCACTAGTGTATTGTGGCCATGCTGGGAGGGAAATCAACCATTTTTCTTTTATGTCATTAAAGATTACAACTGTGATTCATGGGATTCAAATTTGCAAGGGACCTCAGAGGTTCTTTAGTCCAAGCCACATATTAACAACAATCCTCTGTACAATATTCCAGACAAGTGGTCACTACTAAACTTGTTCTTTAAGGAAGACCCCCAGTCTTGGGGAATTTATTTATTTATTTATTTTTACAAATTCTTCCATTCTAATACTTTTTACAATTGTCAGGAAAGTTTTCCTTCTATGGAACAGAACTTCCTCACCAAGTGTTCCTTGTTTGGATCTCTTAAGTCAAGCAAAAGGCAACTAATTCCCCTTTTACAGGAGAGTTTTTCCATGTACTAGATAGTGTTGTCATGTCCCTGTTCCCTCCTCTCTTTTATAGTCCCTCATCCATGTTCTCATTTTCCAGGAAAAAATATCCTCACTTCATTTAGAATTGGAAATGTGATCTCAGTTAACACTCCTTTAGCTATCTTCTGTTCTTTGGCTATCTAATTTTTCTATTTGGGTTTCCCTTTCTTTATACTTTAAGTTATTCAATTTCTTTGAAACCTTTAAGACATATTAAATTATATCTCTTTTATTAAATCTTTTCTAAGATAATCTCATTGGGAAATAACCTATTTCCTCAAAATTCTATACCTTTTTTTTTATTATTATTACTACATTCTATTTTGTGTCAGTTATCTTCTTTTTTATGACAGATTGAAGAACAGATCCATGCAGGCAGGAACAACATCTTGTTCTTTCATTACTTGTCACTTTATTTTCTCCTTTTTTTATCATAATCATGTGGAATAGTTGGAAGAGCAATAACTCAAATTCCATTTTCCTTTTTTCTCTTTCTTTTCCTGTTCTACAGAGATGGTTAGTAATATCACTGAAAGAAAAACAAAAGAAAACAAACTAAAAAAGAACAGTCTTTCCCCTTTCTCATTCTTCTTCCATTCTGAAACTATGATTTTGTTTTTTTTTTTTTTCTTTAAGCAGTTTTGTTTTTAATAACAGGAGTGTTGACATCTTTCAAGTGTGTTCTCCCCCCTTTTTTTAACTTTGTTCATTTTAGTAGCATTTACTAATTTTCTTTAAAATAATTTTTTGATCTTTATAAATGAATGGATGAATGAAAGAAGCATTGTCTATATGAAAAGTACTATGCTACTCTCTAGATGTCTTATTAGAAAGGTAAAACAGTTTCTGATTTCAAATAACTCACATTCTAATTAATAAGACACTAGTGACTAATAGTTTTAGTAACACATTGGTACCCCCAATATACCCGAAGAACAAGAGAGAGAATTTATTAGAGAGATATTCTAGGGAAAATTTATGAGGGTTGGGAAATGGACAAGGAATACAGCCAGGATTAAAATTTTATAAATAAAAGTAGCAATTGCTTGGATTAAACCACTCTGCAATTCCACCCAATTGTTGTAGAATATTTTAAAATTCCTTTCTTTAATGTGATTTTGCCTTACTACCTTAGGATTGTTTTGTAGTCATCTAGGAAGCTATATTTAAATTTTTGTTGAAGTAAATAGAATGCCCAGCCAGAAGTCAGGAAAGCTGGCATTGATATCCTATCCCAGTTGTCAAATTGCCATGCAATGCTGGGCAAGACTTCCAACAGGTTTAATGGTTTTTCCTCTTCTACAAAGTGGGACTAATATATAAATTATTTAGTAAGCACAAAAAAATAATTAATAGTGAATGCAAACTACTTTTGTATTCATGCTCAAGTTTGAAGAACTATATCAACAAGACATTAATATTGTAATTGGTATCCTCATTTATCTTTTAGCTTCATTTTAGTAAAAAAAAAACATGTAACTATTCTTAAATGAATCCTTTGGATATTTCTTATTATTGATTTTCTATCCTTTTTCACCTAAACATTCTGAAATTTGATGATAATACCAATGTTTTTCAGACATAGGATTTTGCCCATTTGGGGCCTAAAGAGAATGTACTCAAAATCCCCTAGGGATTTCAGTGAATATAACAAGCAAAATTATTATAGCTTAGCTGTCATCACAGAGAAAGTACTATATAGCACTTATTAAATAGCAATATTTAATATAATAATTAGATTACAACTCACTTTATTCACAACAGTCTTATAGAGAGATGTAGTATAAGTATTATTACTATTATTATTATTATTTATATTATAGCTTTTTATTTACAAGATATATGCATGGGTATTTTTTCAGCATTGACAATTGCAAAACCTTTTGTTCCAACTTTTCCCCTCCTTTCCCCCACCCCTTCCTTCCCCCAGATGGCAGGTTGACCAATACATGTTAAATATGTTGAAGTATAAGTTAAATACAATATATATATATATATATATATATATATATATATACAATATATAATATATATATATATAATACAATATATATATATATACACACATGTCCAAACAGTTATTTTGCTTTTAAGTATTATTATTGCTCCAATTTTTCAAATAAGGAATTTGAGTTTTAAGACTTATTCTTGATCTCCAGGATCATTAATGCTAAAACTGTGAATTGAACCTAGAGCTTCTAATTTCCAGTCAATTCTCTTGTCCCTTCCTTACATTATTTCCTGGATATATCACAGGAAGAATTATTCATTAGTCATATTTCTTTCTATTTCTAAAGATTGGCACTTTGTGTAAAGCAAGACTATTCCCCTAATGTTCAGACCTTATGGAATCACATCTAGTCTCTTCTCTCTTTTTGTTCTAAAAAGCACTTTGGTATGTGACCACTCACTTGGAAAGGAGAAATTGCCCTATCTTCCCTTAAATCACAAATAATGTAGCTCTTTACCTGATATGTAGGAAACTAAACTTTTAAGACTTTGATCTCAGGACTTGTTGTGGTTGGGGGGAAGGGGTTTCAGGGTAGAAAACCAGCAAATCTAAGTCAATATTCTAAAATTATTTTAACATCCATCTTTTTTCATATATTGGAAAGGTTAGCTTCCTAGGAGAAATTGGCTTCCAGTTCATTGATTCTGATTATTTATAACCAGCTTTCCAGAAATGGAATTTCATAACTAATGCTACAATCACACTCAAATCCTCAAACAATATTTTTAATACAAACAGTAACTATCACAAAAAGCAATTGATTTTTATCCACAACCTAAAGACACATAATAAAGAAACTGATATGCATATTGAAATACTCCCCCGCCCCCTGCACAGAACAAGAGTGTTTTATTGTTTTAAGCAAGACTGTCTTAATTCAGTTTGCTAGTGTCCTTCTCTGAATGTTTATCAAAGTCACCTGGCTTTTTAGTACCTGTGTGCAATTCACAATTGAGTATTCATGAGGTTGGAGCCTGATCCTTCTTTGTCTTTTAAGTTTATTTTTTGAAATCAGTTGAAATGTTCTTCACTTAAACATGCTTAGTATGTTTATTAAGCATTTATTAAGTCTCCTTTTCAGTTAATTATAGTTTGAAAACAGGGTGGATTGATGTTTTTACTGAAGTGCAGTGAACTTTCACATATCCAGAATCCAAACAATTGGATTTTTTTCCTATGCCTTTGAATAGCCAATATCAAATCTTAGCTCCAAATTACTTCTCCCAACTCTCTCTACTACATTAGTATTTTCATTGAGAAGGTAAGCAATTTGATATTGGATATATATATATATATATATATATATATATATATATACATACATATGAATGCAGAATAATTTTTCCCTTCTCAGTGATGCAATGAAAGAAAACACAGACAAAAGAAGAGTAAAAAATGTTTTAAGAAATGTATGTTTCAATGTACAATTAGACTCTTATCAATTCTTTCTCTAGAGATAGATAATATTTTTTTACAAGTCCTTTGGAGTTGTCTTGGATCATTGTATTATTTATAATATCTAAGTCATTCACATATAATATTGCTGATACTGTGTACATTGTTCTGGTTCTGCTCATTTCACTTTGCATCAGTTGATATAAATCTTTCCAGGTTTTTCCAGATTTTTCTGAGAGCATACTGCTTTTTATATCTGATAGCACAATACTATTCCATTACAATCATGCAGCAAGCTTGTTCAATCATTTCTCAATTGATAAGATTCCAGTCAGTTTTCAGTTCTTTGTGATCCCATTTGTGAACATATAGGTCCTTTTGTTTAAATATATATATATATATATATATATATATATATATATATATATCTTTGAAATATAGACCTAATAGTGATTTTGCTAGATCAAGGGTTATGCATAGTTTTCCATCCCTTTGGACATAATTCCAAATAATTCTCCAGAACAGTTAAATCAGTTCACAGTTTTACCAACACCAGTGCTCATTAAATTTACAGGTATAGTCCCATGGCATAGATATACCTCAAAAATTAGGAATGCCCTTCCCATTTATACACAGACTTACTAAGCACCTACTGTGTTCATAGAACCAATTTATGCTATGGAAGGTAGTGTTTTGTTGCTGCTGCTTCTGTTTGTGTTGTTTTGTATGATCTGCTCCAATGGAATTTATAGTCTAAAGAGATAAGATAAGAAGATGGAAAGTTACAGGGACTAGGCTAAGGATTGCACCTGTGATTTTATTGGTACAGGAAATTTGTCTAATCTCTGCAACTTACAGTCTTAGAGAACTGATTGACCCAGGGTCACATAAATAATATATGTGAGAGTTGAGACTTGATCTAGTTCTAATTTCAAGTCCAGTTGAAGTCTATCATGTTATGCTGCCTCTCTAAGTATAGAATGTTGGAAAAATGCAATGTGAAGTTTGAAAAAGACAGTGTAAACATTAACAAGGAACATTAGGGAAAATGTTATAAGGAGACTGTGGCTATGGATGTAATGTTAATTTGAATAATGGTGAAACATATCAAAAATGGAGGCAAGAAAGTTCAGGGCATATCACCTTATAAAATTTATGATACTTATCATCACTGAAGTATTTAGCTCTCTATATTAAATATAACCATTCACGAATTTTTCTCTGTAGATGCACATAAAAACACAAATACGAACAACATGATTAAAGCTGCTCAGAGACACCAAACCTTTGGAGTCATTCTGCTTTACCAAAAAGAGTTCACACCTGATTTTTTTCCTACCTTCAGGGATTGCCATCAGGTTAATTGAACATGTTAAAATATCATAAAAGATGTGTTACTTCACCTAATTTTATAGTCCTGAATATAGCCCTAGCACAGGATAGAGGTTGGTATCCTCCTAGGATCTATTAGTAGCAGTTGTATCTTACTTGTTTAATTATCCAGTCTTCCTTATTATGACATTAAATAATTAGAAAATAGTACAAGATCTCCAAGTTCTTTCTGAATCATTAAGGCAAATTTAAAGCATGGTTACTTTAGTATTAGTATTAAGTATACTTTAATGTATTGGATTTATTTGAACATGTTTATGTATAAAAAAGGAGAGTTCTCAATAAGAATAAAAAATTAAAAGGGGAATTCATTTTCTTAACCATCTGAATCAACAGGAATTGTTGTAAGTTACCATCATATTCTTATAGATGGCTACTGCACTGATGTGTATTTAGGATTAATCATGAAAAAGACAGGAGATTGAGACCATTCCATCTGTCCTGAGACTTAGGTTACTTTGCTGGGAAAATCAGAATTAGCCACTTCCTCATTCCCTACTAGCTTTGAAAAGAATGTGTATTCCATTCTCTAAGTTTGATATAACTTTGATCTCTGGGAATAGTTAGGTTCCATACTGAAGGATATGATTACAAGATATCCAAGGCCTAAAGCTGACATTTCTGTAACAAGTACTATAGAATCCTAAAAGTTATGTTATAAATAGAATTATAGATTCTAGAGAATAATATAATTCTAGCTCTGATATGCTATACTGTTATAAAAGCACATAGAATCACAGGATATGGAAATGGAATTGGAAGGAACCTTAGACATCCAATCCAAATCCCCCATTTTACACTAAAATAAATAAATAAAAATAAACTAAAATAAAACTAAAACTAAAAACACTAACAAAGCAAACAACAACAAAAAAATAACAAACACAAAAAATCTGAAGCTGTGTCCAAGCTCACACAGGTAATTGTTCCCTAAGGTAGGATTTGAATTCAGTTCTGATTCTATGTCCAGTTCTTTTTCCTACTGTACCACAAAAACTGTTTAAGTCTTTCAATCTTTTGTATCAAAATCTCAATTTTGTTATCTAGAATGAAGTTTTGACTCCATGGTTTTTGAGGTGTTTTTGGTACTAAAATTTGTGAATTCATAGGGAGAAAACAGGTCAGTAGAAGGCACTGCTGCTTCTATGACATTCAAGTTAGGAAATGGGTTCTTAACCTTTTTTTTTTTTTTTAAATCACAAAAATAAAAACAAAAAAATTAAAACAATTAAAATTTTTAAAAACATCACAAATCTTTTTTGGCAGTCTGATGAAGCTTATGAAACCCTTCTCAGATTAACATTTTAAATTAATTAAATAGAAATATATAGGGTTACAAAGAAACTCTATGAACTTAAAATACAAATCCCCCCACACATACACTTAAGTTCAGAGATGCTCTGAAATCTATCCATGGACTTTTTGGGAATTCATGGACACCAAGTTAAGAATACTTGGTAGAGGCAACCAATTAGAGCAATTCATTAGTCCATTCAGTTATGATATGCCCAAGAAAATAAATAGACTAACTGGGGGTTAAATACACCAATGTGGAATGAGCATGATGGTACAGGACCTTCTTATAAATAGTGAATTACTTAGAAGATCAGTTTTTCTGAGAGAGAATAAGAAGAATATTATAAGATAGTACTTATGTTTTTTGATGGCATGAGCTATATTTCAAACAATTCACTTTAATAAACAATTATTAAATTCCTATTAAATTAAATTAAATTCCTGATATAAAGCACTATCCTAGTTCCTGATGACATTAAGGCAAGATCAAAATTGTCCCAGGTTTCAAATAGATTATGGACATACATAATCTTAGAACTAAAAGGATCCTTGGAGGTAATCTGGTTCAATCCTCTCAACTGACAGAATCAATGAAGGCCTAGAAAGGTTGTGAATTGTTCATAATCACATAGGTTGTGAATGACAGACCAAGTTCTTAATCTGAGGTTTTTCGGGGGGAAAAAATAGTTCTTTTCCACTGTGCCACATTACTTTTCAAATGTGTGAGTACGCGCGCGTGCGCGCGCGCGCACACACACACACACACACACACACACCATTTATAAGAGATCAACCCTTAAAATCCCCAAAGTTCACCAGGTTTTTTTCTTCTACCAGGTTAATTTCTTGCCATCATTCCTCAGCTGCTCTTTTATTTTGGAACTTTCTTAAGCACGTAGGGCTCCTCAACTTTTTCCTTCACCATTTTTCAAGTTTTCAACCCTAACCCCTATTCCTATGCTAGTCCCCTTCTCTCAGTGGTAACTTGCTTCCAAGAATTCCATTTTGTCAGGAAGTCCAGGTTGAACAATTTCCATTCATTTTCTACCTCTTACTCTGATTTTCTAGATTTCGTCAATACCATGTATCCATACTGGGATTTTCCTCTCTTCTTTTAGCTTCCTTTTGTGTGTTATTTTCACTCATTATAATGTAAGTTCTTTGAGGAAAGAAACTTTATGTTTTTATTGTTTTCTTTAATAGCATTTTTAAAAAATCACATATAAAGATTTCAACATTAATCTTCATAAGATTTTGAACTCTTCTTTTTCTCTCTCTCTTCCCTTTTTCCCAAGGCAGCAAGCAATCTAAGTTAAATATGTGCAATCATGTTAAACATATTTCCTCATTAGTCATGTAGTGAATAAACACCCTGGACAAAAGGGGAAAAAAATGAAAAAAGTGAAAATAGTATGCTTTGATCTATATTCAAAATTCCATAATTCTTTCTCTGTATGTGGTCAGCATTTTTCATTATGTGTCCCTTGGAATTTTCTTGATCATTACACTATTGAGAAGAACTAATTCTATCATGGTTTATTACACACAATGTTGCTGTTACTGTCAACATTATTTTCTTGGTTCTGCTTACTTTACTCAAAATAAGTTCATGTAAGTTCATTTTTTCCACCTGAAATTCTACCTGTTAATTTTCTCTTACATGGCAATAGTACATTAGTAATAGTAATGATTATGAGTACATTCATATATCACAACTTTTTTCAGCTGATGGACATCCTTTCGATTTCCAATTCTTTGCCACCACTAGAAAAACTGCTATTTGTACATGGGGAGACTACTCCCTTTTTTATGATCTCTTCTAGATGTGCTGTCCTGATTTTTTTGCTTGTGTTTATATTTCCAGCACTTAACATCATGCCTGTCAAATAATAAATACTCTTTTCCAAGAGAGTATAATTTCTAGATTTCTGGAGATGGGGGCCCATGTTGAAATAGTAGGTAAGTAAGCCTTAGGAAGTTAAACAGGCTTCTTAAGCTACAACTATCTTTGTCACAAAGGCTAGAATGCTGACTATGGGTTTCCAAATTACAAAATAAGAATGTGACTATTGTGTCCAGTAATCACAGTCTCCAATACAAAGAGTTTTGCTACATTTATTAGCTTATCATTTCAATGTTCATTTTAGGCATACTTATATAATGAGTTGTTGGGGGAAAAAAAATGACCTTTACCAAGGTGCATCTGGTTTTCTTTTTTCCTTTACTGGCATTTGATAATTGTCAGCATTAAAATTGTGTTACTTCAACCTTATGTGTTTTGCCCTGTTTTGTATTAAAGGGATGACAAGAAAACTGTGGTATATTAGTGCAAAAGAAGACTAGATTTGAAAACAGAAGATCTGAATTGCAAGCATTGATACTCTTGAAACCTCGATAACTACGGACTAATCACTAAAGCTTTCCTCAGCCTCAGTTTCTGCATTCATTAAAGAGGGACTACTATGATCACATTTTCCTCATGGAAGTCATTCCTAGGATCATGGCTTCTCTAATCAAGCATCATCCCTCATTTTATGGGTGAAGAAAGAGACTGAGGTCCAGGGGCAAAAGTGATTTGCCCATGATCACACAAGAAGCAAGAATCAAAAGTAGGATTTGAATTCTGACTCCAGAACCATGTTCTCCATACTGGTTTCACATTATGAAGATCAAAGGAGATGATGTATGTGAATGGTTTCATGGAATATAAATGTCAGTACTCATCCTATAGATGTCATTTCCTTAGCATTGAGAGTTATTCGTATGTTTGATTGTTTTTTTCTGTTGATCTGATTTGTTTAGTGCTCTTGAATTTTCTGCTTTGGAAGAATTTAAAGCTTTGACCCCAGATACTCTGATATTAGAAAGATTGTTCATTCTTAGGTGAGATGAAAAGTTCAATCTTATGTATCCAAACTTATTAAAATAATGAAATCTTTTTTTTTTTTTCCCCAAATGAAACAGAACAAAAAGTCACAAAGCACTAGAAGGTTGCATTCCATGGTAATCTTTTAACAAGAGATTTTAAAAATCTCATGTTAACATATATTGCTAATGACTATGACTATACGTATACACATATGTGTATATATATATATATATTTGTATATGTATATGTGTGTATATGCATGTATATTTAAAGCTACAATGAGTCAGTGTTAATTTTTGCTTCTTTATGTATCTAGAGGGGAAGGAGATAAAATATTTTTGTCTTATTGGGAAAAATGATATTTTTCAAGAATAATAGACTTTGTTTCCATCATAGTCCCCAAGACATTGGTATTATTTTAAATAAACTTTAAGTCCAAGGGAGGCAATATATTATATAAATATTTATATGTATATATTTATGTAATGCCAAAAATAGGAGATGTGCTAAATGGTATAAATACAAAAATAATCAAAAACTGTCTTTTTTAAGGTCTATCTTTAGCACTTGTGTTTCAAAGAGTTTGCATTCTAACACTCTTAACAATGATTCTAATATTTGGCTTTTATCTCCTGTATACTAATAATATCTGATAAGTTCTGAAGTTTTATTTTCTTTCTGATTCAGTCATCCTGTCTTAACTAGATTTTCTTTTGTTTTACTTGTAAATTTTACAAGTGTGCCTTTATCTATATTATTGATAAATAGTAATAAGTATCTATATTATTGATAAATAGTAATAAGTAGAGATTCTTGAGACACTTTCATGTTGCACTTCTTCCATATTTACATTTAACCATTTACAACTACTCTTTTATCTATTCTATTTGTTTATTTCTGAATCCCCCATCTAGCTAACTGCTTTTCATATTTTCCAGAAGAATGATGTAAGTCTTTACCAATTATTCAGTAACTATGAAAAAAATAGCAAGGAGAGGGGGAGAGAGAGAGAGAGAGAGAGAGACAGAGAGAGAGAAAGAGAGAGAGAGAAAGAGAGAAAGAAAGAGAGAGAGAGACAGAGAGAGAATTTGTATAT
This sequence comes from Sarcophilus harrisii, assembly GCF_902635505.1. Taxonomy (NCBI): domain Eukaryota; kingdom Metazoa; phylum Chordata; class Mammalia; order Dasyuromorphia; family Dasyuridae; genus Sarcophilus; species Sarcophilus harrisii. The sequence goes on along the minus strand of NC_045431.1, from coordinate 111,007,663 downwards.
TTGATTGTGCTTAATGACTTAGTCACTTGACTTAGGGCAGTTTAAGACTGACTTCTGTTATTGCTGATCCACTCTTAGTGATCTTTAGAAGACCATATACAATAAGAGATATCGACAAATTTTAGAAAGCAAATACCCTAGTTTTAAAAATAAAAGCTAGGTCAATGATCTTGACTTGGAAACTAAAAGACAGAAAATGTTTTGTACTGATAGATGATAACAGACTGACTTAATTTCATTTTTTATACTTTTTTTTCATAAAAAGAAAATGAGATAAAATAACACATTGTGTCATTTTAAGCTTTCTTCGCTAGTTTCAGTTCATTATAAACTTTATTACCCTTGACATTATTCTACTTTCTTCTTTTGGCTGTATCACAGATTCTAAGATGGAATGATGATTCCCTGCCTTTCTCCCCAGCAAGTTTCTGTATCACTATCAAATACTAGATCTTTCTTGATTATGATCATCTAATTTATTTTTGTGCCTCAATCATATGAAGTTTGAAATTATCAAAAAAAATAGTAAATTCCTAGACATTTTGTTTCAGGAGAGAGAGTGAATTGGGAGAGAAGGAAGGTGAGAGATGACAACATATGCAAAATTTAAGTGTCATAACTTCATTACTACTACATCTTGTCAAGATCTGGTCTAGAGTCTTGTTTGAACAACTTTCTCGTTGTGTGACATTAATTATATCAACTTTCTGACCCTCATTTTCCTCATTTTAAAAATTAATTGGGTGTTGAAATGATGTCTAAGCTTTTTTCATCTTAAGATTATCAAGATTATTAGACTCATAACTTTGTTCTCAGTCCCATCCCAAAAGGATTCAGTTTTAGTGTTTTCAAAGGAGAAAACTAGTTTATATAGTCATATAATCCAATCCATTCTAGTGCATTACAGAAACCTAGTGTACTAATGAAAAAAGGCATATTTAATCTTTTCTTCTTCACCTTTATATAACTCCTTCAAAACTAGCTTTCTTCCATTCCTAGGTAAAATGTTATAGTTAACAATGGCCTTTTAATGATATTTCACTTGAAAAGAATGGGATGTTCAGGTCTTTTAGGGATGTAGGATAACAGATTTAAATAGATAGCTATTCCTTCTTTGGTTATGATTAGCCTTGAATTTAATAATTATTTCATAAGCAATAAATAATAAAGAAGAAAATTATATTTTTCTAAATAAAATATATGAATTACAAATTAAGTCAATGGTGCTGTTGAAATAGCGTATCAAAAAGCAACTATCTCAAACTAAGAATCTCTTCATAAAGATGTTAGGGAACTAGCAACTGCTGAAATATATTTCCATCTGTACCCATCTTAATAAAGTTATCTTTCATAGCCAAATTTCTGAGTCTTTGGAAAACTCCCAAAGTGAAAAAATGCATGAAATTCCTGTATAAATATTCTTCTTTGAATAATGTCCTTATGGGAAAGACATTAATTAGTCTTTGTAGAAATACTATTAAGGAATTAAAATGTGTACCTGCCAAATCATTGAAATTGAAATGGGTATAGTTAAAGAGTATTGTCATTAATCTACATTTAGACTCATTTTCACAAGATAGAATTATGACCCTACTATATCAGTGTCAAGTTTCTGATGTCACATTTGTTTTAGAGGCAATAGTTCTACATTTTGTTTCACTTCCTATACCTTAAAACATTCAAATTCATATGAGAATTGTACCTTTCCACGTGATATTTGTTTTAATGAATACTTTTTAAAGTCGCTTAGCCTTATCCTTTTTTCCTATTGTAAAGTCTGCTCAGAGAGGGAAGGAGGGAGAGAGAGAGAGAGAGATTGAGAGAGAATGGAAATTTCAGGCACATTATGGTAGATGGAATGTTCCAGTGAATCAAATCACTTAATGTGTAGTAGAAGCTTAATGTGGATGCAAACTGCAATACCCTGGCTTGTTTCTAATCAACATTAAAGATGTGCCAAACTGTCAACAGCTTTTGAACAATGGGAACACTCTTGTTCTTTACACCCCTTTGAGTTCATATCAATCATTGGAAAATAACATTTTTTTCCCCTAGAATGAGCTGTCACTATCAATTTGAATAGTGGCTGTTGAACTGGAAGTTATCCAATTTTTGTCAGCAAGCCATTTGGTTCATTATATCAAAAATGAAATGACTTGAAAAACCATATTTTTTCATACTGTTTTTAGGGCAAATCCAAATGATAACTGTTCCAAGCTTGAAGTGTCTATTTAAGCTATTTGGCATTCACTAGCTCCATCAAAAGTTCTCCACTCTATTTGATTGGTATTCCCAAATCACTCTCCAGAGAGACAAATCACAATTTTGTTTGTTTGTTTTTTTTTTCCTGCTTACTATTCTATAAGCATTTTCATTTGAAATGAAGTGGTGCTAGAGTTTGGAAAATTCAGGGTCACACAACTTGACTCAACTATATAGGTTTATAGGCACTGTTTGTATTGCATAATCTTCAGCATTAGAAGAAATATAAGTAGTTTCCTGACCAAATCCATATGTGAAGCAGGATTCTCTCTTGGTCAACCTCCTTCTGCTTGATAGATCTAAGCTCATAGGATAATATGCTTAGAGCTGCAAGGGACTCAGAAGCCAGTTAATATAAACTCTTCATTTATAGGTGAAGAAGCTAAAATTCATAGAGGTTAAATGATTTATGCAATATTACATAATCTACGATGTATGTTAGATTTTGAATTCAAGTTTTCTTTTTTACTCCAAATTCAGTTCTTGATCAGCTATCATGCTGCATGAAGTCCACTGATCTCAATTCACAGAACATAAAAATGTTCTGCCACTCTGCATTCCATTTACATCTGGACAGATCAAATATTTAAGAATTTTTTCCCCAATCGTAAAATCTGTTTATCTCCATTTCCATTCATACACACACACACACACACACACACACACACAAACACACACATACACACCCATCCGTGCTCCATTGCATGTAGTTATCTATCTTTGGCCAAATACAATATATTAATCTTTTGTGGCATATTTTAAGAATATATAAAAAATATTCTTTCCTCACATGACTTTAATTCATCACACCTTTCTGTTTATCTGCCATCTAGACATATTTCAATTTATCAGTTAATAAAGGTGTCCAAATATTATTGTTTTATAGGAAATGATGAGTAGGATGCTTTCATAAAAAAACAAAAACAAAAACAAAAAACTGTAAAGTCCTCCATGAACTAAAGCAAAGTGAAAAGTACTGTATACAAGGTAATAGTGCTGTTATGGGATGACCAGCTATAAATTATTTTGCTACTTTCAGCAGTACAATGACCTACAACTACTCTGAAGGATTTATGAGTAAAAATCCTATCCATACCCAGAGAAAAACTGACTGTGTCTGAATACAGATTGAAGCATTCTACGTGTTCTCTCTCTCTCTCTCTCTCTCTCTCTCTCTCTCTCTCTCTCTTTCTTTAAACTTTATTTTTCTTGAGGGTTTTTATTTTCATTAGGGTGAGAGATTTATGTTTTCTTTCTATGGAAATGTTTTGAATAACTTCACATGTGGTTTCTTAATCGTAGGTGTGAATAATGGAGAATATCTAGAACTCAAAATTTAAAAGCAAATATAAAAAAATTAAATGTAACTGGGGACTATTAAGTAAATAAATCAAATACAAAAAGAAAAGAAATTTTAAAATAAAGGTGTCTACACCTGAGTGAAATACTCCACATTGAACTTAACTAGATAGTATTCTTATTACAATTGCCTCAGATCCAAAGCCTGAGAAAAATAGTTCTCAACATGGTGTATGGATTCATTAGGTCAAGCAATAATTTTGATATCATTTCATTTGGGGGTTCAAATAAGCTTATTCCTGATGACACTAGATTATCAAAAGCCCATGAAATGAAAAGTATCAATATGTGTTTGTGGCCTAAATTTCTGATTTCAATTTCTTCTGATTCAATCTACAGATGTTAAAGCATGCTATCTGCAAAGTAAACACAATGATACTCACTCAGGGGCCTTTACATACTAAATACAGTGGATTTTTTCAGATATTAAATCTATCAGAAGACCAATATCCAAATGATTGTGATTATAGTATATCCTAACACTGATTATATTGTTACCTTAAATGTTTGTATAGATTGGAGGAAGTGGAAGATTGTTTTATCTATATCTACAGGAAACAAGAAACAATATATATTTAGATTTTTTTTCCCAGAGTAAACTCTGATTAGGAATGGAGATATGTGTGTGTGTTTTTGTATATTATATATAAATATATATATATATATATATATATATATGTATGTATGTATGAATATATATATATATATACACATATATACATTTGTTTCTTTTGGATTATCTATCAGTATTGGACTCAATCTATGTGAACCAAGTTTGTAGCTCTAAAATCTAGTTTATGTCAAAAGTGATATTGAGAAGTAGGAATATCTCTAGATAACAATAATCATGAGGACTATGAATAATCTACAGAACAAGCATGGATTTATTTAGAAAAAAAATTGGAGATATTTTACTTGGAAAAGAGAAGATTTAAGATTGGAAAGCTGATGAGCAATTCTTAAGTTTTTAATAACTATTATTTTGATGAAACTGGATCTTCCAGTGGTAGACCTAGGAAAAATAACCGGAAGTCATAGAGAAACAGATCTTTTCACCATGCAAAGAGAAAGTAGAATATACTTTTTCATTAGGTCATGAAACTCCTCACTAGGGGTTCTACATAGAAGAAGTTCAATGCATTATGAGCACTTTAGAGGAATGTCTATGTAAGTTCAGAATTTGCTAGAAAACCTCTGACAACTCTTCTAGCTTTAAGATTTTATTGTTCTGTTATCATTTCTTCCTTTTAGGTAATCAAGTCTCTTTTAATGCAATCAGGGATTGAATTATGATTTTTAGCTGTGCTTTACGGTATTAACTCTGTTGAGGCCACAGTCCATGACATAGATTTTTTTCATCCGATAAATTAGTAATATTTTTCCCATACTTTTTTCTGTTAGGCCCTATCTGGAATATTATATTTAATTGTGAACACCACATTTATAAAGAACTTTAAGCTGAAGAAAAGAACAAACAAAATACTTGAGTTTATTCTTTGTAACATCAAGGGGCATAATAACATGAAATGGATGACCATTAAAGGAATTTGGTTGATTGAGGGTAAAAAAAAAAATCTAACAGTGTTATCCAAAAATGGAAGATCCTTGGCAGCTATCAAGCCCCCTGGGTTACTGCAGGTTTTTTAAAAATGAGTCAGATGGCAAGATATTGAAAATGTTGTAGATGGGAATTCTTACTTGGAGTTTGTCCCTTTACTTTTTAAGATTTGATAATTCTCTGACAGTGAGAACTATGGGTTCTGATCTTCAGTGTGAGTGAGATAATAAAGGTAAAAAATCATGTCCATTTTGGCAGTTTTTGCTTATAGTCAATTCTAGGATTAGTTTATGTAAAATTCTTTAAAGGAGATGATAAAGTTCTATTTCATCAAGCACCCAATAGTCAGGGGATTTGAATGGAGAGCCAGCTTTCAGTGGAGGTGATTTGCCTTCAAAATGGCCCAGTACCTCTGATTCCACTTAACTTGTCTGGGGAGATATGCTTCCCAGGAAGTCCTGAGACTTGAATTTCCTTTCTTTATAGATCAAAGGATACACAATTTTAGTGTTAATTTTACAGATCAAAAGAGAACACAGTTTCATACCCCCATCAACCTCTTTAGGACCTGGTTCATTCTTATCTTTCTAGTCATCTTCTACTTTACTTTTATATCTATCCTCTATAATGGAACAGAATGACCTTCTTGTTAATTCTTACAAGGGACATTAAATCTCCTAATTAAATAGGTTTTTCACAAATACCTGAAATTTCTACCTTCTCATTTCTGCATGTGGTTTCCTTTCCCAAATCTGCTTAGATCACACCTTCAAAATCACTCCCCCCTCTGCCACTACTAGTGCTTCCCCTCTGAAATGATCCCTACTTGAACTGTGTATATCTTATAAATGCCTAGTTATTTAAATGTTGTTTTCTCTGTTACAATCTGAGCTTAGCAGAGATTGTGTTCTTGTCTCTCTTTTTATCACCAGAACATAGGACAATGTTTTACTCATAGGTATTAATAAAAGAGTATTGTTGTTTTCTGTTGTTTTTGAAGAGGAGGATGAGGATGATGAGGATGATCACTTAATATTTTGCTAGATCCCTAGTCATGACAATGTGAATACTCTCTCCCATGTTAAAAATATTTCTTTTCCCTGCTTTCCAGCTACAACAACAACAACAATAACTGAAAAGGGGACCCTAAAACTCTAAAAATTCTTGAAGGAGAAAATCTCCTTCAACTCTGCCTCAGTGAGGGACCCACCCCAGGGACAAACACGTTTATCCTTGTTGTCTAGATGGGGTCAGTTCAGTCCTGAAACTCATTGAATTCAATTCAAATTCCAGCTTAAGCTGAAACCCAGGGATGAGCCAATTTGGGACTCCACCCACGAATTCCATTCAGCTAAAGCTCCCGTTATAAAAGAGCCAAACTAAAGTCTGCTCTTTGCAGAGGTTCCAAACATGCCAGCTATACTATGCCATGCTCTGCCAAGAAGCCTCTGTCCACTGGAATATTCTTTTCCCATGCTCTCCTCTCTTTACCTTCATCTATTTCCCTAACAAGTTTATGCCTCTCTGTCAGGATTTCTAACTTTACTTCCCAATCCCTATAATAAACCTCTTTTTATCAATCTAGGTTTTTGGTTCTGTAAATTCCTTTACAGGAATCTCTGTGCCACCAGAAGGGAGTCCCCAAAACTCCCTATCCAAGCGTTAAATCCCAAGGGATGTAGGGGAGCCAAACCTCTCCATTTGGTTCCCTGAACTCCGAACCTGCCACTAGACCTTATCATTTAACTCCCTGACAACCAGATACCCTAATCACATTCTGGTTCCCTAAACCTAGACCTTATCATAACTACTACTACTCCTGTTATTATTCCATCTCTTCCTCTCTCCCTCCTTCCCTTCTCTCCTCCTCCCCACCCTCTCTTTTTTTGTATTTGTCTGCACTGCTTAGTGTTTGACACATAGTAAACAATAAATGTTACATCTATCTGTTGTTATAAATTTTTCTTTCTTTCTCAAAAAGAATCATGACATCAGGAAGGTGATGCCTGATGTGCAAGTGAATGAGATTTAAGTGAGGGAGCATTGTGCAAAGTCATCAGTTTCACTTTACCTCTCCAGAGCCATCTGGGTAGCTAGAGACAGATCAAGACTACTTGAGATGGCCCTGGATGCACTGGGATATCCTAGTGTTCTTTTTAAGGTAAAATCTTCAATAGCACTACACTCATTCAGTGATTAACATTAAATAGCATTTGAGGCAAAGAATCTCTTTTTTCACCTTGTCAAAAAAAAAAAAATCTAAATAATTAAATTAATTGGGAGGCATCCTAAGGGTTTGTGGCAAGAAAAGAAATAATTACTATTCGCATTCAATATAAATCAGTCAGGAAACAATGACCAAATGGGATTTGCCTGGGGTTGATCTCTCTCTCTCTCTCTCTCTCTTTTTCTCACAGACACACACACACACACACACACACACACACACACACATACACAATCCATTTTATTCTTTGCATCTTCAGCGATTTTTTATGACAAACCTATTATCTGCCCTGAAAAACCTGCTCACCTGCAAACGGTAGCCTTTGGAAAACTTTTATCATCTCTAGCAAATTCCTCTTCCTTTTCAACTCTGTGACAGTAGCAAAGACCTTCATTAAACAGCAGTAGTCTTTTATGTTTTGTTTCAGGTTGATAACAAGAATAAGTTGAACAAAATTATCTGTGTTTGCCTCTAGCAAAGAACCTTAAATTATCTTAGACATATGTGTGGCACACATCTTGTTGGAGGAGAGATTTTAAGGCTTCATTTTCTTTAACTAACTCATTTAAAAATACTCAGTAAATCCAGGAATTCCATGTACAATCTATACTTTTCAGTCAATTATGTGACTGGGAAAATGGGATCTTTAATATTCTTTGTATGTTTATAACTATCCTTCATGCCTGCTATGCTTGATTGGAACCTTGTTACAATCTTTGTAGTATTCTTCTACTTCTTCTTCATCTACCCTAATAATATTATTGAATAAATTATAATTGTTTTGATAATTGGGCAGCTAGGTGATGCAGTGGATAGAGTGTCAGGCCTGGAGTCAAGAAGACCTGAGTTCACATTTGACTACAGATACTTACTAGTTCTATGACTTTGAGCAAGACACTTTTACCTCTTTGTTTCAGTATCTCATTTGTAAAATGAGCTGGTGAAGGGAAACGCAAACCATGACAATGTCTTTTCCAAGAAAACCTCAAATGGGATCACAAAGAGTTGGACATGACAGAAAAGTACTGAAATGCTATCTTCATATTTTTTTAAATAAATGATTATCATGAATCCTGCAATGTGAGATTGCCTATTTTATGAAATCATGTTTATTATTGATTTTGGGAGCATGAGAAACTACTTCTGTCAACTCTTTTATTTGCTTCTCTAAGAAAAGACAGATCCATCCTTTCATTTACTTACAACTTTATTTATTCTTCAGAAAATCAGAGATTATAGACTACTGGAGGTGGAATCAATTAAGACCTAGATCTAAGGCTTATCTTTGAAGTTTCTTAATTGTGAGAGAGTAAGGAGTCACTTAAGTTCTCTGAACTTCATTTTCATTATCACCAAAATACAAATAGTGGTAGCTACTGCACAGAATTTTGAGAATCAAGTAAAATGATGATTGTAAACCTTTTTTAACTTTTAAAATACTCTGAAATATTATATTTTTTTTTACTTACAGTGAGATTATCATACTTAATATAGTTCAGCTCTAAGTGTAACACATATTTTTGTTGGTCATTGGAGGTCACATTTAGATTTCCAACAATTAAATTAATGTTTTATAGATGGTCTAAAAACTGATTGTTAGCACCTTGTGCCTATAATAATAATATGAAGCAAAAATAACTTTGCTCTCAGAATATTAAATAAAACAAAAAATATTTTTGATCTCTGGAGAATGATGATGAAGCAGAGTTCCCAACTCTTGGTAGATAGGTGAAGAGGCATCTCAAGATGTAGAATGAACTATGAATTCTCAAATGCAGTCAATATGTTAATTACTCTTCCTTAACTAGGAATATTCTTTTTATCTTCGAGGGTAGGGTAATGTTGGTTAAAGCAGATTGAGAAAAAAGAAAAAAAAAAAAAAAAACTTCATTTTTAAAAAATGCCTAGAAGGGGAAAACATGTACAGAAGAAAAAAAAAAAAAAAACAAAAACAGAGATTGAGCTAAGATGACAGAATATAGAATAACCTACCCAGTAAAACTGAGTATTTAGGGGTAAGAGGGACAGAAATGGATATATAATAAAATTGAGTATTTTCAAGTATTTTTGATGAAAAAATCAGCTTAATAGAAATTGACTAAAAATACTTAAGAATTAATATGTAAACAAGAAAAGAAAATCATAAAGGTTTCAATAAGGTTGAATGATTTATATTTTTAAAAGGAAAGATGATATTGGTAACACCTAGAAACTTTTTCATAATAAAATTATTATTCATAATAATAATTTATTAGATAGACAGAGTGCACGGATGTATGTTGGCTGTGATTTGATAAGATCTAAAAATAAAATAAAGTTAAACCATGAGAAAAGATTGGGAGAAGGAATAAGGGCAAGGTAAAATGGAATAATTATTTCACATACAAGAGACAGAAAGGAGCTTTTATAGTGGAGAGAAAGGTGATGGAAAACATGTGAACCTTACTCTACTAGAGATTAGATCAATGAAGTAATAATGATAAAAATAATTATATATATATATATATACATATATGTGTATATATATATGTCTGTGTGTATACATATATACATATATATGTGTGTGTGTATATATATATATATATATATAGAGAGAGAGAGAGAGAGAGAGAGAGAGAGAGAGACAGAGAGAGTTGAGGTTTGAAAGGTTTGAAATCTATCTCTATAGAGAAGTTGGAGGGGGGAATAATATAATGCCAGAGAAACTGAGGCAAGATAGAGATTAGAGAGTATTTAATGTTTTATTTGGAAGGGATAGATATACTGGGACTAAATGGATCATGGTTTGTCCCAGGGCTGAATGAGACTATCATCCCCAAGAATCCAGCAAACAATCTGAGTTCTCAATAACATATATACATGTGGCTCAGACACAGGAGGTAGACCAAGGCAGGGCAGAGTCAGGGTGCTGAGAGTGGGAAAGGGACTCTGACAGGGTGGAGTGAGCCACCAGAGATGGGGAGAGGCATCTTGATAAAACAGTATCTGATATTCTGTTAGCTTGGGATGGGAGAGGCATTCTGATATTCTAAAACATAAGATCTTTTATCTTTATCAAATATTCTGATTAAGAGGGAGAAGTGGTTTTGCAGGATTGAGCAGAACAATTATAAACTGAGGCAGAAAAATTAGGGAAACCGAGGCAGGATAATTTCAGGAAACTGAGTTAGGACAATAAAAGAGAACTGTGGTATAACAATAACAGAAATGTGGGAGTTAGCTGGTAGAAGGAAAGTTAGATTGGGGAGGTGGTGATCAATAGCAAAACACTTGTGAGAAGGAATAGGATGAAAGGAGAGAGAAAGAGTAGGATAAACAAAAAAAATTTGGATGGAGGGAAATAAACAGAATTCATAACTTTTTGAAAAAAACTTATAATGAGTTACTCAAGGCCTCATTTCTCAAATATACAGAGAACTTAGTCAAATTTCATAAGAATGCATATTATTCCCCAATTGTGAAAAGAAAAAAAATATGAACAGGCAATTTCAAGATGAATAAATCAAAGTTATCAGTAGTGATACAAAAATACTTGAAATCACTATTGACTAAAGAAGTATCATCTCACCCCTAAGAGATCAGTTAATATGATGGAAAAGGAAAATGTCAAATATTGGTGGACTTGTGAGAAAAAAAAAAAGAGTTCTCAACTCTTGGTAGATAGGTGAAGAGAATTTGAAACTCAGTTTTTTAAAATGTTAATTATTTTTGTATGTAATTGGAAAAAAATTAAAGAGAAAAAGTGCAACATTAGGTAATTTTATTACTAGATAGTTAAATTTACAGAAAATCAAACATACTTAATAGAAATTTCCATTTAAAAAATTTAACCCTTTCTTGTTCATAATGCTAAACTTCAAATAAGGAAGATGAGTTTAAATTTTGATTCATTCATTTACTTGCTTTGTTCCAAAAGTAAGTCATTTAAACTTTGCTTCAGTTTCCTCACCTATACAATTGACTTTAGAGTTTGTTATGAGAATCAAATTAGATAAGCTCATCTTTCTGAGCTGCTATAATGTGGATACTTGGGTTTTTTGACTCACTCATTGCTTATACTTCATTGTTCTCACAGAGTTTTCATAGATCTAGTTATGCTGATATTCTCTTACATATTTGACTGCTCCTTCTCTATTTTTTTAGGGGGGGGTATGAGTCTACCTCTGGATCATCCTATAACTGCAAATACCCCACTTGGATCTGTACTGGGACCTCTTTTCTCTCATTATATTACTTCGCTTGGTGATCTCATGAACTTCCATAGATTTAATTATGATTGCTAAACTAATCATTCTGAAATGTACCTCTCTAGCCCCAACCTCTCTGCTTCTCTTTAATCTCACATTTCCAACTGCTTTTCAGACATCTTGAAGTAGATGTTCAATAGACACTTAAATTCAACAACTCCAAAACCAAATTTATTATCTTTTCCACTAATCCTACCATCTTATTTTTTAAGAGAATGAAGATTAAGTGATTTCCTCAGGGTCACAAAATTAGTGTCCCAGGCCAGATTTGAACCTACTTTTTTATTATTATTGAGGGTTCCACTATTCTTCTGGATCCTCAGGTTCATGACTTAATGATCATTCTTATATCCTCTGACCCCCCATATCCAATATGATGACAAGACCTATAATTTTCACTTCTGCAAGATCTCTTAACATATACTTCATTTTCTCATCTGACTCTGCTACCACTTTGGTAAAAATTTCATTGTGAATTATAATAGCCTTTTGGTAAATCTGCCATGTTTTTGATACTCTTGGACTTCTCAATTATGAATAAGTTGCCTTCTCATCCTGGAATATTCTTGTCCCATGCCAGTTCCCTTTTCCCAATGATGAGTTCCTTCAGATGAAGGAACATGGGGGGGGGGGAATCTCCATTTTGAGGAAGAGACTAGGGCAATCAGTTGTCATTCTCCTCCCTTGTGATTTTTGGAATTCACTCCCATTTCTTTGTTCTGATATTTCCTTTTCCTATTATTTTATGTATTATTTTCTGCCTTTATAATGTAAACTCCCTAAGGTTAAGAACTGTTTCTTTTTATTTATATTTCTATATTCAGGGCTTAGCATAAAACTTAATAAATGTTTTGTTGCCTGTCTTGTTTTTTTTTTCAATAATTAAAATTCAAGCCTTGTTTATTTACATAAGACTTCTTATAGGTAGAGAGTATACTGTATTAGTTTTTACTTGAATTTGAAAGATAAGACATGACTTTGACTTATCATTTTTTCTATCCACGAAAAGAATTTTATGGAAATACAGTAAACTTGAAATCTAGGTTATACTCTAAATATCTATTATACTCCTACCTCTTTGCCTCTTAGAGCTGGGGACTTATGCTAGGAGGGCATCTCCCTTCACCATTGTCTACATCCTCACTACAACCAATTCTCTATCAGGCTTGTAAACACAGCTATCTCCTACAATATAAAGTAGTTGATCTTTTTTTTAACTTAGTATCAAATATTGAGGGTAGGATCCTCAGTCTTCCCTCATATCTCTTTTGCTCCAGCTACTGAAAATCATTAATAATGGTACTCCCAGATTGTGTGACTTTTCTAAACACTGAGAGTTTTGCTATTTCCAACCTTATAATTTTTATAAACTTTCCTATTTTGTTTTGATTTTGCAGAACTATTTTCATTTTCTCTTGCATCTTCCTTTACAATAGATTTTAACCTCTTGTTCACTTTTCTATCATAAAGCAGAAAAAATAGACTGATGTTGATCACTGGAAGCATTGTTTAGAAACAATGTTTGGAAAGAGTCCAAGAATTATACTCTCTTCCAATAAAATGAAATTTATTTGTTAACCTCATAAAATGTGAAAGCATATTTAGATTAGAAGTTTTGAATGCTATTTCAAATTTAAATATTACAGGATATAAGAGAAAATTCTCTATTTCTTTCTTTCTTTCTCTCTCTCTCTCTCTCTCCCCCAAAGCACATTCTAAACATAATTCTTCCTTTTAGACTACAACTAATATCTTTAATCCTCATTCTGCTTATAGCTAATTTTTACAGATTTCAATATTTAAAACAATTTGCTTTATTTAGTACTTCATTTCCCTCCTTCAAATAAATTTGATACAATATGTAATAGCTTTCTGGGTAAATAAAACTCTATTTTCTTGTGGGTATCTATTAAAATAAAGGTGAAACTGTTTTTTTTTTTTTTTCCTTCCCTTTTCTTTGTGGTCCACCTTTTAAGGGCAAAGGGTATTTGTTGTTTTAAAGAATTCTAAGATCAAACAAACAAAAAGGTCAGATAAATACTAATAATGACCTATTAAAAGAAAAATTGTCCCTGAATGAAATCCCTTTGTCTGTCACCATCTATAGATGTGACTATCAGAAAAGAGACAGAACTTTGAGCTGTAAGGCCACAAATTCTAATTTTGGTATGGGTATAGGAAAGAAAGTACTCAGAAAGACTGGGTATACTTACAGGTGTTGAGTATGAGAATTCTGACAAAGAGTCTGACTGCTAAAGACAGACATTGTATCCATGATTTAATATACGTTGGGTCATGATTTAGCATGAAGGAAATTTCAGGAAAGGTCAATATGCTCTAAGAGCCACATTCAGCTTCTGGATTCTAGAGTTATTCAGCCATCGCTTTGAAATTACATTTTATTTAATTAGCAAAGTTTTTTTTTTTTTTTTTTTTTTTTAACTCCTCCTACCACTTTAGGGGTGGTGGTGGAAATGAACATAGTCATTGTAAAAAAATATGCAGACTCAAGCAAAACAAATTCCCTCACTGTTCATGTGCAAACATATATGTGTTAATGGACATATTGAATCTATTACTACTCTTTCAGGAAGTTGGTAGTATTCTTTATCACTGTTATCCCTGATGAAGAGAAATTAGAAGGGAAATAGGATACAAGGAACTAAGTGGAATGATCTGTTCATCACACTTTTGTAACTGAAATTCATAAGAATAGGAGCCATTGCCCAAGTGATAAATAGAGAAAAGATATGAATAGGAAATTATGAAAGGAAGATATTAAAGCTATCAATAATCACATGATAAAAATTGTTCCAGTTGGTAATAATTAATGCAAAGCAAATCAATATCATCTCTTTAATTAAGTTCCAACATAATCTCTGAATCATCCTACAAGATTCTACTGGAAATTCTAATTTCCACAAGCAAGGACACAAGCTAGTTGAATTGCAGAATCATTAAAATTAAACCATTAACCACCAGTCTAATGGAAGCCTTTCCACTTTGAAGCTGCCAACATTAGTATAAAAAATCTGGAGGACTCTGTGTTGAACTGTGTTGGTAAGCAAAGTCTAAATATAAATAAAGAGATAATTGTCTTAATTGGAGTAAAAGATCTGAATGAGAACCCTTCTTGGCTAAGTAATACACTTATGCAGTACCTTGTAATGGATGTGCCATTTTCTGGATGGCTATACCTTTGTAAACTTTGATGGATTACTTTGGATTGTTTCCGTATTCTACAAGTTCTTTACATCAGAATGTACTGTTATCTCTTAAAAATGGAGGAAAAGGTCTAAACAATGATGAGTCTTCATTACATTTACTTGAGGTTACATTTTGCCAACAAATTTCGAACTTTATTTTCCTGTACATATTTAAATTAGATGTTTTATATCAGGAAAAAGGTCAAAATAGATATAATGATGATGATGTCATTGAAGATAATTACGAAAAAAATAATTTGATAATTCTATGAAATTAAAAAAAATGATGCTGGGAAAAGTTAATTTTCAATTACTGTCCCATTACTATTTTCTTATTTATTATTCTGCAGATTATTGAATATGTAGATAAAATTAATTTTGTGTTTTTGTAAAAGCTATTTTTGTCTGTGTCTTCTGTAAGCTCACTAAAACATCTTTGGAATGACTTAAGTAGCTAAAAAATCCTATATCTTATCAAATCTGCAATGTTTTGATTTCTTCCACTAGTTCTATATGAATTTTAAAGCTTTTTGTTTCATTTTGCTTGAAGGTTCTGAGTATTTGGAATGATAACATCTATTAAAAACATAATACCTGGATTTTTATGCATTAGTGTTATGTCTGTGTTGTTATGAGAATCTAAACAGAAATAATTCTCTGCTTCCTATATAATTGTTGAACTCTCATAGATATTTGGTAGTCTTTCTAGTATAGAAATCTACTGTCAATTTACAAAAGAGAATTATTCTGATGTTTTTACTATTTATGAACTTCATGTTTCTTTTATTTTTTTTTGTATTTGATTTTCCCTAGTTAGATTTGAAACATTTTAAATGCTTATTTAATTTTTTTTGAGTTTCAGGTTCTCTCCTTTATCCCCATTCAAAATTAAGAAACCGCATGTGAAATTATGCAAAACAGTTCCATAAAAGTTGTTTAAGAAAACATAAATCTCCCACCCTAAAGAAAAAAAAAACCCTCATGAAAAATTAAGTATGAAAAAAGAGAGAAAAAGAGAAAATCCTTCAATCTGTATTCAGAGATAAATAGTTTCTTCTCAAGGTATTGATAGGATTTTTCATCATAATTCCTTCAGAGTATTGATGGATGATTGTACTACTGAAAATAGCAGTCATTTACAACTGGCCATCCCAGAACATTGCTATTACTTTGTATACAGTACATTTTATTATGTTTGAGTTCATGGAGGACTTTCCAGGTTTTTTGTTTGTTTGTTTGTTATCATATATATGCCCAAACAATGGGTATCAGAACTCTTCCATCTTTTTTCATCAATATGTATTAATCTTTGTATACATAACTTAGGGTAACAACACATTTATTTAATAAATATTGTGTGAATTTTTGCTAGGCTATTTTATAACATACTTTTATGTCCACTATTCATCCCAAAAGTTTTGCATAAAATGGTATTTTTTTAGTATTAGTTATGCAAATTATATTTACTACAGGCTGCTTTTTTGAGGTTTTAACAAACCTCAGTATGCTCAGTCACAATCTCTCTTTGATATTTTGCGCTCAGTCTGTCATGCTTGGATGAAACTAAGATACTTCAAAATATTCCTTCATTGAGTGCTTAATGTAAACTTTCAATTCAAGGTACAAGTATTCAGTCTTTATCTTTCCTTGGTATATGTTGAAAAATGTTATACATACTATAGCCAAGTGATGTTTTGATATTGAAAAAGATTCCATGAGAAGGTGGTGTTTAATTATGTTCTGATGCAGTCATATACCTTAATATGATCTAGGTAGCTCAAATGATTAACAATATGTTTTTGCCCAATTGTATCTTTACTTTGAAGGTCATTTAATACGACAGTATTTTTTGGAGAGAAAATAATTGATTTAAAACTAGATGGATTCTTAAGGTGCTTAATTTATTTTTTTGCATAAAATGTGCCAAATTTTATATTACTTTTTTTGGATTCTTGAATTGCTAGTATGTTTTAGAGAGCATTTTGATAGTTATCAAATACTCTAGTATTTCCATTATATTTGTATCTAATTCATTTATTTATATTGGATGAATAAAACATGAATAAAACATTTGACTTTCAAGAACTTGTTTGTAAAAGCATTATATATCTTAAGAGATTTTGAACACTTTGTATAGTATTTCATGTTGATAATAACTGGTTCATTATTGGCCTGGGAATATATTTATGGTCTTTTTTTCTTCTTCAAAAAATATATTGATATTTTTACAAGTGTTTATATAATGTTTTGGTATTTTTTAGTTATACATTATGTGAATTATTTGTATAATTATATGAACATGTAATTGATTTTACTGTTATTTTAATTTATTTATATATTTATTGATTCATATGTTCATATTGTGTCTTTATAATACATTTTATATTATATTATATTATATTTATTTCAATATTAACTGATACTTTTATCTTTTCCTGATAGATATCTGATGTCTTTTGTTAAGAATGATGTGATCAGGCTTCATATAAGAGAAACTAGTTAAAATACTTTCTTTGCTAGTAATACCTTGACTATTACAAAATGTTTTACCCAAATATAACACATTTGATTCAACTGGCACATTTCTTTATTGAACTTCTTTTGATGATACAGATGTCCAGAAATTTTCCACATATTCCTTTCTGCATATTTTTGCTTTTGATTTATTTACTGCTCTACCTATTTAAACAGATTTTTATTTGGTGTTTGTATTGTTTATTTTGTTCTTCATTTGGTCAAATAGTAGTGAGCGTCTATTATCTTTCTTTCCCCTTCCTTCCTTCCTTCCTTCCTTTCTTTCTTTCTTTCTTCCTTCCTTCCTTTTTCCTTCCTTCCTTTTTTCTTTTTCTTTCTTTCTTTATTGCCTTCTTTTTTATTCCTTGTATTGTACTGTATCATTAATCTGATAGTTTATATTGTTGTTGGAGGGAATGCAGACTTTTCATTATTGAATTTTTTGTGATTCTTTTCTGAATGTTTCCCTTTCATAATTTTAAATGGAAAATATGACATTTGAAAACTTCACATTCTCTTCCAGGCAGATATTGATATCCTTCTATATTTTCCCATATTCCATAGCTCTCAAGTTGATTCAGTCAGCGTGGTTTGATTCATCTCCTTCTAATTATTCCTATAAATGGCTCAACTTTTCCATATATTATACTAACTCTGACAACCATTAGCACTACTATTTTCAGGTCTTAATGTTTTTGTTTTAATAGCCTCCCTCAATTATGTGTAAAGCCTGAAATAATTTTTATCTACCTTGCATGAGATACTCTGAAAGAACATGACCATTCGTGATGTTTATCTCTGGGAGAATAATGGCAAAATATTTAACTAGCTCTCCCATATCATCACAGATTTTTAAGCTTAATCTTCACTATTAACATTTTGTTAATCATTTTCTTAAATCTAAGTAATCAATAAAACAGGAAACCAAGCCTCAATTTTTAGCATTTGTCAATTTCCAAGGAGTTAATACACTTAAAATTTAACATTTGACTTTCAAGAACTTGTTCTAACATATCCCTGGTTATAATAGTTACTTGCCTTTTTGGATTATTTTATTGGTATAATTGGTGTTCTATTTACATTTATGAGTTTAGATACAAAAGACACTTTTCAAAATTCTAATCTAAATTTGCCTATCTAGTTTTCAAAAATATTTAATCATGCCAGTACTGATTTTATCTATAACTTGGTCATTAGTTATAATTTCTGGTTGGCCTAAATGATTGTTTTAATGACTTCTAGTTTTTCACCTTTTCTTCAGATCTTAGCAATTCTTTGATTTTGTCTCTAATGTTATCTAATCTAGGCTTAGAGATACAGTTAATTTCAATGATCATTCAGCATTAGTTGACAACATTTGGTAGTATGTCATAAAGCTGACTGTCATTAACAAAAAGCAATAGAAAGTCCTTGCCTGAAATTGATGAAGGCTGCTCTAATTATATATACATACATACATACATGTATATATATGACTATTTCATATGACAAATTATTTATTTTAGAAGCCAATATTATTTTACTGAACTATTCAAGCTAAAAATACATTGAAATTTATCCTCAAAAAATTGGAAAGTTAGTGGGTACAGTAGATAAAGCATAAGGTCTGATGTCAGGGAGACCCGAGTTCAAATGGGACCTCAGAAACTTTCTATCTGTGTGACCCTGGCCACAAACTATCTATTGTGTGTGAACACAAGTTCAAATTCACACTGTTTGAATTAGTTTCCTCAGCTATAAAACTAATTGGAGAAAGAAATGGAAAAGAAATCCTATATCTTTTCAAAAAATATCTCAAATGTAGGCTTAGAGTTGAGCACAACTGAAAAAAAAACCCTAAATAATAACAACTGAGAATTTTTTCATATTGTCTAATTTCTACCTATTTTTCTTCCTCTCCCTTCTGAGAAAGCCATCCCCAAAATAGATATTTTTGAAAAAAGAAGAAAAGAAAGAAAAATAATAAAAAGAAACAAATTAATTAAAACTGATTAACACATCAAACATAAATGTTAAATTTAACATTAAATTCAGCATGTTTTATATCATGGCTTTTTCCCTCTCAAAAAAGAAGCAGGGAGTAGTTTTGGCTACTTCTTTCCTAGAATCAAAACATTTTTTGAAATCAATTCACATCAATTGTGAATTGTGATTGTGATTGTGATTCACAATTCAGCATTCATTTTCAAAGCTGATATGTTTTGTTTTGTTATTTTTTTCATTTATATCATTGCTACTCTCCATTAATAGAGCAAATTCCTTCATCATGAGTTCCTTATGACATAATTCTAAAACAAAAAAGAATACTTACATATATGTATGTATGTATTTGATATGCATAATACATACCCACATACATATGTATACATACATAAATATATGTGCATGTAAGCATACATGTATTACACAATACATGTATATTTAATATGTAGGAATAGTTAATTTCCAAACAAAATCCTGGCACAGCCAAAGGAGAAGTTTGGACAAATGGTGTAAACTTATTCTCAGTTAAAAGTTACCTTAAAAATAATACTTAATCAAAATGTTAATTAATTTCCCTATGAGTTTGTTGATGTGTTAATTATAGTAACTTGTTCCATAATTTAAACTAATTCAATTTTATCAGTGGAAATGGCATTTTAAAAGTGATATTATCATTTGCATCACCTTTTTATCCTAAGAATCATGGGATCTTTTCACCTATGTTGTCTCCTCCATTAGAATGTAGGTCCCTAAGAACAGACTAATCCCAACAATCAGCACATTGCTTTGCATATATTAGAAACTTAATAATGTTTCATTTCTTAATTCATTAAAGCTGTGATGCAATGGCTTGGGTAGGCACTAACAATTGTATTTTTATCACATTCCAAAGTTTGGCAGGACATTAGGATCAGTCACTGTCACTTTGCAGAGGGAATAATGAAATGAAGTGGGCTCCATGACTTACCTTTGATCCTACAAATATTTAGGAAGAGAAAAATATGTATCCCCATCTTTCTGGTCAACTTTTCCTCCACCTCATTTTCATATAAATATTAATTTCATCATGAAAGACAGACAACAAATAGATTATTTTATGACTTATTGACCTGTTGCTATTTCCAATGAATCAAATATCTAGATAAATGAAAAATGCCAGATGACATAGTAAAGAATACTGACTTTCCCCATTGGACAATTAGGCACTTTGGTGGTCAGTAGTGTAACTTGAACTTCCCCACACCACAATCTCATCCCGTTCTCCCAAATCAAAAATCTCCAGGTAGCAGTAATAAATAACAGTGGTTTGCCCCATTCTTGGAATCATCTAACATCAAGAGAACTCTTCCAACTGACTTTGGAAAAATTTATAACTTTAATGGTTGTACATGTAACCCATATCAACTTGAGGATCTATATTTTAGAGATAACACCATTCTGAATTGTTCTCTTTCCTCACATTCCTATATGTTAACCTTTTAAAGACCACAACCTTCAGAAATTCAGGTTTTCATAAAAGCTCTAGTGCAAGACAATAAATCTATCTGATTGTTCTCAAATTAAAGAAGTGTACCCATGGGAAATAACATGAAAGAGTTTTCATTTCATTCCTCATACTTCTCATTAAATTCTTGGTCTTTTATACCTAAATTGAAAGAAACAACAACAGAACAAGCCCCCTGACATTTGAAAACTAGTTAAACAGACCAAATAAGCCTACAAGGAAAAAAAAAAGCTAAAACAATTTTTCAGTGAACTCCTATTTGGGCTCAAGTTGATCCTTTAAGCAGTCATAGTGAATACCCCTTCAATGTCAACTGGCACTTGATCACATACTGAAAAAGGGAAATGACAACAGAATTGACAATAACTTGTTTCAACATACCTCACAGGACTTATACTAAGCATCATCTTGTTAGGGCATAGTATTTTGCATTCCATAAGAAATTTCCTCGTAGGAAGGTCAGTTAACTCTCCAAGTAAGAGAGACCTTTAAAGTCAGACATGCATTCAAGCTTGTTAAAGCTCCAACATATTTATGGTAGGACCTGTATGTATTTATCGAATAATCTTTCAAAGCTGACTGCTTGGCAAGTATTTGGAGACTTAAGAACTTAATTGTATTCTGTGTATTATATGCTTACTTGTGATTCTGTTTGTTTTTTTTAAGTTATCTCATGTATGAAAACTGAAAACTCTGGATTTATATTTTCATGTTAACATAGCTGTTTAGAATTTCAAGGCTTACTGTATACTTTGATTACCTCTTCTCTATCAATTTAAAAAAAAATAAAGAGGGGAAAATTGACAGCTACAGAGAATCCTAAAACCAAATAGAGAAAAACACACTGCTTTCAGAATCCCAGCATCTAATACTCTATTGCCAAGCATTGTTTTAGTATCAGAATCTATTTGAATATGATTTATGAAAGGAGAAGGTTCATGGAGGAGGCAAATGTACTGTCTGAATTGTGACATCTTAATTAAGCAGTTTCTCAAAGAAGAGAACCCTCCATATATATTAAAATAAAACAAAAGAAAACAAACAAAAACTTGCCTTATCTGCTTTTGCAGGTCTGTAGTTTTGCGTATTTATGCATATGTTTTCAAATATACATGCAAATTTATTGTTGAGATTATAGTATTTTGTTATTCTTTCTAATACATATTACAGTAATTACTGTATGTGGCACCTGGAGGCAATACGGCATTTGAGCTATTATATCTGATTTGTGTATCATCCATTATTGATTTAGTAGCTCATCTAGATAGCAGAATAGTTCATTTGAAATCTAAAAACCATTATAAAATTTATTATTATCAAGAGAGTATACCAAGTAATAAGATACAACTTACTAAAATAAAATAGTCTCTTTTTTATGTGGCAAAAGGAATCTTCCTGTAACTGCTTTTAAGGCTGAACTAAGGCATGAGGAGAGTACTAAGATATTATAATATTATCTTCTAAAAACAGGCAAATGGCAACATGGGGGTGACTCATGATTTGAAATTCAAAGTACTATACATAGAAGACATAAGTGAAATGAATAAGCTTGCATAAATAAAAATAATTCTTCAATTTGAATATATAGTTAGATACAAAAGCAGAATAAAACAAGACAAATCTGATGACACAATAGTAAAAATAATATTATAATTTATAATTTCATTACATTGTCAATACAATCTAATTCAAGTATGATGCCCACAGTGAATTGTTTAATAAAATTCAAGAAAGTAGAGGATAAAGATTTCAAAGGTCAAATAAAAGACACTACTCAAGGTTTCCCCTCCCTTAGATTCAAAGTGCAATTTTTTTTTTAAATTGACAAACGTTTCAATCAATCAATAAACATTTATTAACTGCCCACTATGTTCTAGGCTACTGTGCTTGCTATGTGCTAGAGAAAAAGAATGAAGTCTTTTTGTTAATAAGCAACAAAATTGTTCTCTTGAAGATACCTTACTTAATTGAGAATCTGAGAAAAGGCAAGGATACAAAGAAATAAATGTTTTTTAAAAATAAATATTTGCAAATAACAAAAAAATAAAAAAAAATTCTTTGGCAAAAACTGCTTATTACGACTTCCTAACCCCTTATTATCATTATTATTTTTTTTTGTATCAGTGGTTCACAGGAGGAGGAACTGCTTTAGTCCCATCCAATCCAGTTGCTCAATAACTATCTCTAGCTTTATATGTGGGATGGATGGAAGAAAGTCACAAACTCCCTGATAATAATTGAAATTATTTTCATGTGTGAATTTTTGAGGTGTTTTAGTCCATTATGGCTACACAGTCCAGTCACTGAAGTTTAAACAGGAAAACAAGTGAGAAGCATATGCATATAGTGATACTGAAAATGGTCAACAGTTATTTACATCATTGTTAAAACACACACACACACACACACACACACACAAAACTTCTTCATTGTACCAAGGGTCTTTATTCTTTTCCTTCCCTTCCCCTCTCTTCCCTTCCTGTCCTCTTTGACTGCTACTTGCCTTTCCCTGTCCCAAACTTCACTGTCCTTTCCTTCTCTTCCCTTTTTTTTTCCTTCCTTTCCCTTTCATTTCAGGATTCTTACTTGTTTTATTCTGTTTCGTTCTTGTTGTTGGATTTTTTTTTTCTCAGCTATAAGGAAGGCATGATCTTTTTACCAGGAAGAATAAACTTAAGGGAATTCTGGGAAGAGTATAGGTGACTGGAGAGAAGAGTTGTTGGAAAAGAAAAAAAAAAGTTAAGCCTTTTCTCTAAAGCTCTGGAAGATTTTTTTTTTTGTTGTGCCCTTCTAAGTTCAAAGAAAGATGTTAGAAACCAAACCTTGAGCAATTGATACTGATTAAGAAACCTAAAATATATAAAATAATAGATTTCATAGAAAAACTATAAATTTTCTGAAAACCTTAGCCCATCTTAAAGACAATAATAGAATACCCAAACTAAAACTGCAACCCCATGGCTACAAAACAAAAAGAAAAGAAAAGAGGAAACCAAACAATTTATGAAGGTTATCCTTAAAATATATATAATTAGCCAAGGATCACTCATTACTTTTATAATCAGACTATTCACCTTAAGCTGTCTTTCATCACTGAGAGCCATGCTGGAAATAATTCCAGTATAAAATATTCCATTGGGAAAATTCTTTTATTGAGGATTATAATTTACTAGAATAGAAAGCTGTTACCCTCCATCAGAAAAGTACGAAAAACACACAAATACACAAATGTGCATGTCCAAGTGTCCAAGTATCTGTGTGTGTGTATAATTTTTCAATATATCAATTTCTATTTCTGCTTGCTAAACTATATTATTCACCTTTTGTTTTCTTCATAGTCTATAATGTTTATTAACATATTTATAGTGGGATGTGTTGTATACACCATGCATATGACATTGACTTTTTTTTTCGTTACAAAACATCATTAAGCATTTTTAAAATATGTTATAGCATGTAAAACATTTAAATATAACAGTATTGTTAGAAATACTCGTCACTGAGAAGCCACACCAAAGGAGTAGATACCTTCTGACTCTTCATTTTGTGTGGAAAGAACATTCCTCCAAGCTTCTGGGATAAAAACTCAATATTTGACAAAAACTGCTGGGAAAATTGGAAACTAGTATGGCAGAAACTAGTTATTGACTCACACCTAACACTCTATACCAAAATAAGGTCAAAATGGGTTCACAATTTAGACATAAAGAGTGATATTTTATATGAATTAGAAAAACAAAATATAGTTTACCTCTCAGATCTGTGGAGAAGGAATGAATTTATGGCCAAAGAAGAACTGGAAATCACTATTGAACAAAAATTACATAATTTTGATTATATTAAATTAAAAAGTCAAAACTAATGCAGACAAGACCAGAAAGGAAGCAATAAACTGGGAAAACATTTTTAAATTTGAAGGTTCTGATAAAGGCTTCATTTCTAAAATATATAGAGAATTGACTCAAATTTATAAGAATTCAAGCCATTCTCCAATTGATAAATGGTCAAAGGATATGAAACAATTTTCAGATGAAGAAATTAAAACCACTTCTAGTTATATAAAAAGTACTCTAAATCAATTTTAATCAGAGAAATGAAAATTAAAACAAGTCTGAACTATCATTACATCTATCCCAGATTGATTAGGATGACAGGAAAAGGTAATGATGCATGTTGGAGGGGATGTAGGAAAACTGGGACACTAATACATTGTTGGTGGAGTTGTGAACTGATTCAACCATCCTGGAGAACAATTTGGAACTATGCCCAAAGGACTATCAAATTGAGGATATCCTTTGATCCAACAGTGATTCTACTGGGCTTGTATCCCAAAGAGATCTTAAAGAAGCGAAAGGGATCCACATGTGCAAAGATGTTTGTGGCAGCCCTTTTTGTAGTGGCAAGAAACTGGAAACTGAGACCATCAATTGCAGAATGCCTGAATAAGTTTTAGTATATGAATGTTATGGAATATTATTATTCTATAAGAAACAATCAGCAGGATGACTTCAGAGAGACCTCGAGAGACTTACATGAACTTATGCTAAGTGAAATGAGCACAACCAGGAGATCATTAAACATGGCAACAACAAGACTGTACAAGGGTCAATTCTGATGGATGTGGCTCTCTTCAACAATGAGATGATTCAAACTAATTTCAGTTGTTTAGTGATGAATAGAACCATCTACACTCAATGAGAGGACCATGGGAACTGAGTATGCACCACAACATAGCATTCTTATTCTTTCTGTTGTTGATTTTTTGCATTATGTTTTCTTTCCCAGTTTTTTTTTCCCCTTTCTTAATCCAATTTTTATTATGCAGCAAGATAACTATATAAATATGTATACATATATTGGATTTAACATATTTAACATCCATTGGACTACTTGCCATCTAGGGGAGAGGTGGAGAGAAGGAGGGGATAATTTGGAACAGAAGGCTTTGCAAGTGTCAATGTTAAAAAATAACCCACAAATATGTTTTGTAAATAAAAAAACTTTAAAAAAAAAGTAAAGTAGTTTCTCTTTAAATATAATTGCCAAAAAAATACATTTATTGGATTACTTGCTATCTTGGGGTAGGAGTAGAGAGAAGGGAGGAAAATTGGAACGCAGGGTTTTGCAAGAGTTAATTGAAAAATCATCCATGCATATCTTTTGAAAATTAAAAAGCTTTGATTAAAAAAAAATCAGTTGTTGAAGAAAAACAAAACAAAACAAAAAGAACATTCTTGCACTAGTGAATGGGAGTGGGGGGGAAGGAGAAGTAGACAATGGTTTTCTTATAAAATTATTTGCTTAAGTCACATAAAAATACATTTATCAGTTTTGAAGCTTAATGTTATATTTGATGTTTCTTTTAAAATAAATTATCATATGAATTTCTTGTTGTAATGTATAAAGGAACAGTGGAGGAATCAGAAAAACTTTGTTCCAAATTCTTCCTGACTGACATTATTGGCTGTGTAGTCTCCTAGAAATCATTTAACCTCTCAGGACTCTAGGCCTGGAGTTCAGAATTTTCTAGAGTGGATAAGTTTTTAAGTTGCAATACTGTTGCTGGAAAAAAAGAGTTTCTTCATCTGAAGCTCCTTACAAATAAAAGAATAAATCCAATTTAAAAAATTAAGTTATTTGTAAATATTGGAGATGTGAGGAGGATCAGGAAAAAAAACCTGGATGAAAATCTTTCTTCTAATCACACTGGAAAATAGTTGATATAGATGAACTTTTTTTTTTCTGTATTCTTTTATACATGATTCTTGTGTGTGTGTGTGTGTGTGTGTGTGTGTGTGAATATCATGGAAATTATATCTATTTGTTATAGGCTAGGGGAAGGGGGAGGCTATTATTTCTTTTTGGTATTTTTTTATAGAATTGGTTATTAATGTTATTTAAAATTCATAACATGAATGAGCAACATGAATGGTTATGTGCTACTATTGTTAAGGTGAGGAAATTGAGCCAGAGTAAGGTTAAGTGTTTTGTCTAGGGCCACACTGTTAATGCATCCACATCAGGCTAGAAACTTAGGTCTTCCTGACTCTAAGTCCTATGCTCTATGCCCTTTACCATTTAGTATCTCCTAATGTATGTCCTATATGTACAAGGCACCATATTAGATACTTTTGGTCCAGAAACAAAACAGAAAGTGCTCTAATTTTCTCCATAAACATATATTTTCCTGAAGTGATTACAGTATTTAAGTAAATGAGTAAGTGTAATATTACTATCATTGATAACTTGCTTTCCTTTAATGTTTAGAAAACAGTTTATACATATTTTGTTGTTGTTGTTCAGTCATTTTCTGTCATGTCCAGCTCTTGGAGACTCCATTTTCGATTTTGGCAGACATGCTGAAGTAATTTGTCATTTCTTTCTCCAGCTCATTTTATAGATGGATAAACTAAGGCAAAGAAGATTAAATCAAATGATCTGTTCCGGGTCACCCAGCAATTGAGTACCTGAGGGCAAATTTGAACTCAGGAAAATGATTCTTCCTGATTCTAGGCCCTGTACTGTACTTACTGTGGCAGTTCTAGCATCTTTGTTTTCAGAGTTGGCTGAACCCTTTTCAGGGCTACTTATCCATTTTTGGTGTCTGTCTAGCACTCACCTCTTCTTACCTGTCACTGTAACATGCACTACAGCATTCACTGCATTAAATAGAAGTAGTAGACAAGTTAAATAATAACAGGCCTCATATTCAATGGTGAGACAAGGAGTTGTCTACCCTAAAAACATGAAGACTTCTCACAGAAGAATGGTGGATGAGAATCATTTGTTCTAACAGCTTTGAAAACAGCTAAAACAGATACTGGGGAGCACTATCTTCTGCCCAAGATGTTAGTGTGCCAAGTGTTAGATGCCAAGATGTTGGCGTCTTGGTCAGACATCTAAGAATGAGCTCTACAACTTTGTAAAATTTCTCACTTAAATTCAATGAATGTAAGAGTCAAGACATCACCTCTGATGCTATTGGTTCTCTTCAAAAACAAGGGCAAACAATAAGTATAAAGTATTTCAGCAGGGAAAAAGCATGTGTAGTTAGAGGAGTCAAGTCATGCTTTACATTACTTGACAACTGAGCTAAACCTTGAAAAAATTCAGGGATTTTTAGAGGCAGAAGAGAGCAGAAAAACCTAAAGGCAAGAGATAAAAAAATCATGTTTTGGGGAAAATAAGTAGTCTTTTGCTGAGAATGATGTAGAATAAAGCAAAATAAGACCCCGAAACAGGGCTCCTGGACTCAGCTTTTGAAGGACTTTCAAAAAGAGAAAACTAAATGAGAAAGTTTCTTTGATGTTTTTGAAAGTTCATAATCTAATAAATGGAGAACTGATCAGGGCATAAAGAGTTTGAATGTTTTATTAAAATATTACTTAATAGGAAATTGAGAGTTAATTAACCTAATGGGTTAATTGTGCATCTTCCTTATCTAAAGAAGTAGAAGACTTTATTTGTGTTCTCAGGGAACCCATTATCTAGCTGGGGAGACCTGATTTAGATGCCCCAAACAATTAAGGATGATCATGAGGCAATATAAAGGGATAAACTCATGTTAATTAATTTGATTCAAATTGCTTTCTTATATTTTAATTTCACTGAAATTGACATGTATTGCTAGGGGGTTTAGGAAGTTGGTAATTTATTTGTCAAGTTCATAACTTTATTATTATTATTATTATTATTTCTAGTAAGAGACCTTTTAGAATTTAGGGAATTAATGAAAAAGATACTACTTGGTGCCATTCAAATTGGCTGAGATGACAGGAAAAAAATGATGATGAATATTGGAGAGGATGTGGGAAAACTGGAACACTAATGAATTATTGGTGGAGTTCTGAAATAGTCATTTTGGAGAGTAATTTGGAACTATGCTCAAGGGGCTATCAAACTGGGCATACCCTTTGATACAACAGTGTTACTATTGGGTCTATATCCCAAAGAGATCATAGGGAAGGGAAAAGAACTCACATGTGCATGAAGTTCATAGAAGTCCTTTTTGTATTGGCAAAGAACTGGAAATTGAGTGGATGCCCATCAATTAGGGAATGGATGAATAAATTATGGTATATGAATATAATGGAATATTATTGTTCTATAAAAATTGATGAGTAAGCTGATTTCAGAAAAACTGGGAAAGACTTACATGAATTGATGCTGAGGGAAGTTAGCAGAACCAAGAGAAAAATTGTACACAAGAAAATGATTAACTGCAATGGACTTGATTTTTCTCAATAATGATTGAGAATAATTGCATTAGACTTGAGATGGAAAATGTCATCCACATCTAGGGTCTGAACTTTGCATCAGAAGAAGTAGGATCCTAGGCTCCCTCAAAAACTTAATAACTGTACTATCCCAAGGCTTTTATCCTTGTCTAGCTTCTCTTCATGTCTTCATGTGTTTTTTGTTGTTGGTTGATAGTTTTTGAGGGGCGTTGGCAAAGATATTGGAGTGGTTTGTCATTCTCCAGCTCATTCACAAATTAAGAAATTGAGGTAGATTTAAATGATTGTCTTATCTGAGTGGATCACTCAAGGTTCACACAGCTAATAAATGTCTGAGGCCAGATTTAACCTTAGAAAGATGAGTATTTCTGCCTTCAATCCCAGCACTCCATTCACTGTGATACCTTGCTGCCATAACCACATATGTGTGCATGTCTATGTGCATTTCTGTATAAGCTTCTGCATATTTATGTATAAATTTATATACATGCATATATATACATGATATAGATATACAGATATAGATATGTCAATACCTTACTGACACCAAACATATATGTTTGAATCATAATAAATGTATAAAAGATACACACTTATAGCAATATAGTGATATGCATGTATGGTGAAAGAGGTAATCAGAAATGTGGTACTTTGGAAGTTTTGAGGGCTAGAGATAACTAGAAAGATTTGGAAAGTAGTTGGTTGAAGACATAATGATGAGAAAAAGAACTGGATGCTTGATACATATGGAAAATTTCA
Organism: Sarcophilus harrisii; assembly: GCF_902635505.1. Classification (NCBI taxonomy): domain Eukaryota; kingdom Metazoa; phylum Chordata; class Mammalia; order Dasyuromorphia; family Dasyuridae; genus Sarcophilus; species Sarcophilus harrisii. The sequence goes on along the minus strand of NC_045431.1, from coordinate 110,977,807 downwards.
AGTCTTCAGCTGAGAATTCATATCTGAATAAATGAGGAATAAGGAAGAGAGACTAGAGAGTCTTTAGAAGAGTATTTATTAATTTTTTCCCAAAAAAATAACCTTACTACACGTATATAGAATTAATGTATCTGGAAAAGATTACATTAGTCTCAACAGATTGGGGATTTTTATAACAATTCAAGCTTGAGAAGACAAGAATTAAGATCATGGCTTTGACAATAGAAAATTATTTTCAGAAAGAAAATATTATCAATATTTATTAATTGATTAGATTTAAAGATTGATTTTTAGCCTCAGAAAATTTTTAAAAAAGATTCATGAATGGTAAAAGGAAAACTGAATAATTGTTAATGTTTAGAGACACTGAGTTCAATTCTAAGTATTTTAAGTTTCAGAGGATATCAGGAAATACAGAGGACCTCAGATAGTGGGGAAATCTGGGAAAGGTATATTTGAAGCAAGGATATTTAAAACAGGGTATTTACTCAGTGTGATTGATGAAATAATGGTTCTCTAGTTTACATATATTTAGTATGCTATAATGATGTAATCACTCTAGTTGGCATATACTTAGTGTGATATGGTGATGTAACGGTTCTACAGTTGGCACATGCTCAGTGTGCTGTTGTGATGTAATCATACTAAGGTATTTAAGGGTTGAGAGTACTTGAAATAGACAGACTCTGGATTTCATCTTTGACCATCCTCATGAGTCTCTGCCTTCATCACTCCTCCACTAAGACCAAGGACCAGGGCTGGTTCTGAGGTCCTCTAAAGAACTAATAGAGACTGTATATTTTGGCAGCCCAACTTGAGGACTCTAGAAGCACACTACATGGAAATATAAGTGGAGAAACCCTATTGATGGAAAGGGTAAAACATGAGGAATGAAGATTACATCTGGATTAAATTAAAAAAAAGTGATGGTTGAAAGCACGAAGATTAAAATAAATGGAGAAGTATATAAGACCAAAATGGAGATATGAGGAGCTATAAGAAAGTGAGGGGAGGAGGGAAATTTCTAAAGGGAAAAGAGAAAAAAAAAGAGAAAGAAAAGAGTCAAAGAGAAAATAAAGTTAGAGAGATATAAAGTAAAGAAGTCAATTCACAGGTTAATGTAACAGTCTGGGTGTCAAGTGATGATGGCCTACATCAGGGTATTGGCTGTGTGAGTGAAGAAAAGGGAATTAGATATATAAATTTAAATAAATACACATGAGATATTATGAAGGCGGGAACAAAACTTGACAACAGATTGGATATGCTGGGTTAGTGCAAATGAGAAAAAAGGTGACACTGAATTTGTGATCTTGGTTCCCTGGGAGGATAGTAATGGAAAATAGTAATAGTAATAGAAATTGTAATAGAAAAATCAAGGAGATAGCATGGCAAGATAATGAGTTCTATTTTGGATATGTTGATTTTGAAGTCATAATGTTCAAGATATATAAAAGGAAGACAGTAATTTCAGACTGGAATTTAGAAGAGAAACTAGAGAAGGATCTATAGATTTAGGAATCATCTACAATGAGATAGAAATTAAACTCATGGGAGTTGATTATTAAGCAAGATAGTCATCAAAGTTCAAAAGCAGAAGACCTGAGACACAATAGTGAGAAATTCCCTGATTCAAAAAGAATGATGTACATAATAATCCATTGAAGTATACTGAGGAACTCAGAGAAGGAGATGGTGAACCAAAAGAGAGTAATGCTACTAATACTCAAGAGCAAAAGGAATAGTGAAGAGTTCAATCTACTCAACATAGATATGAAGAAAGATGAAGAATAAGAAAAATACAATTGATTTGGCTATTAAAAATTGTGTCAGACTGAGTAGGTTAGATTCTAACATTTTAATCTATAAGCAATAAGGTGTCAGTGAAATATTTGAAGGTAAAGAATGGCATGATCAGGATAGTATATCCATAAATATCCAAGTGTGTGGAGGATAGATTCATTGGGGAAAGAAATGTGAGTCAGAGTTATCTACTAATTAAGAGATTTTTGTAATAATCTGGGCGAGAAGTAATCAGGGCCTGAACTAGAATAGAGGTCATATGAGTTAAAAGAACACAGTTTCAGAGATGTTATAGAGATAAAATCAACAAAACTTAGATACTTGATGACATATCATATTTTCATTAGATGGAAGGATTGAGGTTGACTTAGTATTATTAAAAGGAATAACTAGAAAGAGATAATAGTTTGGTAAACAGAAATGGACAACTCTGGAAGAAGTATGTGTGTATGTGTGAGGGGTGTGCGTGCATGTGTGTTCAATTTTCCATGAGCCCCTAAGCTTTTTACAATTTTCATTTTGGTATTGAACCAAAAATCTTACCAATTTTTTATTCTATTTACCTATACTGTATAGTCTACCATACAATATTATTTTTGGTTTTTTGATAAGTTATGACATTAAAATGGCTTTTCCAACCAATATATTCTTATTAATAGAACCACTGCATGCAGCTCACAAAGAAAATAAAACATAGTTCTTATAAAATACTTCACTAGTTCTTATAAAATACTTCACTTACATAGTAGTTTCATGATTTATAAAATACTCTCCTAACAAGAAATTTATGAGATGGGATGACATTAGTTTATTACTATGCCCAATTTCTGAATAGTAAATTCATAATTAGAGAAATTAAATAATTTGCTTTATTCACATATTTAGTAAGGAACAAAGTTATTACTCTGAGTCCTTCTAATTGCCAAATCTGTGCTCTTTCTTTTACACCACATTTCTCTTACCTTTCTCAATCTATTTGAAGGAGAAAAGGATTAGTGGGGAAGGAAGTCTATGGGTGACTACATAACTCATTGTTAGCAGTATATCACAATCCCAAAAGCTCTGACTATGCCCTCTCCTTGCCTACAAAAGTATTGAGACACAGTTTGGTGTAATAAAAACAGTGTTGTTTGGAGGCAGATAATCTAGGTCTGAAATCCAGCTCTCCCACTTAATACCTATCTATTTCTGGGCAAGTCAATTAACTGCTTATGCCGCAATTTCCTTAAGAGTAAAATAGAAAAACAACAACAATAAACTGAAGTAGATGACCTTTAAAATCCCTTCCAATATTATATTACTTTATTCTATCATTCCCCCTACTGTTAATATCCTTGCCTGACATTTCAACATTATAGATTTGGTCCTTTTGGATCTTAAAGGTTTGTTGGTATTCAAGAACTTGAGCTAAATCTGAAAGCATTAGCTTTCAAATTTCAAAAACTCAAGAATTCTTTGAATTTTTGCAAAATTTAAAGATGCAAAAAGAAAAATATTTGGAGAGAAAAAGAGACAGGCAACAAGAATAAGGAATTACAGAGGAAAGAGATATTGCAGACAGAGAGGTTGCTAAAATATATACTTTATTTCACAATTTTGACTATGGCTGGATTAGATCTTGGGGGAATCAATTGTTTTCTGGCTAACCTTGCATGGGTGTGTTCTAACCTTCATTGTTGTAGGGAACTTCTCTTGAGTAAACTTCATCAATCAAAACAAACTAAGAACTGTGATAATTACAATTTAAATTCTTAGAAAGTTTCCTTGAGCACTGAAAAGTTAATTCATTTTCTTAGTGTCACACAGCCATACTGGGTCAGAAGCAATGCTCAAACCCACTTCTTCTTATCCATCTCTTCTTATCTCTTATCTTGTTTTTTTTAAGTCACTAAACTACACTACAAAAATAAAACAATTTATTTTAAGTGAATGTAAAGTTTTGAAACCATTGCTTGCCTAAAATGATGCTATTCTTCCTTTCTTTGCCTTTTTACACGTAATCTCTATGTGCTCTATGAGCTACTCTCTTAGGGATCAGAAATAAATCATGAAAATAATTCTGTGAAAATAAACATTGGAGATGATGGTTGCTTTTGCTTCCATAGTACGAAAAAGTATATAGCATTCTTTGGAATTTATTAACGTTTCACATTCATTCTAAAAGACAAATTCCTCTTCCATAAGACAGCAGATGAATACCCTTGAGGTTGTTTAACAACTTTCTGTGTAGTGATATACAGAGAATACTTGGAGAAACTGACATGAGGGGAAGAGTTCATTTTGTCTAGAGTCACTTCAATGTAGAAAATTGCTTTATAGAGAGGAAAAAATAAACTTAGTAATTTCAGAAATGTTGTAAATATTCATAACCTCACATTAAAACATAAAATAATTAAACTCTGTCAGCTCTGGAGCCATGTGTGCTGTTATCTCTCTTTTTCTAGCACAGTTTATATTTCATAATAAATTTCTGATACACTGCAGGGTTACCAACACTGTCTTTAATGTAACATTTTTCTTTGAAGGACTGAAACCAAGTGGTCCCTCTAGGGCATCGTAAATCTTGGTTTTCATTTGGAATATAGAAACCATAAAGAGTATAAAACAATATTTAAGCCTCAGAGAAGACCAATTTCCAATACAAAATGGGATTGTTATGACAGTAAAGGAATGAGTGGATGAGAATAGGAACTCTCCAATTTACAAAAGACTGCCAGAAATGGAATAAAGGAGGCACATGAGCCCTGGGGATTGTATATGATAGAGCAGTGACCAGAAACTGAAATGGTCCACAAGGATTCATTCATCTTTTCCACCATATGTACCACAGACTATACAATATCATGATGAAAATGATATTCCTAAAGTCAGATACCGTATTGATTTTTAGTATATAACCGTTTTGTTGCTCTGTGAGAATCAAGGTTGAAAGTCAATCTTTTAGGAATTGGGGGCAGGAAGGGGAGTCAAAAAGAAAAGGCAGGAGAGAGAAGGGAGAGCAGTAAGAGGAAAGCAAAAGATTCAAGAAATTTTAAGGTGAAAGAATTACACGCAAGTAGGGCATAATTCATTGTAATTCCCTAATTGTATATGGCATTTCAATACTTACAAAGTCATTAAAGCTTTAGCAGGAATCTCTGGAGATAGTGGTTTTATGTAAGGTTTTGGATTTATTCTGTTTTTCAGAAGTTCTTGGTGAGTCAAGTAACAGAATGGAAAATAAACCTTGGGATAGCTAGGATCCCTTGCATGTTTCTTTCTTCCTATTCCCTGTGGATTTCACCAAAATCACAAAAGTTGGACTACTCATAATAATCAAAGAATCTATCTCCATACACTCATTTTTAATATATGTATATAAAATAAGAAATATACTTATTTTTGTTTTAAGTATAAGGACATGCCATGTGGGAGTGATGGGAATACTTCCATTAATGTGTTTTAAAAAGGAAACTTGAATGGGCTGTTTCCTATGAACTCCTATTACAAAAGCTTCACAAGACTGGCCTACTTTTCTATGTCATGTATTATTTTTCATAAACATAACTATGGAGGAGTATTTAGTTGTCTTAGTAAGAACTAGAATAACTTTTATTCTTGAAATTCAAGTTCATAGATGACGGGAGGGTCAAAGTCTAGTTAAAAAAACAAAAATCTGAGATAAGATTTGGAATCAGGTGGGTAGTTTACATAATTTTTCTTGCAGCAAAATTTCAGTTATGTTCAAAACAGGGGGTCCTCTCAAAAAACCTCCCAAGACCATTAGCCAGTATATGAATCTCACAATTAGAAACTTATTCCTTAAGTTTAATATCATGTCCTCTGGTTAAAACATGAATTCCTCTGTGAGGAAATATACTTTTAGCTCTTACCATTTATTAATGCTTCAGTCTGAATTATTTTCAGTTCCTTTCTTGAGGGCAAGGGTTGATAAGGATAAACTGAGTTCCTAAAGGAGGAAAAGAATGAGTGCTACAACAGGGAGAACAAGCAGAGGGGCGGGGAGGAAAGGAGGTTTCAGGCTCTAAAGGAAAACTTCTTTTTCTTCACAGTTTTGCTTATAAGCCAGTTTTACCTGAGGTCACTAAGTTAAGGAGAATACCTCTAGTCATTCACTTTGTCCCCCCTTTTCAAAATGTTTGTTTTTGTTTTGTTTTTTTATACTGTGGTAAAAGTGGTATCAAATATTGAAGATATTTTATAATATTATCTTTATACACTAAACCTTTAAAGAAGATTAAGTTCTCTTTCTGATTTTTAGGGGGATACTCTATAAATAGTAGATATAGAGTGCTGAAGTTGGCACAGTAAGGATAATTAAATTCTGTAGATCTTTGTTTCCTAATCAGTAAAATGAGGATATTGACAAGATAGCCTCAAAGGTCCCTTTCAATTTCACAAGACTTTGAATTCCATTTACCAACAAAAATAACTCAATGTACTTTCCATTATACTATATTAATCAGCATAATATAGTAACATGCTATACACATGGAGTCAGACTCCTTCATTGAAATACTGGCAACTTGGTAACTATGCAACTGTGATAAGATATTTAATACTTTAAGCATCAGTTGCCTCACCTGTATGCTGGCAACAATAATGGATGTTATAACTACCTCTTGCTTTATTGAGATAGTCTAATGTAACAATATATACAAAAGCATTTTGAAAATCACTATGTGACAAACTCTAATTCCTCTTTAAGGAAAGAAAAGAATTTAAGTTATACAAGTGTTTATAATGAGAGCAAAAGCTCTTCTAGGTCCTGCCTAGATAGAAAGACTATGAGTGCAGGCCTGGTGATGAAATTCATGTATTTGAAGAACTATGTGCCTCAATGCAGAGAGCCTCATGAGGAAAGAGGCCATAGCAACTCATGAACAACTGCCTTCTAAACCTTTTAGTGTACAGCCATTTTTGAATAGGCACTATATTAAACTATTGTAATGAGAAGTACCCATAAACCAGCTAACTTCTTTGGTGCTCACAAGAGTTTCTCTCTCTCTCAAGCTATAGGTAATAATAGGTCATGTAACTTGCAATAAAGTCATAACTATCAAATCAGAAGCAAAATCTGTCTTTCCTCCTCTGTTTGTCTTTCTTAAATTGTAGAGGGTAATAAAGGAAAAAGTAGGTGTCATTGAGAGATTTTCAGTCAAGTTATAGATATTTCTAGATGTTAATACTTCAGCATATTGATGTTTTATACTCCTCTTATAGATATTAATGTTTCAAGTTATACTTCCTCATCTCTGTACTGTGGAATTCAAAAATATTTATTTTTTTTTATTTGAAATAATGACACAAATAGTTCATATAAAGTCATAAAAAGTTCCCTGAAACAGTTAATTTTATTTATAAATTCTCAGTCATAGCTATCAAATTCTGAAACATTCTGTATGTAAGACAAGCTTAAAAGTTTAGTATATTCCAGGTACTATGACAGATACTGGGGATGCATGGAAAGCAAAAACATAATCTCTGCCTACATAGAGTTCATATTTTAACTAGTTAGATACCAACAAACAACTGGGTACATACAAATAATAAAAAAAATAGATAAAAAGTAATCAAAAGGGGAAAGGCACTTAAACTTCTTTGAGGGGAAAGGAATGAGGACCACAACAGGTTCCCAGCTTAAAACAGAATCTGAAATCTTGAAGGAATCCAGGAAATTCTGATTTCCCACAACGATTTATAGCCTTCTTTAACTCATTGTTCTATCTTCAAATAGTTCTTCTAAGGACATTTATCTAAAGGGTAGTTTTCTCTCAGATCATCAGGATATTTGGCATCACTCCTAGAACATTTTAATTAAGTGGCTGTTTCTTTTCAAATTCAGTTCAGTGCTATTCTTTATACAAATGCATTTCACTGCTTTGTCAAGCAACCAAAATGTGTACCAAAAAAATGAAGAATTGTATTTTGCATGCACTTGTTTCAATCTATACACTTTTGTATCTTTGTTCTTTTTAATACCATTACTACTTTCCTATAAATCCATTTAAGATTGTGATGTCAGAGTCCAAACAAATCAATTCTACAATCCTTGATGGTCTAAACAGTTTAACAAATATTTAGCAAAATAGTTGAACAGACCTTTTCCATTTTCCTTCCATTGATTGATTTCACCTTTTATCAATAACTTGCCATCATCCTTCAAAGGGGCTTTACACTCCACTAGACCTCTGTGCTTTATAGAGTAATATTGTGTATAGTGAAATACAAATAAATAGTACAAAGACACTACCTTTTACTACTATATATTTCTAATTGACAAGTAAATTCAATATTAGCTGAAAATGGCTTTTGGTTTTTATTTTAATGGGAATTGATTTACACTTAAATTTTTTACATATAATTATTATAATCAATGTCAATGTCACTTTTGCTACCTATCACTCATTTTTCATAGTATATATGTGCATATGTATGTGAATATACCCACATACATATATACAACATATATATTTTTGGCTGGATTCTTTAACTATACATCTTGCATTTCTTCCGAGTTAATTCAATTTTGCTTTGCTAGTAGAGTACAGCACCTTCTCTGATACGGACATGCCATGTATGTGTAATATGCTAAATTTTGAATGATGCTCACCAAGATCATTTCAGATAAATTAAATGTTGGTAACAATATGTTATTGCTATAAGTTAAATCTTGTACAAATAGACATAGAGAAGGGGTTGAAATTTACATATTGCCTAGAAAATGATTACAATGAGCATTGCTTGTAATAACTGTATCATTGAAGAGGGCTTGGGAATCTTTTTTTTTTTCCTTTTTTAGCTATTACTATTGTAATATTTTTGGGGAAAGATTTTCCTGTACTTTGAGGGTTTTTTTCTTATTCTTTCCTTTGCTGTGTGATCAATAGCAATTTCTACCAATATTTGAATTGTCCTGAGTCAGAAATTTAAACAGAACATTTCCAAAAGCCAAGAATGGTGAAAGCGTGCAGAGGTAAAGAGAAGCAAGGGAAAAGGCAACAAATTTTCTAAAGCTATTTCTTACTCAAATGTTTCAATTTCAGTGGGAATATTACCCATATCATTTGAAGGGTAAAAAAAGAATAGAAGCTGAATAGGAATCAGCATCTGTGACTTGAGGGGGAAATTGGCAAGGAACATGAGCCCCCAAAAATGTTATATAATGCTTTTAAATTCATAAAATTCATAATCTTATGTAAAATTCCAATTCATAAAATTCCAATCTTCTGTAAAACATTGAAGTGGTTTAATTTCTTAATTTTATTGTTTTCTGCTATTAAATAAAGATTGGAAAAAAGTTGTGAGAATATAAAACAAGCACTTTGAAAATACTGAAGTGACAATTCTAAGATACCACTACACACCTGTCAGATTGGCTAAGATGACAGGAAAAAATAATGATGATTGTTGGAGGGGTTGTGGGAAAACTGGGACATTGATGCATTGTTGGTGGAGTTGTGAATGAATCCAACCATTCTCCATTCTGGAGAGTAGTTTGGAACTATGCTCAAAAAGTTATCAAACTGTGCATACCCTTTGATCCAGCAGTGTTACTACTGGGCTTCTATCCCAAAGAGATTATAAAGAAGGGAAAGGGACCTGTATGTGCACGAATGTTTGTGGTAGCCCTTTTTGTAGTGGCTAGAAACTGGAAACTGAATGGATGCCCATCAGTTGGAGAATGGCTGAATAAATTGTGGTATATGAAAATTATGGAATATTACTGTTCTGTAAGAAATGACCAACAGGATGATTTCAGAAAGGCCTGGAGAGACTTACACAAACTGATGCTGAGTGAAATGAGCAGGACCAGGAGATCATTATATACTTCAACAACAATACTATATGATGACCAGTTCTGATGGACCTGGCCATCCTCAGCAACGAGATCAACCAAATCATTTCCAATGGAGCAGTAATGAACTGAACCAGCTACGCCCAGAGAAAGAACTCTGGGAGATGACTAAAAACCATTACATTGAATTCCCAATCCCTATATTTATGCCCACCTGCATTTTTTATTTCCTTCACAAGCTAATTGTACAATATTTCAGAGTCTGATTCTTTTTGTACAGCAAAATAACGTTTTGGTCATGTATACTTATTGTGTATCTAATTTATATTTTAATATTTTTAACATCTACTGGTCATCCTGCCATCTGGGGGAGGGGGTGGGGGGTAAGAGGTGAAAAATTGGAACAAGAGGTTTGGCAATTGTTAAAGCTGTAAAGTTACCCATGCATATAACCTGTAAATAAAAGGCTATTTAAAAAAAAAAAAAAGAAAGAAAGTAAAAGTGAATGAAAAAAAAAAAAAGAAAATACTGAAGTGGACAAAGGCAGAAGGACTTTGGTTGATGTTGAACTTAATATCCATGCGTGTCTTATAAAGTTAAGAAAATGTAGAAGTATATCAACTTTTTCTTAAAAATTAGATTATGGGGCATTCAGTACTATCTTTTCAATGCCACAGTAAAATCTTATAAATACCAGAATGAATCAGTAAAAACATTCTATTCATAATAGAGAAGCCATCCCCAAAGAGTGCAACCATAGAGAGAAATTGTATATAGTGAATATAGAATTTGCCAATATGCTGATTCTTATGAATGACAACAACTGATGAATGAACTCAATAAACTGGAAAGGAGAGAGATTAAATCAATATAGTGAGGCAGGGCACATGTTTACCAGCATAACTTTGAACCTGTAATTGAAAAAGTAGACAACCCTGAAAATCATTACTGTAAATCAAGAATCATGCCAAGTAGGTATATGCCCAAGGCCACAGGTTTGTGCTTTTGGCAACAAGGAATCAAACACTGAGAGTCTAAAAGAAATGACAAAGCATATCTGGCACAGAATTAAAACGGAATCCTCCTTAATTTTCTGACATTTTAATACAAGGCTTGGAAATATTCTATATAAAGGAAAAACCAAGCACAGAGAACTGCCTTCATTACAGTTCTTTATATTTCCATAATGAAGAAAGTTTGAAATATGTAATATGGACCCCACTCAATCTAGGGAAATGAAGTACCATGGTGGAAACAATATAATTTCTGTATTTTCTGTAGGATGCAGTCATTGAAACCTGACCACTCCCAGTACATTTCAGTATTTTGGGGATAAAATGAGAATTATTTCAAGTAATATAAAAGCATGTTGATGAAACAACTGCAAATGTTCTCTAAGGGAGGAAATATTCCAAGAAAAAAGAAATGCTTTATATTTAAAAAAAAATCTTAAAGTGCTTAAGAAATGAGTTGCATTGTTCTTTTTATGATTTCTTCACAAAGCCCTATTCCAAATCTTCTTTAGGGAAGGAAGGCTAGCCTTGCTTCTTGTAGGCTTTCCTTACATTCATTTATTCAGCAAGTACCCACTCAGTGCTTACCAGGTGAGCAGACACTGGGGACACAGAGACAAAAAATGAAACAATCTCCCTTCTCATACATTCTAGTAGAAAAAATATCATGATGCATAAATACAGAATATACACAATTTGTACAGATGTCTCTAAAATCTTAGAGGTATTTTAAGCTTAGCAATACTTAAATGAATGAGCTCAATATTTTAAGCTCATTGAAGCTTAAAATTGCAACGAAACTCTGTGGATAACCTGTATATAAATCTACAATAAGTAAATCCTTATGGTAGGATAAACATGGTTACTACCACAAGGAACTAAGATTGATGAAATAATGAAGTGTTAGAGTATATCATACAGTAAGAAAGTGTATATTGAAATCTGCACAATTAAATATAATGATCTTTCTTAATTGAGGAAACAATAAATTTAGAAATGACCAGATCCCAGAGAAAAGAATCAAAAAGTGGGGGAAAGTATCCTAGAGAACATTAAAAACAAAAACAATAAAGTCCTCTATTGTGTCCATGTTAAGGCTCTAAATATATCAGAAGTATACTTTAGATTCCATAGAAAATGAGTACACATTTTTGAGTAACATTAAAAACTCACTTTGTTGAGTAATTTGGAGATCCCAGGCTTACTGTAATTACTGGCTCCAGATTACAGACATGTTTAAATCTCCCTATCCTAAAAACAATTTTTATCTTCAACCCAGCATTTCATCTAGTGACAATTCTAATTTTTTCTACTATAAAAAATTTATGAATAATTTCAAATATGGAAATATAGGACCATCTGAGTACCACCAAGATAAAAAAAAAAAAAATCCAGCATGAAACAAGACAATCTGTAATCTGCAGGCCAGCCTAACAAATCCAGAGAGACTTATTAACAGGAAGTTATTTTCTTTTTTTGCTATAGAAATGCAGAAAGTTAGTTCCAGGGGCAGAGCCAAGATGACAAAATGAAGCCAAGAAGCTGCTCAAGCTTTACCAGTTTCCCTTGAAAACGACATGAAAGTAAACCTCTCAATAAGAGTCCCATGGAATAAACCACTCTCCAGCTCAAAATAGATTGGAAGTACTTCAAGAAATATTAGTCTCATTGAGGTAAAAACCCAGTTAAAATGTGTAGAGGGCCAAGTGTACTTGAAACAAGTAATATTATAACAAGGTGTTAACTCAGTGGAATTGAGATAATGATTCTCTAGTTTATGTGTCCTTAGAACCTAGTTTAGTTCTACAAGTTGACACCTATTCTATAAGATTGACACCTATGATCATGTACTTATATAGAGGGACTTGGGATAGACAGATAAGACAGAGGGAGGCTGGAGGCTGGAGGACGGAGGACGGAAGACGGAAGACGGAAGACGGAAGACGGAAGACGGAAGACGGAAGACGGAAGACGGAAGACGGAAGACGGAAGACGGAAGACGGAAGACGGAAGACGGAAGACGGAAGACGGAAGACGGAAGACGGAAGACAGAGGCCAGACTGAAAGATAAAGATTCTCATTTATCCTCCCTCCCTGATTTCTCAGAAAGAGCGGTGAAAACACCAAAAAATGAGGTGATCACTTCATCCCTGATTCTCAGGGAGGGAGATGAAAAACCAAACCAGATATTGTTAGCCCTCTACAATTATTTTGGCTCAGTAATAGAGCAGTAACAGTGGGGGCAGTCTCCATTCCCAACACAGAAGGTCAGCCCATGAAACAAGGTTATTAGCAAGAGAGAGAGAGAGAGAGAGAGAGAGAGAGAGAGAGAGAGAGAGAGAGACACACCAGGTAGTGCTAACCTCTGCAGTGAGCAAGACACCAAAAACAAAGGCCCCTATGCTCAAAAAGTAGAGTTGCATGGGAGTCAAAAAATAGGGGAAAGAGAAAGAAAAGAAAAGAAAAGAAAAGAAAAGAAAAGAAAAGAAAAGAAAAGAAAAGAAAAGAAAAGAAAAGAAAAGAAAAGAAAAGAAAAGAAAAGAAAGAAAGAGAAAAGGAAAGAAAAGAAAGGAAGGAAGGAAAAAGAAAAGAAAGAAAAAGAAAAGAAAAGAAGAAAAGAAAGGAAGGAAGGAAAAAGAAAAGAAAGAAAAAGAAAAGAAAAGAAAAGAAAGGAAGGAAGGAAAAAGAAAAGAAAGAAAAAGAAAAAAGAAAAGAAAAGAAGAAAAGAAAGGAAGGAAGGAAAAAGAAAAGAAAGAAAAAGAAAAAAGAAAAGAAGAAAAGAAAGGAAGGAAGGAAAAAGGAAAGAAAAGAAAGGAAGGAAGGAAAAAAGGAAGGGATGAAGGAAAGAAAAAAAGAAAGAAAAAGAAAGGAAGGAAGGAAGGAAGAAAGAAACAAAGAAGAAGAATGAAAGATTAACACGAAAGAGAAAAGAACCTTAACCAAAGAAAGCTACTATGGTGACAGAGAAGATCAAAACAACTCAGAATAGGACAAAATTCTCTTGGAAGTGATCATGAAGAATTTTAAAAGGGAATTAAGAGAGATAGAATAAAAATTGGGGAAAGAAATGAAAAGTATGCAAGAGAGACTCAACATCTTGGAAAAAGAAAAACAAAATTGACCACAGGAAACAACTCCTTAAAAAATACAATTGGCCAAATGCAAAAACAGAAAATTCTGCTGAAAAAAATAATACATTGAAAAGTAGAATTAATCAAATGGAAAGGGGGATACAAAAGCTAACTGAAGAAAATAATACATTATAAACTAGAAATAGGCAAATACAAACTAATGCCTACATGAGATATCTAAAATCAGTGAAGCAAACCAAAAAGAATGGGAAAAAAAAAGGAAGAAAATGTAAACTACCTCTTTGGAAAACCAGCTGACTTGGAAAATAAATCCAGGAGAGACAATTTTAAAAGTATTACTCTAACTGAAGGTTATGACCAAACAACAAGAACAACAACAACAAATAGCTTAAATAGTACTCTTCAAGAGATCATTAAGGAAAATTGCCCTGATATACTAAAATCAGAGGACAAAAATAGTTATGGAAAAAATCCATTGATCACCTCCAGAAAGAAGTCCCACACATAAAACCCCAAGAAGTAGTGTTGCAAACCTACAGAACTATAATCTCAAGAAGAAAAATACTGCAAGTAGCCAGGAAAAAACAAAAACAAACAAATTAAAAAAAAATAAAGTTAAAGAAGTCACAGTCAAGATTACTCAGGATCTGTAAGCTTTGACAATAAAGAATCAAAGGGCTTGGGGTACCATATTCTAAATGACAAAGAACTTGGGAGTACAATCAAAAATCAACTACCCAGTGACAGAGAATCATTTTTCAAGGGAAGAGATGGATCTTCAATGAAGTAAGAGACTTTCAATCATTTCTATTGAAAAGACCAGAGCTAAACAAAAAAGTTGATCTTCAAACACAGGATTCAAAGATTCAAGAGAAGCATAGAAAAGTGCACAGGAAATTTATATATATATATATATATATATATATATATATATATATATATATATTAATCTGCTGAAAAAGGGATTTATACCAGGAATGTAAGGCTGGTTCAATATGAGGAAAATTATTGACATAATTGAAAATATCAATAACAAATATAATAAATAATATTGACAATATTCTATAATTATTATGAATATTAATGTTCCTCTTTTAATTTCATTGCAGATTCATTACTTAAAAGAAAACTAATTTAGGGTTCAGTTGGAGCAGGAATGGGAGGGTTTGAGAGGGAATATATAGCTTTTTATATCTCTGTTTTAAAGAAGTCAGAAGGGCAGCAAGGTGGTTCGACTCATCTTTATGAGTTCAAATCTGATCTCAACCACTTACTAGCTGTGTGACTCTGGGTAAATGATTGCATTTTACACTATTTCCTTAAGTTTATTCATATGTACACTGCATTGGAGAAGGAAATGGCAAACCACTACAACATCTTTGCCAAGAAAATCTCAAGTGGAGACACAAAATGTCAGATACAATTGAAGTAACTGAGCAATAATAACTAAAGGTCTTTATTATATCCAAAGTAATTTAGTTCAAGATTTAAGAAGTATGTTAATAATAGCTAATAATGAGATGTCCTTATATTAAGATTTTAAACATTACAGCAAGATTGTGATGGAGTGAAGGAAAGAAGGAAATACATATTTATTAATGTGATAAATATATACGAAAGCACCAGGAAATGTTTTCAGTGCTTTATAAAAATTATCTCATTTGATACTCATAGCAACCCTGGAGGAGGGATGGGACATACTATTCTTACCTCCATTTTATAGACTAATAAACTCATGTTAAGTGACTTTCCCAGAGCTTTACAGCTAATAGGTATCAGAGGTGAGATTTGGATTCAGATTTTTCTGACTCTAGTCCAGCATTCTCTTTTATTCAGTTAAAATTATTTATCTTCCTGTGAAGTCAGAAGTGTCATTTTTTTTTCTGCAGCCCATTTTACAAATGAAGAACTGAAGTAATTAAGGGTAAGTAAATTGCCCAGGATCATACATCTAGTGAGTATCCCAGGATAGGTTTGAATTCAATTTCTCCTAACTAAGCTCAGCAGTTTATCCACTATGTAACCAGCTTGCCCATTTAGATGGATAAATTGAGGCCAAGAAAACTTAAAGGGCATGCCCAATATCACATAGCTAGTAAGTGTTCAGCATCAAATTTGAACCCAGATATTACTGAATCCAGATCCAGCATATTATCCACTGTACCCCTCTGCTTTTCACTGTCTGCATTTTTCCTTTGTATATAGTAACAACTTTTATTGAAGCTAAAACCAGAAATCAAGAAACAAATGAAAGACCAAAGTTCACAAGAAAACAATCATGTTTGGAACTAAAAAGAGAAAAAGAAAAGCCACAATTGCTCCTAAAAAGGAATATGAAATGTAGATTATGACAGCACTGTTTTCACCAAAAGTTTTTCCAAAAGTAATGTAAAAATAAGTATGTCCTAAGGGAGCCAAAATATAAAGCAATGAATTTAAGATTTGTTTAATTATAATAAATATGAATTGAACATGAGAAATAAGATTAGAATGCATTTGTAAAAACATGCAACACTTTCAATGATGATCCCAAATTTCTGAAGAAACAATTTTTTTAAGGGCCAAGATTTTTTGAACAACATGGCCTTGCTCCAACCCCACAATTTCAGAAGAATCATTATTTCAGTGGATCCAAAGGGCACTAAAAGCACATATTTCAAGCATTAGTGTATTAAAGATCAACATTTTTAGGAGGCAAGGATCAGGGACTGGCATTACCTGGAACCAGTGACCCAATGTCATATGACCCAATGAAGAGTGAGAGAAGAGAGAGCTGAGGACTCTCATAAGATATTAAAGCAATCTGAGAAAACTTGAAGATTTGGAGGACATGAAGAGTTAGCTGGAGTAGAAGATAAACTCTATTGATTGGCTCTATTCAAGTCCTGATGTATAAATAACACAATGTGGACAGTCTATAATAAATAAAATTATTCAACAAATCATGCACAAATTATAAACAAATTGTCAAGCAAATTTGACTTAATGTAAAGAATTCTGAAAGAAATCCACATTCCCCCCAAATTCTAAGTTAGCTTTACTGTACAAAGCTGTTCTCTTTTTTTCATTTCTGTTCTAAGTCTCAAAGCTTCAAGCCTACCACACCCTACCAAAAACAGACAACAGCAACAAAATTCTCCAGAGAGAGCAAAAAAATAAAGAATCCATAAAAAGACCATCACATCTGATAAGGGTTTGGCTTGAGACCTCCTATAATTTGAGATTGGAGAAACTAGCCCTGCTCTGCATATCCACTTATTCAGTGTTCCCCCCCCTTACCTGAGTTCCCTCTGAATGGGATAAACTGAGTGAAGACCTTTCATAAGAATGTGGCCTTAACCTATGTCCTAATTGTGACTTGAAACTTTGCAATAACAAGTTGACCTATAGCTAAAAGCTGCAGGTGTTTGATTATCTTAGATAAACTTACATTTCCTTCCTGTCTCTCTCTTGCCCTGCTCCCCCCCCATCTTTTCATAAGCATTTAAGTACCTAATATGGTAAAGTGTGTTCTGGGGTTGATATTTAGTCTCTGAGTAAATCACAAGATCATAATAAATCCTTTTTTGTTTTTACCTTGAAAGTCTAAATTAATGAGAGATTTAATTTAACTGTGCCATACAGTTTGGGAGGCACATCAGGGATATTTCTTGTTCACGAGGGATCTCTCTATACCGAATCCTTGGGCAGGGACCCTCTGGAGAGTTCTCTGATGGCTCTTGGTCTCTCCAGCTCTGATTGGGAAAATTACTGGAGAGATACTCAGAGAAAGAAAAAATGGAAATGAGCTAATGAAGATAGAGTATTAATTTGGTGAGTGCTAAAATTGTGAACTTGTTTATTCTGGCATAAGGTTTTAGAAATATGTGTGCATTGATATTGAAGTATTGCTGCAAAAAATTCAAATATGTATTTGATTTGATTTTAAGTTTTAAACAAAAAAATTGTATGAGCTATGCTTTATCATTTTGTCAGCCTTGCTGGATATATGGTATAAATTTTATGAAATTTGATGCAAAGTTATTTAGGTATTACCTATATTCTGAATCCTAAGGTTTGTCTTGCTTTCTCCCTTTAACAAAAAAGTAAAAGCAAGAAAATATGACATAAAGAGATATGTGCAATTGCAAAACAAATTATATCTGAAAAGTGGGTAATATGTCTAAATATAAAGAAGATATTGAAGAGGTGTCCCTCTGGAGGGGGGAGGGTGGTTCCAAAATATTCAAGTTATGTTTTAATGAAATACCAGTGGGAAAACTAAGATATAATGGATCCTTTGATAAGATAAGGGATCAATATTTAGTCTCTGAGTGAATTAGAACTTGCAAGTCAATGGAAGAAAAAGTCAGAAGGGGATGGGGCCTTCTGGTTAGGGTCTATATAATCTTGTGTTTTGCAATTTGTACTTTGCACTACTCTACTGACACCTTGTCTGCTGGGACTTGCCCTTCACACAAGATCATAATAAACCCCTTTTTGCCTTTTACCTTGAGAGTATCTGATTTTAATTTGGGTAAGGATCACTGTCCCACACATCTCCTTTTGCTCTTGCTTCTATGTCTGGTGACCATATGTCCTTGAATGCTTCCTCCCTCAAAGAACCCTCTTCCATCCTCCCTTATTCCCTTCCCTCCCCAAATTCATTGGAAAATTTGCATTATGTAATCACTTTAGGTCTGCTAAAGGTTTACTTATACAAAGCAAGAATCCTATAACAATCAATTGATCAGAATGACATTTTTATCACAGTATCCATAATTTTGACTTAAAAACATTTCCAATATCTCTCTTTCATGTAGGAGAATTCAAATCACAAAAGATTTGGAGTCATAAATCTAGTTGTGAATGATATTTAAGTCTGTATCAATCCATGGGTCATAGACTGCGTGATTTTGACCCTGGATGAAATTAACTTACCTCAACTCTGAAATGAGAATATCAAATTTTGTACTATTGATTTCATGTGCTATTTTGAACATTGAGATAAAAGCGATAAGAGTCCTGTGAACCTCTAAATAATTTATAAATATGAGCTACTTTTCTTTATTATTTTCATTTCTTCTGATTATGTTAAATTATTTTTGTTACTAAAACACTGGGAGATCTGTGGCAGCTAAGTAAGGCAATGAATGAATACTTGATCTAGAGTTAAGAAAACTCAAGTTCCAATTTTGCCTCAGATGCTAACTAATCATGACTCAGTACAACTAGCTAACTGCTATCTGCCTTTCTTGCCTCACTTATAAAAGGAAGACTGTCATAATCCCTATTTACTATAATTGTTATGAAGATAAAATGACATTGTAAAGGTCTATACAAAACTTAAAAATGCTCTATCAACCATTACCTATTATTATTTGTGATTCTGATGATGTAGATTTTAGCCCAAATATACCTGCCCACTCTGTTCAACTCTTACACACAAGTTCTCATAAATTGACAATATTTACCACATAAGCTAATAGACTTCATCATATTCTCTTGACATTGATTGGGTACTAATGGAGCACAGAGCCATTCTCTGCTTTTCTCTCTCTCTCTCTTTGTCTCTCTCTCCCTCTCTCTCTTTCTCTCTCTCTCATTCTTTCTCCTCTCTCTCTGATTAACTTATATTTTTCCTACATAGTCAAACATTTCTCTGATAATATCCTATGCACTCTTTCTGTCATATAAATCCTTGTTGGTAATGGAATATAAATTAATCATATCCAACATACATCTTTCCATTGCTCCTTAAGTAATGTTTAACTTCCTTGGAAATTGTAGTTTTTCATTATTTGAAGGTAAACAGTGCTATTATTCTTGAGATTTCTAGCCCTGCTCTTTCCATTCAGATCATTAAATCCACTCTTTACTGGGCATAAGTAAATTGGACTCTGCCTCAAAAACTTTCCCAGGCTTTAATAGCCCCTCTTTGTATCATGTCTAGTTTCAAGCCTCCACAGCATTTTTAAGACTTTTGCAATGCTATCTTGAGTGTGTCCCTTTTTTGAATTCATTTTGTGTGTTGTTTTTCTCTAAAATATAAGATCCTTGTGAACTTATCCAATCATTTTAGAGAACAATTTGGAATATACCCACAGGGCTATCAAAATGTGCCTACCCTTTGATCCAGTAGTGTCTCTGCTGAGCCTGTATCCCAAAGAGATCACAAAAAAAGGAGAAGAGTACCTGTTCAAAAAACTTGTAGCAGTCCTTTTTGTAGTGGCAAGGAACTGGAAACTGAATGGATGCCCCAGTTGGGGAATGGTTGAATATGTTATGATATATGAATATTATGGAATATTCTTGTTCTATAAAAAACAATCAACAGGATGATTTCAGTACTGCCTGGAGAAACTTATATGAATTGATGCTAAGTGAAGTAAATAGGACCAAAAGAACATTGTACAGAGAAACAAGATTATGTGATGATTAAATCTGACGCATGTGACTCTACAATTTCAACAGTTGTGATAAAGTCATCTGCATCCAGAAAGAGGATTTTGGGGACTGAATGTGCATCACATATAATATTTCCATCTTTTTTATTGCTGTTTTGCCTGCTTTTTTCCCATTTTTTCTTTTTGATCTGACTTTTCTTGTATAGCATGATAATTGTGGAATTATTTTTAAAAAGAATTATACATGTTTAACTTATGTATATTGGATTACTTGCTGCCTAGGGAAGGGAATGAGGGGAAAGGAAAGGAGGGAGAAAAAATTTGGAACACAAGGTTTTGCAAGGATGAGTGTTGAAAATTATCTTTGCATATATTTTGAAAATAAAAAGGTATTATTTAAAAAAAAAAACAACTATAAGGTCCTTGAGGGCAGATTAACAAGTTTTTTTTTTTTGTTTTTTTTTTTTTTTTGCTTTCTAAATGCTTACCGCCAAGACCTTCCATATTGTAAGAACTTAATATCTGCTATATTTTCATCTCTGGGCAGCTATGTTGTACAATGAATATAGTGTCAGGTCTGGAGTCAGGAGGAGCTGAGTTCAAATCTGGCCTCAGTTACTTACTAGTCGAATAACCTTGGACAAACCATTAACCTTATATGCCTCAATTTTTTCATCTATAAAGTTAGATGAAGAAGGAAATAACTACTCCAGTATCTTTGCCAAGGAAACTCCTAATGGAGTCACAAGGAATTGGACATAACTACAATAAAAACAAATAATAAATTTATCTATGAAAAAAAATTCTTCAAAAAGTGGAACTAGTTTTCCAGTAGAACCTAGGGTTCATTAAAGAAACTGCTACATTTCCAAAGATCCCTCTGCTATTCTCTTCCTGCAAAATTCTGAGTCCAAATCATTGTTAATGCATAGACATAAACATACATAAGTATAAATACACATGTATATAGATATACATATATATACCTACATACATGCACACTAGTAAACTCTTTAAGTTAAGTGTTATATATGAAAGTCTGACCAAATAAAACATTCTTTATTCATTTGATATAATCTCTTTCAATACTTTGCCCAGACTCTTATCAGTGATTATAGAATTTAAGTATATGTAATATTGCAATATTCAGGAGTTTGAAAAAGTTAGGTACATTGTTGTTCATAAATAAGAATAGCCTGAGGATCCTTCCTACCCTAACTTCTCCTATAATTGGCAAATGGTGCCTAGGCTCCACTCTCAAGGGCTTTTGGGTCAGCATCAGTCTACTCCAAGGGATTTTCAAGAAGACCACAAGTACTCCTTCAATAGGGTTGTACATCAGACTAAAATCCCACCAGGCTTACTACAATTCATCCAGACAGGCATCATATGAACAGCAAGATGGAAGTCCATTTATTATTTTTTTTCTAATCCTCATGACATTTCAGCTCTCCAAAACAGAAATGATGTGGATAAAGCAACTTTGATTATCTTCATGGTCTATGACATCCAAAATGCTAAGAAAAGATTTTTAAAATGAACCAATGCACACTGAGCTCATTCAGCAGCTCTCCTGCACATTCCATGGTACCTGAAGTGAGGCTGTATTTGTATACTATACAAGGGCTTTTTACAAAACACAATACCACCCTTAATACTTTCCTCTTTTATCTCCTATGCCTCTTTCCACTGCTGTTAAGGGACAGGTCAATTCTCTGAGAGCCTCCACAGCTGTGAGTCATAACATTTGAAGGAGTTGTAGGCAGCCTTTGCTGACACAGGTGTTGAGGACTGGGAATGAGATAAATTGGAGGCAGAGGGAAGAGGAGAGAGGTCAGACAATGCAATGGCTTCTCAGTGAGAGAGATCAGAGAACAGCAAATGCCTCTCAGTCTCCTTGTATCATCCTCTCACAAGAGGTGGACCATTCTGGGTTGGATCTCCAGCAGCCACTGTCAGGTGACTCCCGTGTATTCCAATACACTGCCAGGAGACTGTTATCAACATATATAGCTCCAAGACAGCTAGAGCTGCCAAGAGACATCTGTAAAAGCAAAATTATGCCAAGGGCCTGAACATACAGGACATACAACTCTTCAGCAGATAACCTTATAGAAGCAATATTGTAAAATTCTGATCTGCTGGTGTTTGGTTGGGCAACCCTGCTATGAACAATATGGTAGTACTTGGAACTGTTGGTACTGGCAGTGAAATGAGGGACAACAGTATTCAGCATCCAAGTGGTGTCACTTCTGTCTACTCAAAAGTTACTTGGGTCAGAGTTGACCAGGAACCTTTAAAACTTAGCCCTCAAAGAATCCATGATCAATAAGGAGAAAATTAGAAAGTGAACAATATTAGAAAATTAGGTGAAGGAACAAAAACTTATTACCAAAGGTCTCAGGGAGAAGAAAACTCGAAAGCCAAAGAATTTATGACCTGAACAGCAAAAAGAATGGGCTGAATGGAGAAAACTGAATCTGAAATGGTAAGTCTCACTAAAAAAACAAACAAATAAAAAAACCAAAACCAAACCAAACTAAAACAAACAAACAAACAAAAACAACAAAAGAGAGAACACTAAATTGAGAATTCAAAAAAAAAGGAAATGACAATCTAGGAGAAAGGAAGCAAAAGCAATAAAATTAAAATAAATTATGTTCACATGCAAATAAAACCTATTGATCTTAAAAACAGGATATATAGAGACAATCTGAAGCTGATATATTTCCCAGATGAACAATAGGACAAAACATTTTCACCCCATAAGTTAGGAAATGAAAAAAGAGACCTATCTTACTAGTTGTATAGAACTATCTGGAATTTCTGAATAAATAAAATAAAAATCAATTGAAAGAATTCACAGATCACCTACAGGAAAAAAAAAAAATTAAGCCTGTACATTCCAAAACACATGATAGTTAAATTTAACAATTCAATTTAGAAACAAGTTCAGCAATCAATGAAGAAAAAGGCCTTCACATACAAATGGAAGGAAATTCAAGAACTGAAAAGACTTTTACGTCCACCAGAAAACTCAGGAGGGAATTAAATAATGTGTTCTGAAAAGCAATGGGGCTCATAATCTAGCCTAGGATGATCTACTCTGAAAGTAAGAGAATGTAACCATACATGATAAATGTCAATGATAAAATGTTTTAGATTTTTTATAAAAAAACAAAAAAAAAACAGAACTTAAGATTTAACTTGAATGACACAAACAATGGAAATTCAGGAGGAGTAAATAAAGGCAACAAATAAGGACATTAAAAATAACAGGGTGATAAAAGAGAGCAATATGACTTTTTTTTTTTCTAAATGTTCATCAGGAAACATGAGTGAAGGCAGAAGTCTGGTGGAAATTATAATGAAGA
Organism: Sarcophilus harrisii; assembly: GCF_902635505.1. Classification (NCBI taxonomy): domain Eukaryota; kingdom Metazoa; phylum Chordata; class Mammalia; order Dasyuromorphia; family Dasyuridae; genus Sarcophilus; species Sarcophilus harrisii. The sequence goes on along the minus strand of NC_045431.1, from coordinate 110,954,341 downwards.
GGCAGATAGAAGGTCTTGTGGAAAGAAACTGGTGGAAACCCTACTTAAAGGAAAATCAGTGTTTTGGTTATTAGTATTGATGTGGTTTGAGTAGTCTCAATTCCTGTTAGTCTAGAGGTTAGTGGCAATAAGAGAGTTAATCCCCTTTAAAATCGGCCACAGGTTTTAGGAGTGAAAGAATTCACTCATTCCCGAATTATTAATTGCAAAATGAAAGTTTATTGTTGGATAGAAATGAGTTTACCAAGAGACTGACTTCTATAGTGGAAAATCTATTGGAAAATGGAGTTTTGCACTGAGAATACTTTCTCAGTAGACAGAGGGTCCCTGGCAGCTGAGTGAGCTACCTAAGTCTATCTGCAAAAACCTTAGTGAGGGAAGCTGTTATATTGGGTATCTTTAGTGGGGGCTGGGATAGCCCAAGCAGATCATACTGTCAAGGGTCAGACCAGGTGGGGGACTGGGACTGCCTGGATCTCCTATTAGAATTAACAACATTTCAAAGGGGTAGTTTTTGACCAGGATATCTAAGAGAATCAAAGAAATAGAATTTATTTAGAGCAAATAGAAAAATAGAACCAAGAATTACATCTTGGAAAGATAACTTGTCTAGGGAAAATATGCCTAGGAAAAATCTGAAAGGGATCACAGATCAAAAGGAAATACAGTTTCTTAAAGGGACAACAACCTGCTTCAGTGTATCTTGCATCATGAGATGGTATATACAAGAGGAAAGGGAAACTAAGGGATATACAGAATATGAGATGTATTGGAGTCAAATAAAGAGCTAGCCAATGAGAAAAGGGGATTACTGTCTTTTCAGAAGGAAAAAAAAAAAAAACTAGAGGAAATTACATGAACAGGAGGGAGAAAGATTTGAAAAGGCAAGGAAATAAAGATCTTATTTTGGTGGCGGTAGAGTATTTCACTGATGAATGCTTTTATGAAGAAAGAATTTTTTGTGTAGGGAAATGAGGAACCTTATACTAGGTGTGACTTATAATATTTGATGTTTAAAAAGTCTAATCATCCTAAATTCAGGATGTTGTCCCCTGGGGACAATTTATACACAAAAGAATAAGAGATTAAGAGATTGTGGACTCAGGAAGATTTTGAGGCATGTAGTGTGTGTGCGTGTAGTAACCAGGGGAGGCCATAGATCAGTGATTGACTTTCAGAATCAAGCACAGTGGTAGGAAGGGGTCTTATCTCAAGTCAGGGTCTTTTCTGTCATCTGCAATAATTGACATTGTTTTGAAAGTAAAACACAATGGGAGAAGGGAAACCACTCCTGAGAGTTGTATAAAGCAATGGCAGAGTAACCTGGAACATCAGGAATGTAAGGACTACAACAACAAAATTCTGCTACTAATCTCAGAGAGAGTCTTGAAAATTTCCATTGCCCACAAGTATTTTGCTTCCATGTTCAAAAACTCTGGATTTCTTTTATCTGATAACAGTGTTTTATCTCTTCATCTTTCTCTACACCTTTTAAACTTATTCTTCACATTCATTGGGACTTCCGATTTCTCCTTCCATTATTAATATTTTATGGTACTACTTCTGCCTTCTCCTTTCAAATCATGATTCTTTGTTGAACTAGTTCAGATCTACTTATTTTTCTACACTTGAATTACTTGTTCTTTTGTTTTATGTTTTATTGAAAACCCCAGTTCCAGATTATTTCCATTATCTCCCAGCTTTACTTTCAATCTGTCTACTAATGAATGGAACTGGAACAAATTTTTTTAAAAAATCATACTGTCTGGGCCAGCTATAAATTTATGATAGCTAATCTCAATTTAGCCTTCACTGCAGTAAGACAATCATAATATTAATGATTTCATAAGCATTTAATACAGCAGTTATTTTGAAACTTTTTTCTCAAGCATTCCAATGTACTCTTTCTCTTTATACCCAGCATTCTCTTTCTACTGGGAACCTCAACTCAAACTTTTTGTAAAAAATTGAAGGTAGTCACTAAAAACTCTTACTTTCCTTTTTTATCTCAGATTTCTTAGACATAATCCAACCTTACCTTCTGTTTTATTCCAATCTCTTTTGAACTAGCCTGCTCTAGTCTGATTTCTAAGGACAACAACTGTGTATGTATAATCATACTTTGGAGATATTGTAGCTTCAATTCCAGACCATTAAAATAAGACTATCATTGCAATAAAGTGAGTCAGATTTTTTAGTTCCCCAGTACATATAAAATTTATGGTTACATTACATTATATTTTATTAAAGGTACAATAATGTTATATCTTTAAAATACTTTATTGATAAAAAAATGCTATTATCTGAAGCTTCAGCAAATTATAATTTTAAAAATTATTTATTATTATTATTTCTTTTATTTTTGTTGGTGGCCAGTCTTGCCCCAACATTGATATCTACTCTTTGATCAGAGTAGTTGTTGTGTTGAAGATTTGGGTGAAACCAACAAGAAGACAGTAAAATTTGTGGAATATATCAACTCTTCCTTTCACTTGAATACTTAGAGGACATTGTAGGGTTTATTAAATGACCTAATTTTAATACTATCATGTCTAGGGAAATAGGGAGAAAGTCAGGGGAATAGCTGGTAGATAGAGAAGTCAGAATGCACACGTTTACTGATAAAGCTCACCATCTTATATGGACACAGTTTGTAGAGCTCAAAACCAATTACAATTGTAATGTCAAAAGATCAACACAACAGTTATAATGAATATAATGAAAAAGAATCATATATTGTGAGAATTACCAAAATGTGACATGCACAAGCATGCCAGCACACACACACACACACACACACACACACACACCCCTATATACCGGTACCAATAGACTTACTCAATTCTGAGTTGCCACAAACTTTCAATCGAAAACAAAAATAATAATAGTCCTCTCCCCCAAAAATCCTCAATATCTGCAAAACAGATAGATAGAGTGAAGTAAAATGAAAATAAATATTCCTAAACCCTTCATCCTAAATTTTTCCTCTTCCACCTGCTTCTCCAAAAGGTCATGGGTACTGGCTTCTACTTCCCTACATACATGCCAGCCTTCTCTATACTTTAAATAAGAAAATAAAGCAACAAATCAAAAATAAACAAACAAATCTTAGATCCTTCTAAGCCCATCATCTATCATCCTATATGTAACTCTTACCTTCCTCACTTAAATATCTTGTGGGGAGGGTTGGGGGGAGAAATAGCTACCTTGACTGCTACTTCCTTTCCTTCTTCCAAATCTCTCCAAGCAAACTTCTGACATCATCATTTAATTGAAATTATTCTCTCCAAATTTCCAAAGATGTATTTAATTAATTAATTAATTAATGACTTCCTTTCTTAAAGACCACTCCTTAAACCTAAATCACTCAGGCTTTCATTAATTGCCTAACAGCAGGTCCCAAGCCCTAATTGTTTTGGCCCTAATTGCCTCAGAGTGAAGATAAATTGTAATGTTGTTTTGGCCAGAAAGCCTGCGGGTCTTTTCCTTTCAAATTGATTCCTTTTTAAAATTATTTTTATCTATTTATCTGTCTGTCTGTATTTCTCTATATCTATGTCTGTCTGTTTCTGAATATCTATCTATATTTCTGTTTGTGCTTCTGTATATCTATATATGTCTGTCTTTCTACCTCTGCTTCTTTATCTGTGTTTCTATATGTCTACCTCTCTGTGTCTGTCTTTTTTCTGAATATCTGTCTCCATCTCTGTCTCTGTCTCTCTGTTTCTTTCTCTGCCTCTGTCTCTGTCTCACTGTCTCTCTCTGTGTCTCTCTGTCCTTCTCTGTCTGTCTGTCTCTCTCTGTGTCTCTTTCTATGTCTGTCTTTGTCTCTCAACCTCTCTCTCTCTCTCTCTCAATCACTCTCTCTCTCTCTCTCCCTAGATTAAAAAAAACATTCCTTGACTCATTGCCTCAGTCAAACTGAGACCTGCTAAAGATCTTATTTTAAAAAGGCCAAAGTATCCCACTGCATTCAGGGCCATCTTCAGTCTTCCTGGTCTTTATCTGGCCACTGGACTCAGATGGCTCTGGAGGAGAAAGTGAGGCTGTTTACTTTTCAAAGCGCTCCCTAACTAAAATACAATTCATTTGTATTTCATACCCATCACCTCCTTGATGTCAAGAACTAAGAACAAACAACAACAACACTGTGAACTCTGTTGTTTTCCTGTTCTCCTACTTGTGTGCTCCCTTCTTCACAAGCTCATTCCTGGCTCCTCACCCATCTCCTGTCTACTAAAAAATACCTATTGAGTGACTGATTTATCAAGAATTCGTTCATGGATTTTGATATTATTTTCATATTAACTTTGTATAAGTGGAAAAAGTGGGCATATGGATAAGTAGGGGTATGTCTTTCTATTTATCTTCTATGGGGATATGATATTTTCCATGCCTTGGCTATTTCCATCTCTTTCAGTTAGTATCATATAGTTACTATGTGCTCACCGAGTGTATTGTAGTTTAGTTGTTTCAGGTTGTTCATGACTCCTGTGGGGTTTTCTTAACAAAAATACTGAAGTGGTTTGACATTACATTCTCCAGCTTATTTTGTAAATGAGGAAATTGAGACAAACAGGGTAAAGTGATTTGCCCAAAGTCTTTAGATTTAATCTCAAGAGGTGTCATCCTTCTTCCCAACTTAGTGCTCCATCCATTGTGCCACCTGATATCATGTGTGAGACAATGTGCTAAATAATTCCTCAAAGCATTCAAAATTGTATTCTTTCCAACACAGACAAACTCTGTATATTTATAAAAAACATATTTAAATAGTACTTTAAGATTTATGAAGTCTTTTCCTGAGAAACAAGTTTTGTTTGGCCATCATAATTATCTCTACCATTAGAAAAGTTGGTACTAGCCTACATCACACTGGAGGGTCCAGGTTAAGAACCATTGCTGATATGTGATTATTTCTATCTCTGTTATTAAAGATTCTAGATTTTTTTCTTCATTCAGTATTACAAGTACATTATTTTTTAAAGCAATAACATAAATAAAAGCCATAACATATAGAGTGAAATGGTTAGATTTACATTCAAAAAAGTTCACTTGAGCTACATTGTTCTTGTTTTTTTCTGTATATGGGGAAGGGATGTGTGTGTGTGTGTGTGTGTGTGTGTGTGTATGTTTCCACCATCTGTGCAGTCTCTATCCAGAAATATCAATAGGCTGAACTCCTAGTCCTAGTGAATATATGATATTACATTTTGCATCGGTGGAAACAGATGCTGCAATCAAGGTTAGGTTTATAATGTCATCCTTATTAGAGACCATAAGGAGAACCAAAGGAACTCCTGATGAGAGTTGGAGGAGGCTTTTGTTAAAGTTAAATATTTAGCTTCCAATGACCTTTAAAAAAGGCAGTAGGGATGAATACAAAAAAATGACTTGGGAACCTTTGCATTTGAAAATGAGGAGACTAAAAAGAGAACCTGTATTTCAGCACTGTAATATTTCAGTACAGAATTATATTGGGGCAAATAGTATTAAGGAGGGTTTTTTAGAACTGTTTCATGACCATTCCCATTTAAAAACAAACAAAAATTCTGGATCAGTGTTATACTATTTTATATGAATTACAAATAATTGTGAAATTTGGAAAACAACTAAAAAGTTTGTTTGGTAACAATACTCTTGCATACTAAAGAATTATGTGAAAAACATATGATTTTAGTGTCTCTCAAATTTACTTTTATATACAGTTAAATATATTCCACAAATCATTTTTTGGAAAACTAGGCTTACAATAACTATATTTTTCCAATTCTCTTTTGTTTATTTCTTTTAATAAAACTTTTATTATTTTTGTTAATTTCTTTTGACAGGCTTTTCAGACATCCATGTAAAAGTAGCAGGAATTTCAAGCAAAAACATCTTGAAATATGAAGGACAATGACATATAATACATGAAAATATATAATGGATCTAACATTTATAAATTAAAACTAGAAACCATTTTGAAAAGATAAATGGTTTTCCCAAATAGCCCAAACAAATGAATTCAAAAGTTATTAAGGATGGCAATGGTAAAATAGAATAATGGGCATTTTATTGCATCAATTCATATTTCAAAAGAATGGAAAAATTAGTCTGATTCATATATGACAATTTAACCATGAAAATAAGTGTTGGTCATCTAGCCAGAGCATAATTAGGGTGGGGCTAGTGAAATCAGTCAGAATGATTAATGAGAATCAGTCAGTGGGTTTAATGAAAATTTCAGTGTATTTTTGATTTTTTGTATTCCATTTCTGTAGTTTTCATGTCAAGGAATATTTGTTGAGAAAGTGGCAATGTTTTCCACATAGACACTTATTTATGGGCTTAGAGCTTACTTTCTGAAACATTTTTAAATGCTTTTCTAAAGATTTATGATAACAATGTTATGTTTATAAAAGACAATACTGGGATAGGAATCTGATAACTTGGGTTCATCTTTCCTGGATCTTACTCTTACAAGTTATGTGATCTTGAATGCTCAGGACATACATAGCTTCTGTTTCAAGACCCTTTAGCTCTATATTAGATTCTTCTGGGTCTTAAATAAGTCTAGATGCTGTATAAATTCACACACACACACATATCCTCTATTACATGCTTCCTTCCAGTCATGAAATCCTGTTTATTATTCCTTTTCTTCCTCTCTGAATACTTCATCTAATATAGTTGCTATCTTTCAAACTTTATTTTATCGACAATATAAGACTCATCTCTGCTCATCTACACTCTGGACATAGCAGTCCTGATGGGGTACAAATAATGAGGTTAGTGGTAGTGGTGATGAGGTGTGAGAAGTGGGGTGGGGAATCCCCTCTGGTAGATGCAGGTGCAATGCCAAAGAATTTGCAAACCTGAAATCTGTGTGGCAAAAGGGATTTATTGGCACTGAATAGTCAGCTTTTCTAGGAAGACAGACTTCTTAGTCTAAAGGTCTTGTTAGAGAGATAGCAAAGATTAACACACTGAGAAGAGAATATCTCCACAGTAGGCAAGATCCTATTTTTAGGACATCTGCAAAGATATAGCCCTACATTTATTGGGGCTTGCCTTGATCTTTGGTCTGGAGATGGGGACCAACTCCTGAGAGACTAATTTTCATTTCAATTTAAAATTGAATGAGATTACTTAACTGAGAGTTTCCAGTCACTGAGAGTTGTCTATGGCAATTTAATGGAGAGTGATTGACCAAGATCTTCAATTGAATAAAACCACTTAATGGGAGTTTGCAGGATTTTCCCAAGGTCTGGGAGCTCCCCAAAGTGGGTACAGTTTCTGGGCCTCCAAAGTGATCTCAGCTTATGTCATTTCCCCCCTCTAGCCTCTTTCAGAGGAGAGTTTGGACAGTTTCAGGGTTCACCCCCATCAATCCCATCTAACTTAGTTACTCTGGGTACCTGGAATTGGGACAAAACATCAAAGCAGGGCAGCTGAAGGAAGAAAGAATTAGGAATATCAGGATAATGAGAACATGCCTCTTTTTAAGCATTTTAAGAAGTAGAAAAATACCAGCTCCCAGACTTAAGGCTAGAGAAAGAAGGGGGAGAGACAATTTTAAAATGAATAAGAGAGGGACTACAGGAAATAGAAATGGGAAATTTAAAATGGTCAGAACTGAGAAAATTAATGTGTGGGTGGGTAAAGAGAGATTTAATGGAAATCAACACTATTGCTGTCCATCTGTGAAATGAATTGCAAAGGCTAGAACAAGTTCACCTGGAAGCACTCTTCCAGATATAGCTGATTGCCAAATGGCGCTGGCAGGGCAGAGGGCTCCCAAAAAGTCTATGCAGACAATCACAGAGGGATTATAGTCTCAAACAGAGCCCTGGAAGAAAAGGAAGAGGAAGCAAGAGTTGAAAGAAGAAGAAACCTGGTAAGTGATCATGGAAAGGGGAGGGGAAGATCAAAAAGGATGTGGAGGAGGATAGGTGAGTGAACTTAAAAGAAATGCTTTAAAAATAAACACATATCCTGAATATTGAAATAAACTTAGCTGCTTGATATCAATTAGGGCCAAAATATATAATTTCAAAATCCAGATTATGATAAATAAAATTAAAAGGACTAAAATTGGGAAAGCTTGAAAAAAATAACCGTACCTTGGTAGTTTAGGAAAGCAGAACTCAAGATTGAAGAATGTATTTAAGAGGGACATCCTTGGAAGAGCATAGTTTTCACTTTTTGCTTTCTTTTTCTAACATGATAGATTGGTGTGAAAGTTTTTGTTAAGGATACATAATAGTGGAGAAGGTGAGAAGAGGGGACTGGAAAATATCAGGGACACACAAGGAAAAAAATAATGATCCAGTTTAAAATTTCATTTTGCATCCTGAAAGAGAAATTGCACTTGAAGGAGTCAATAGATGCACAATAGGACAAGTTAATTAGGGATAAGTAATTGAAAAGTACATTTGCAAATTGAGGGGTTTGGTAAGAAAGAAAATACATTTTTCACATATTTAACTACTTCCTGTACATAAAAAAAATTATTTTTAAGTAATCATGGTATGAATGACCTGAAATTGGACAACTCCAAATAAAAGAAAGTTGAGAAATAATTTGCAAATCTTTCTGAGATATACTTAGAAAAGAATAAGAGAGCAAATAAGAGAACAGGAACTAAAGTTCCTTATAAAAATGTTTTTATGAGAAGAAATTGGAAATTTACAAGCAAAAATAACTTTCTGGAATATAGAAAGCATAATATAGCACTTTAAGATCAGATTGTTCCTATAATAGATGTATTGAATTTTATTTTAAAAAAATCAAATTTGCTGTAGATAAGAGTGACAAAGTTTGTAACATGAAAGCTATTGACTAGTTTGTTTAAAAAATGGAAGAGGATATTTGAAATCCAAAGTGCTTAACAACATTAAATTGGTCAATAAAATAGCGTAGTTTTATTGCAGAGATGAGAGATGCTAGTTTACAGAATGATATAGAAGCTTCAAACTTAACAATGAAAAGAAAAATATAGACAGGAAAATCCATGGATTTTTGGTAATAACCATAAAAGGATATGGATTGTAATATAATTACATGAGAGACTGGAGAATGATAGAATGCAATAGAAGTGTTTTTAACCATTTAAGTACACATTTTAAAAAAAGATTGAATTATATTTCACATGTATCAAGGCAGCTTATTCTTAAAAAGCACTTTTAAAAGTATCAGATGAGTCCTCCTTGAAGTGGAGGGCAAAATTAGTGGGGATGCAGATTGAATATGAATGACCTGAAGTCAAAGCCAGAGAAATCTTGATGGAAGAGAGTCTGGCATAGAAAGTTAACTCTTCAGTCATGGTTTGTAAAGACGTTCAAAGGACAGTTTCAGCATCTTAAATCAATTTTCAGTAAGAATGATGCCCCTGAAGCTAATGGCAACCTTCATTGGGTACTTTATGGAATGAGCTTTCTACAATGTTGAAATTCTCCTGCTATTGCTAGGAGAATATTGCTATTAGTCAAATGCCTATCCCATCATAGATGTTTTGTAAATATGTATTTCTTGATTAGTGACAGACCTATGCTCCCTAAACTCCAGTCTAATTGGTCTTCTCATGGATTCTCATATATTACACTCTATTTCTTATCTCTATATCTGTACTAACTGTTCCCCCCCCTGCTTTAATTGCATTATCTCCTTACCTTCAACTTTAAAACTCCTAGACTTGGTCATGATTCAGTTCAAGCACCATTTTGTATATAATATCTTTCCTTATCCCAGTCTCAGTTATCAATCCTTTATTCACAAAATAATCTTATACTTACTATATATCTATTTTCTATAATTATAATCATATATGTACTTAATGCTATTTAATTTCAAGATCTGTAAAGACATAGATTGTTTCATAATTGTTTTTGTATTGAGTGCCTAATTCAGTGCCTGGTAAATAATAGGTCCTTTATAAAACTTTTGATTGGGATCACAGATATCTATTTTTAGAGAAGCTTATTTTACCAACTACAAAATTTCCATTAACAGCTGGATGTAATAAGTACAGAATCAAGATACTTGGAAGCTTCATAAAAAAGAAAGTTAAAATTATTTTCAAAGATTTTAAAAATGACAAAAATAACCATTTGTGGAGAAACAACATCTTTCCCATGGGTAAAAAGCCTCTATAATCCATGAAAAATTGCAGGTGTTTTAAAATTAAATTTGATTAAGAATGTAAGGAGTAGTTCTGAATGTCAGAGGTCCTCTAAAAGAAAAATGGAACAATTTAAAAATACTCATTAAAGTAATCATGTGTGAAGAGGTAGATTAAAATTATTAAGTTTCCTCTGACTCTCTCAGTTAATAGAATAAACTAAGATTCAAATTTAGATCATTTTGGGGGGCAAGTTTTGCAAAATCCTTTATATATGTTATCTTACAACAATCCTCTGACCTGAGTCTTACCTTCTTCATATATCTTAATTTTAAATATCTTTATATTATTATCTTTAGATATTAGGAAATGAAGGCTCAGAGAAGTTAGCTCCTTTAGTCTCATGAATAGTAAGAAGCTGGACTTGATCTTATGTTTTTTCTTACTAAGTTCAGCACTTTCTGGTTAGATCCATTACTACATTTTTCTTTATTCAGCTGCAGCTTCAAGAGATCATTTAATACTTCTCTTCCTTTATGTCAAATTTAATAAGTTCTCCTCTTCTTCTCTTTTAGTCTCTCCTCTTTTCTCTCAAATAGTAGAATAGGTTCTCCTCTTCTTCACAATATACTTTCTTTTCTTGATACTCTGAAATCTGACTTCACTCCTTTTTCCTCTGGGATAACCTCTTTCCAAGCACTGAAAGTACAGAAATAAAGGACCAAAAACATATAAAACTTTTGCCAGCTAATATGGGAGAAACTCTTCTGATCAATAATTATTTTAAATATGTCTTAGATGCAAGAAAGTTCTTAAATTCATAAGAAACAAGTTTGCAGAATTAAGAAACTCGGTTACAAAGTTTACAGCAATCTAATGGGGAGAAGGATGACAAAAGACATTGACTTAAAAGAACCACTATAAATTCTGATGCATAAAACTTGTAGATTCATAGAGACCCATTTTTTAGTTTCTGGAAACACATAGATCCACAAGACTTTGGGACTTTGGGAATGGACAATACCAAACTACCTTTGGTAATTTCAAAGATGCTTGATTACCCAACAACATAGCTTTTATTAATTGCAAATATGGAGAGGTCTTGCTATAGAAATAAGAAAATCCAGCAGGCTATTTTCTTTTTATTTTAAATTTTTATTTGAAAAGAGATCAGTGTCATTGAATTGAAAGAGATGCTTTGATTGACTGGTAAATTCTATTTTATTATTATCTTATGCTATTGGTTAGTTTCGTAGTCTAAGAGGTATGGAAAGGTAAACTAAAGAATAAGAGAAATACAATAAAAAGTCAGGAGAAAGAAAAATGGAAAAGACTGACAGATGCTAATCATAGAAGAAATAGCAGAATGTCTACTTGGGATTCAGGGGAAAATATAACCATCAGTTTTGTACTTTAACAGATTGTAGTTGCTAGTCTATTATGCTGAAAGTATATTAGTCAATGAAGCATCCCTGAAACTTTTTCTATTTTCAGTGAAAAATTATTTAATAACAAAAAGGGGTTTGACCTCAAATTAGAAAGTCTTTCTAGTGATACACAATAGTTGAGCTCTCAGGAAGCTGAGTTTCTTCACTTCTTTCTCGGCATTATGTGGCACATAGTGGAGAGTGCTAGTCGTTGAATCAAGAAGACTAATCTTTCTGAGTTCAAATTTGAACTTAGACTTTATTAACTGTATTATTTTGAGAAAATAATTTAATTATGTTTGCTGCAGTTCTGTAATCTATAAAATGATCTGGAGAAGAAAATAAAGCATTCAATCATTTTTTATCAAGAAAGTACAAAATGGGATCACAAAGAGTAGCACATGACTGAAACAATAGAAGAACAACATTATATTTTTCACCTTTATGTTTTTCAGTATTACCCTCTTGATTTAATCAAATAAAGTTGTTAATGAAAATATGAAATATCATTACTAAAGATTCCATGAGAATAAATCAAGACATCCATTCAACATGAATTGAGTGCCTATTGAATGCCAAGCAAGAGGAATCTATGTAGACAAACAAGCAAACAACTAAATGTATATGCACATATTTCCATGTATATTTTATAGAAATGGACATATAGGTATATAGACACACATATAAATTTTTATGTATGTATAACTGTATGCATATGCAAATGTGTATGTATACATGTATGTTTGTACATATATGTATATCTATATATCTAGAAAGATAACTGTAATGTAATTACATGAAATGTTTCATGAAAATCAAGTTATTAAAACATCAAACATCAGAAGCTCTGGCAGGTCCAATCAGACTTGAAAGGTTTTGAACATGAGACTGATGAACATTATATCTTCACTTGTAATCCAGCTTGCTAAATTCAGAAAGACTCAGAAGAGATGATTGGTCTCCAGGTGATAAATTTGGGTGGGAAAGGGATTTGAAAATATAATAATTCACAAAGTCTATCCACTAATGTATAGAGATGCACATATTTGTATCCTCTATCAGTTGAGAAATTTTCCAAACTGATAAAATCATTAATCCTATGTGTATTGAAGTACAACAAAATTAATATGACATATTTATGATATCCATTATTGTGCTTCACAGCAATTAGTAATTAATAATAACTTTGTATAAATGAAAATAATTAATATACAACAAGACTTAGCATTTCTATTGTCATAAGGTAAAAAGAGAATATATTTAGTATTTTAGGAAGGAATACTATGTTGTTTTGATTATTCATTCATCTTTCACACGATTTGATTTTTAGGGAACAGTATTGCCTCAACTCAAACAGGATCCACAAACCTATTCTTATAAATATATCTGATAAAAAAGCTGATCAACTGAATAGTCCCAGAATATTTGTGCTATGGGTAATACCTTTTTTGGTCCTCTTTGGAGAACATAGTGCCGTGGATGTAAAGATGCAATGGACATTAGAAGTCATCTAATCAAATACCCTCATTTTAAAGGTAAGGAAAGTGTTACCTAGGGAGATCATAAAGCTTGAAGTCATACCAGGCAGGAATCATCAAAACTTGCATTAGGGAGAAGGGCATAGGCCTCTAACTACAGAGACAATGCTTTTCCCAGGTATCTACTCCAAGAAATCCATAAGAATAGTTATGTATACCATTCTGAGCAACAAAAGGATAGTCTGAGAGGACAGAATTTCCGAGAAATGGGAGTGAGGATGCAGAGGGCAGGATAAAACATATAGTTTGGGGTTTATATCCCAAAGAGATATAAAAGGATAGGACAAAAGGTAAGTTATAGGCCAAAAACAACCCAAGATTATAAAATTAAACCAGAAGAAAATTGGACAGTAGTGGAAAAAGTATTTCACAAAAAAGTATGATCATTATGTTTTGGAATAAATCACCCACACAATATCCAGGTATTCTGTTCTCTTCTCTAGTCTGTTGCATATATTGTGATAAATTCTGAATTAAAGAAGTTGAAAGATAATAGAAAGATTGAGAGGATTCAGACAAGAGAACTCAGAATGGTAAAGGGTCTAGAAATTGTCTTACAATATCAGTTGAAAGACATGATGATGTTTACCTTGGAGAATATAAAATTTAAGCTTTCACAATAGTCGTCTTCATGTATTTGAAGTGGATTATATTTAGATTTCTTGACCCTAGAAGGAAGAACTAGGATCGGTGAGTACAGGTTGCAAAGAGAAAAAACAAAGTTTCTTACCGGAGAAAATTTCATAACAATTAGAATTATCCTAGCATAGAGTAGGCTGCCTCAAGAAGTAGCTTATTCCCTGTCATTGAAGATTTTCAAATAGAAGTCATATATATTTGATATGTGGTAATTTTTTTTTTCATTTATGAATTAAAAAATTTGAACTCTGAGGTCCTTCCAGCTCAATTTATTTGATATTATTGAAATGGCAAAGAATTTCACTTTCTCCTCACTCCAACAAGGAATTTAATGGATATAACAAAGAACCCTGGGAAAAAACTGATGAGCCTACATTTTACTTGGTGTGTGTGTGTGCGCACATAGGGATTATGAAAATTTAACAGTTATTATTAAGCCTAATTTTACTATTAGCAAAAATGAATTTATGGTTTTCTAAATGATGAGGAAACCAATTGTCTACATCAATTCCATCCCTTCACTAGGAAAATGTAGTAACACACTAAACTTATTTATTTTTATAGTAACTACTATTAGTAAATGGCTTCCTCTTACCAACTTAGTGTATGAGGATCCAGTTTATTAATCTATTGTTCTTTAGAGAATGTCATGCTCTAGTTCAACCTTGGTTCCAGAATTTTTTCTTACAGGAAAAGCTTTATATATATTATATAGATTCAAACCTTTTGATCAAATCTTCATCTCCTTTCTATGGGTCACTTTTTTTCAGTTCAGCAAACTCTTGACCCTAGTTTTGATTTTGCTCTATTCACTATTTTCCCCACACACATGAACATCTTTCCTCTTCAGCTATTTCTTCAATCTTCTCTACTAATAGTCCATAGAATATTAGGATCACAAAGCTTTTGGAGAGTAAATTTCAGCCTGAAATCATCTTACTCATTTGCAATGTCAAATGAATCAAACAAAGGTCAAACGAGTATCCCTTGCTTTCAAAACATAATACATTAGTTGTTTGGAATATAGCATTGATGAAAAGGGGTAAATATGAGTGATATATGAATTTGATTTAATAGTAGTCGCTGATGATTTTTAAAAAGAAATAATTGAATAATCATATTAATCTCTACCACAAGGGTTTTTTTAAAATGAAAAATGGCTCTCAAAATGGGTATTTGAAGCAAGAATAACTGACAGGATACCCTTTGACCCAGAAGTGTTACTACTGAGTTTATATCCCAAAGAGATATTAAAGAAGGGAAAGGGACCCACGTGTGCAAAAATGTTTGTGGCAGTCTTTTTTGTAGTGGCTAGAAACTAGAAATTGAATGGATGCGCATCAGTTGTAGAATGGCTGAGTAAACTGTGGTATATTAATGTCATGGAATATTATTGTTTTATAAGAAATGACCAGCAGGTTGAATATGGAGAGGCTTGCAGAGACTTATTTGAACTGATACTAAAGGAAATGAGCAGAACCAGGAGATTATTATACACTTCAACTATACTATATGAGGATCAATTCTGATGGAAATGGCTATCTACAACAATGAGAAAGATAGCCACTTCCATCAGAATGTATCCTCAATTCCTCAAATCCAAATCAGTTCCAACTGATCAGTAATGAACAGAACCAGCTACACCCAGTGAAAGAACACTGGGAAATGAGTGTGGACCACAACATAGCATTTACAGTCTTTCTGTTATTGTTTGCTTACATTTTTGTTTTTCTTCCCAGGTTATTTTTACCTTCTTTCTAAATCTGATTTTTCTTGTGTAGTAAGACAACTGCATAAATGTGTGTGTGTGTGTGTGTGTATAGTATGTAACATATACTTTAACATATTTAACATGTGCAGGACCTGCCATCTAGGGGAGAGGGTGGAGGGAAGGAAGGGAACAGTTGGAACAGAAGTTATTGCAAGGGTCAGTGTTGAAAAATTACCCATGCATATGTTTTGTCAATAAAAAGCTATAATAAATAAATAAATAAACAAGCAAATAAATGAATAAATGGATAAATAAATAAATAAAAGAATTACTGGCAGGATGCTTTTGAAGTAATTAAAGCAGATGGTATTGGAGGGCTGTTTCAGGGTTGTGGCAATGAGAATAAAAAAGAAGGAAGAGATGACCTAATTGTAGAGATAAAAAACAAAAAGGACATGGTTAGTGATGGAATATGGTTAGTAAAGGAGAGGTAAGTCAAAGATAATCCCGAGGTTGTGAGCAAAGATGGTAAAAATGGTAAGCCATAGTGTAATAACAACCATGGATAACATGTCTATGAATGAAAGAATGAAAAAGCATTAAGTACTTATTATGTTCAAAGAACTGTTCTAACGGTTGGGGATGCAGATAGAAAATATAGTCCCTGTATTCAAGAAGGTTACATTCTCATAGAAGAGACAATCTATATTAAAGGATTCAGTTACAAGATAGCTGCAAAGCCATTTCCATGATCCTTATGTAGCCAAGAGTAAAAAAAACTTGGTAACTCCTTTTTTTTAATGCCATTTCCATAAATAAAATCATATCAGGTTCTAATGTTAAACCATTTGTCAATACTAGGATATTTGGTCTTCAGTAGCTATGACTTTGGTAGTTGTGAAAGCAATTACCAATGTGTTAGCTGCTTTACAAGATGATGGCTGTGGGTTTTGGGTTTAATGTATTTACATTCCTATGACTCTTGGGTTCAGAATCCTGAGTTGTCTCCAATAAGGTCTAAGAAGGAAAGCAGTCAAAGTTGTTAGCTGTTTAATTTGGATGACACATACAGCCTCCTCTCCCTTAGGGATACTTCAGGACTTCAATGAAGCTGATGTGATAACTTTATGAATGGCTGTGGATTTAGTAGAAAGGACTTTTCTCAGGACTGCTTCTCTGGACATTGGCTATAAGGGCTGGGTTAGAATCAGGACTTATTACCTAAAACTACTATTGTTGCCAAAGTCCTTGGACTAATCTGCCTTTTGGTAGTTGTTGTTGGTCAACAGTTATTGTTACTGATGGTGAAAGATGTATTTCTTTCTTCAAAATGAATTATCTCCTCAATGATGTGTTTGGGAGCTAAGCTAGAAGCATGTACACATTACAACTGTAGTGTCCTTCTGGAGGTCTCTGTTTGGGTGCCAAAATGTAGTGTCCAGACTAGCTCTCTGGAAGATCTCAGGACCGGCCTTGATTGTAGTGAAGGAGGCAAAGCCACCATGATGGATAGTCTAGGATGGAGTCTCTCATTTTCAGTCCTCTCAGCCCTTAAATATTTCAGTATGATTACATCATTACAGCACTCTAAGTATGTGCACACTAGAGGACCATTATCTCATCAATCACACTGAGTATGTGCTAACTATAAGCACCCTGCTGTATATAGAACAGAGGTAGTCAAGCCTTCCTTGGCTTCTCAGGAAAAGGTGTGAACACCAAATGGAGGTAATCATGCCCTCTCTGATTTCTCAGGAAGGGAGGTGGGCACCAAAGGGAAATGGGAGCCAAATCAAATATTGTCAGCGGGTTTCCTCTGGGCTGAAGGGTCTTATATCTTACCCAGAGTTCCCCCACTATATGTAGCCCTCTACATATAGTAGTTTGGGGAATAGTCCTGTTCTTGAGATTCTAGGATACAAGATTCTGACTATTCCCATTTTGGGGGCAGGAGGGATGAAAAGTGAAGATGGTAACAATCGAGGTCTGACTTGCCCAAAACATGCTCCTTCTATCTCTCCATTAAGATCTTGACACTTCAACTAAGGTGAATTGCTTAATCTAAGAGCTGTAATTAATTGGCAGTGGAGAGAGTTGTGAAAGCTAGAATGAAGGCAAAACCAGTGGGGAATTCTTCCATTCTCAGAACTCCTGTGCTTATCTGTATATATTAAAGTTGACCAAGCTTTTTGCACGTGTGACAGGGTTTCTACCAACTCCTGCATTGGTTTTGCATGTTATATCATACAGTGTAGGAAATGACCATTGATTTACTGAGAGAATGATGAACAGGATGCTGTGTACCTGCCACAAGGAACTTACATAAGTTAGTTCTTGGAAGGTAGTTGAAAAATACGTTGAAGACTGAGCTTTGAAGAACTGAAAGTCCTTTGGTTTGCAGACATGATGAGTCAGGATCACTATTCAGGTTCCTTTTGTTTTTTTCTTTTTTTCTTTTCACTATCTCCCAGGAAGTCCTTACTCCAAAAATTTATCTGAAGTGTTTCTATAATCTGTTTTGACATATGTACTAGCTCATTTAATAATCACATCAATCAAGTGAGACAGGGGCTATTATACAGTTTTTTACAAAGGAGGAAACTGGGGCTTAGAGAAGTTTAAATTTGGACATTCTGAGGCAAAATTCAGATTCTGTTCTTTTGAACTGTGTGTTACATAGTATATAACCAACTGCCTCTAGTGCTGTGAAAAGCAGTATAAATTGGAGGGATAAATATGTATTTATTTATTACTGTAATATAGTATTATTGTTATTATTTTGGCTGGACAGGTTGAATCTGAGTAGTTTGAAGTGATATATCTCTATATATCTATAGATATATAGAGATATATCTACATACCCCAACTCTATATTTATAAAAGTATGTTACCAGAAACTGAACACTTGGAGTTGAGAGGACAGAAGAGAGATCAGAACTAGATGCTCATAATTAAGTGATTTTTACATATCAGTGTTAATTGCAGTTACAAAAATGAATGATATTACCATCGGAAAGAGGAGAGAGACAGACAGTTAGGGAGAGAGAGAGAGAAAGAAGGAGAGAAGAATAGGAGAGAGAGAAGGAGAGGGTGTGAGAAGGAAAGGGAGAGAAAGGAAGTGAAAGCGAGGGGTGGCTGAGGGATGAGAAGGGAAAGAGGAGAAAGAGGGAGGGGGAGGGGAGGAAGGAGAAAGAGAGAGGGGGTGCAGGAGAGAGAAGGGTGCAGGAAAAATAGGGGGGCAAGAGAGAGAGGGGAGCAAGGGAGAAAGGGGGAGAAAGAGAGGCAGGCAGAGAAAGAGGGAGAGGAGGGAAGGAGAGATTGTCAAAGACAGATTCTTTAAAAACATCAAAATAAGGATTCTGGAAGAGCATAAATGAAATCATAAAATGGCAGGGGAATGCCTCCAAGGGAATGAGTAAAATGAGAATAAAAACACTGATGAAGAGATGTTATTAGATTATTATTTCAAGAAGAAACTGTACTTTTACCAGGATATTCATTCCTATGTGAAAGGTGATGGTGAGGGGAGAAGTAGTTACTGAGAATTAAATATTTTATTATCTATTGAGATGTAAATGGTAATTTTTTTTTTGTAAAATGAAAAACTACTAGTTGAGGGAAGAATAATGAAAAATAAAAGCACAAACTGAAAAAAATATGGATTAGAATGATGATATTTATCAGTTACTCTTTTCTGTTAGCCTTTTCTGAAATGTGATGTGTAAACATAAGTAGAATTTGATTAAAGAAGAAAGTGGTCAATAGACCAACAGTGTGGAAAGAATAGATTTTCATAAATAATGTAATTGAAAAAAAATCCTTTAAAAGATCTTTTTTTTTTTTTTTTTTAAACTACCCTTGTATAAAGTGGGGGTGGGGCTGCAGTGGGGCGAACAAAACCAAACATACAAAATGTTTTCCAAAAAAAAATTGTGAGGATAAATGAGATGTCATCTTAGTAATTCTTTTTAATAAAAAATCTGAGAGGATAAATGGGATAATATACTGGAAGTACTCAGAACAGTGTGTAAAAGAGTTACTATATAAATTTATCGCATTCTTGTTATTATCTTAAGCCTTCCTTTATCCATTACTTATGGAATTTTTACTTTTCATTTTATTGAAAAAGATTTTGAAAAAGAAGAGAATATGAGTTCATAGTCCTTTTTAAAGTAGTTATTCTATTAAATTGTATATTATGTACAAAATTAAATATTATGACATAAAGATTTCTGAAAGGCTTTTTTAAAAGTATCCATTGAATATCACTATACTCTAGGGTTTTGAGCTGGGATAAAACTTTTTTAACATTGAAGGGAATAAGAAAAACAAGATAGTACCAGTTTTATTTCCATGAAAATTCAGAATGCTAATATTCCACATGCTCCATTATTCAATTCAATAAGCATTTATTATGCTTCTACTATGTGGTAGGAAATGTATATTCCATTATTATGCCGGGTATCTAGATGGAAAAACAAAATCCATCTAATCTGTCTACATAGAGAATATAAATTATTTGTTCACTTGATGCACTTGAATTTTTTCCATAGGGTTGTTAAGATAGTTATAAAGACAGTACCAACTCTTTAGGAATAGAAAAGTATTCAGGTTTTCCCAAGGTTAAAATATTGGTTCATAAATAGATGATGAGTAAAATAATCTTATACCATAGAAGCTGATTAAATCATCATCAGCATTCTGAAAAAACAGGCCCAGAATGAAGTGATTTTTCATTTGCTTAATTTTCTTTTAAAATATTATCTTTTTTTGCATTATCTTTATTTCCAAATATATCCCTCCACACAGTCAAAGTAAAGAGCCATTCTTATACCCAACATCTTTTTTATTTAAAAAAGACAAAAAAGTGTTGAATAAAATTGTTTCAGTAATACTAAACATACTATTAAAGACTGGTAGATGTAGTATAGTATACTGAGAAGAATACTGATACTGGAATTTGAAGTCTTGGGTTCAAATCCTACCTGAAGAGTACTTAATACTACTGACTTTGAGCAATTCATATAAATTCTGAGTCTCAGTTTCCTCATATGTAATATAAAGGGTGTGGATTTCATGGCCCCTGAAATCCCAACCATCTCTCATCTATGATTATTATATGCAAGGTTACCTGTAGACATCTACCTCTACAAGAAGATTAAAAAAGCAAATTTTGCTTTTTTTCCCCCTTGAGCACAAATGTGGCCATTATACTTATATAATATTCACTATCTATCTATTTTTCCTTTTTATTATTTTTTCAAGTTCCATTGTTTTAATCATCACAAATAGAATTTTTTCCTGATTTCTTCCCTTTCCATTTCAGATCAGTTCAGTTTATATATCTTTTCATGTTTCTTTTTATCATCATATTGATTGCTTTCTATATTGCAGTAATAATCTCAATTGATAAGCTGCATAATTTCAATTATGATGTAAAGAATGAGGTAAAAATGGTTCATAATTAATACTTAGCCTCAGTAGTATTTTGAAATATAGTGATAAACATTTGGTACTGGCTAAGAAATAGATTAGTTGATCAGCGGAATAGGTTAGGTTCATAAGACAAAATAGTCATTAACTAAAATAATCTAGTATTTGACAAACCCAAAGACCCCAGCTTTTGGGATAAGAATTCACTATTTGACAAAATAGGAGGGAAAATTGGAAACTAGTATGGCAGAAATTAGGCATTGACTCATACCTAACACCATATACTAAGACAAGGTCAAAATGGGTTCATGATCTAGAATAAAGAATGATATTATAAACAAATTTTTAAAAAGTGGATAGTTTACCTCTCAGATCTGTAGAGGAGGAAGAAATTTGTGACCAAAAAAGAATTAGAGATCATTATTAATCACAAAATAGAAAACTGTGCAAACCCTTTGATTTAGCAGAATTTCTAGGCTTATATCCCTAAGCAATCTTAAAGGAAGGAAAGGGACCCACATGTGCAAAAAGTGTTTGTGACAGCCCTTTTCTTGGTGGCTAGAAAGTGGAAACTGAGTGGATTTCCATCAGTTGGAGAATGGCTGAATAAGTTATGGTATATGAATGTTATGGAATATTATAGTCCTATAAGAAATGATCAGCAGGATGATTTTAGAGAAGTCTGGAGAGACTTACATGAACTGATACTAAGTAAAATGAGCAGACTCAGGAGATCATTGTATATGGCAACAACAAGATTATAGGATGATCAATTGTGATAGACGTGACTCCAACAATGAGATCACTAGGTCCTATCCAATGATCTTGTCATGAAGAGAGCAATCTACACACAGAGAGAGGACTATGGGGATTGAGTGTAGATCACAACATAGCATTTTCACTCTTTTTGTTGTTGTTTGCTTGCATTTTGTTTTCTTTCTCATTTTTTTTTCCATTTTTGATCTGATTTTTCTTATGCAGATAGATAATTGTATAAATGTATACATATATTAGATTTTACATATATCTTAACATATTTAACCTATATTGGAATACTAGCTATCTAGGGGAAAAGGAAGGGAAAAGACTGAAAACAGAAAACTCTACCAACAATGCATGTGTCCCAGTTTTCCCACATGCCCTCCAACATTCATCATTATCTTTTCCTGTGATCTTAGCCGAACTGAGAGGTGTGTAGTGGTATTCAGAGTCTTAATTAGCAATTCTCTCAAAAGAAATTAGAACACAAGGTTTTGCCAGAGTTAATGTGGATTTGGTTTTGAAAACAAAAAGCTTTAATAAAAAATAAATAAATAGAATTAGACTTGCACAAATGGAAACTGATGATTCACTGAGACATCATGAAGCAATGAAACAAAGTCAAAATAATGAAAAAATGGAAGGAAATACAAAATATCTTACTGAAAACAACAATAAGTGATCTGAAAATAAACTAAAAGAAAGCCATGATCAAATAAAGAAGGGCCTGGACATCATCTTTCAAGAAATGATTAAAGAAAATTGCCTAATGTTCTATAATCAGAGAGTAAAATAGATGTTTAAAAAATTGCAAATTATCATCTGAAATAGATTTCAAAATTAAAAGTTCTAAATATATTATACATGAATGTTAGAGCTCCCATATCAAGAAGGAAATATTGCAAGCAGCCAGAAATGAAGAATTCAAAAATCATAAAGTCGCAATTAGAATAAACCAAAATCTAGCAGTTTCTATATTAAAGGATTTAGAATATTATATTCTAGAACACAACACAACTATTATTAAAAGCAAGAATCACCTACCCAGAAAAACTATTTATAATTCTTTAGAGGAAAAAATGATTTTTTAATAAATAGAGAACTTTTCAGAATTCCTGATAAAAATGTGAAGAGGTAAATAGAAAACTTGACTTTAAAATATAATACTCAAGAGAAACATAACAAGGTAACAGGTAAGAGAAATCATATTGTATTCAATAAGGTTAAGCTAATTATATTCCTATAAGGGATGATGACACAAGTATATATAGACAGAGGGCAGAAATATCGGGATTTTAACAAAAAACTTTCTGTTTTTAATATTTTAATATTTGTGACAATCTTAGTATACAAAAACTTTAATGTAGTTAAATTTGCATGAGTCCAACTTTTTACAGAATGTGAATCAGATCAAAGTTCTTTGCTCTGCTCTTAGGGAGTGGGTTCAGTTCTTCACTTGGAAAACTGATGCTTGAGAAAGTATAAAGCATCAGGATTTATGATGTTGTCTATGCAGGGGCAACAGATAGGAAGCATATGACAAAAGATGCTACTCCAAGGAGGAGAAAGAGGGGAAAAAAAACAATGAATTGTTGAGAGGTCAAGGGCCCCAACAGGTATTACATATAATTTTATGCAATTAAAAAACCACTGGCTTTGGTTTCAGATAAAAATGGGAAGGATAAACCAAGGACCCTGCATTTCACTGCAACATGGCTAGATTAGTGTTGGAGGGATTAGCAGTTTGTGAATGAAATGGTGAAGAACAGGAATCTCCATGCCAAGTATTCACACCAATGGTTCCTCTGAGTGTTCATCGGCTTTCAGGATCAAATCTATCCCAATAATGAGTAAAGCCATACCTGGAGGCTCTACCAGGCAGATGGGGAATCAACTTGATAGGAAAGCTGGATTTGGGACCCTACAAATTTATAAACCCAAATGAGACAAAATGTAAAAATAAATCCAACAGAGAACTAACCACCCACGTTTCCACAGTGAAGTTCCTAGTTTTTCTGAGCATCTGTGTTTTTGGACTTCCACAGATGTGTTTCCATGGTGGGTGGGCAGGCAGGGGAGAGGCAAGACCCTCAGCCCCTCAGTTCTAGATGAGCTGCATCTCAGTGTGAATTGACTTTGCTCTGTTGTCTGGCTTAGTATTTAAAACTTGAAGCTGAAGCCCAGGTCTGCTGCTAACACTCCTTAATTAGTGGTGGTGAGATTGACGCTGGTGCCTTTAAAATCATCATTCCCCAGCTGGCTATAACAAAGTTTTCCTTCTGGAGGCAGGGGGATGGTGCCACGCTTAACTTCTGTGGCTCACTCTTGGCTGGCTACCTGGGAAACATAAAAAGATTGATGGGAATGGGGGTTCCTTGGAAGTAGTCATGCTTCATTCAGTACTGCACTGATTCTCCCATGGGGATAGTAAGTCAAGTAGGTTAAAGCCCTGATTAGAGAGGAAGCAGTTAAATCTTTTTTCATGAGCTATAAGGATATTTTGTAAGTCATTTTATTTTGTAATGTAATTTGACACTGTATTCTGTAAAAGTGATTTTTTTTTTTTTACTGTTGGAAGTTAATTATAATCAGGTTAGATCATTTCATTTGGAGTTTTCAAATCCTTAAAAATTGTATTGATCTAGTTAATCTTTGATTTACCTAAAAATGGGGTGTTTTGAGTGAACAGATTTCCAAATATACAGCCTATTGATCACAGAGGTATTGCAGTGGAATATGATGTTGTTCCTAATAACAGCTTTGGGACCATAAGGATATTTCCACATTGTATAAACTTTTAATCTGGCTAGCCCCTGATCACCAATTCTTAAAATTCCTGAGTGACTGAGAAGCAAATCAGAACTCTCCAGGTCCTGTGAAGGTTCCAATTATCCCTGCAGGAGTTGGATCATCAGCTTCTTCTTCACTTCTTCTGGAGGAAAAAAAAAAACACTTCTTCATGGTTTCCAATGAAGTTCTCGTGGTCATGCTTCATGAAATTCATCACAATGTAAATCTTGTTCATGTTGCTGCCCATCATGGTCTCCCAGACAGTGACAATATTTAGTTGCTGAACTTTCAGAATGATGTTGATTTCCTTGAGGGAGATCATTGAAAATTTTTTTTCTTTTGTCCATTTTCAACCATTTCAATGCTCAAGTTTCATTGGTCTTTTTGTCCTTTCTACATACCACAGAATATGTGCTTCTTCCATCCTTTTTAGACACTAAAATTCTTCTACACTTCAACAACCCTGGGCAGGTATTTATTTGCAGAACTCCAGTTTCAACTCAGTGGTAGATATGATTGGACAGTTGGAAAAGTAATCTTCTCCTCAGGAGCTAGATTGCTGGGCTTCCCTCTTCCCCTTTTTTCTCTTCTTCACCCCTTCCACAGTTGCCGTCAAATCTTGATTCTGAAACAATTAAGATATGGTTTTAATTTTCTTTCTCTTCCTCTTTATTCATTTCTTCACCAATTGTTTCTGCAGTAGTTCATATACTTCCTCAAAAATGCTTTTTTACTCCTCATTCTCCTCTTCTAATTCCTCACTGCTGTTCTTTTCCTCCTCAAAGATACATCCGATTCTGCTGGTGAGAACTCAGCTGAACTAATTTTTTTTTCCTTCAGGCTGCATTTTTTTAAAAAAACTTTTGTTTTCTTTGTCTTTTCTTTTAGTTACATATATACATTATTTTTAAAATACACATTTCTTTATAAACCATTTTGGGAAAGAAAAATGAGAACAAAAGGGAAAAAACTTTAAAGGGAAAGGAAAAAAAAAAAAGAAAAAGCAAACATGGCATGTGATGATTTACATTCATTCTTCATAGGTCTCTCTATGGATGCAGATGGTATTTTGTATCTAAAATTTACTGGGATTTCCTTGGATCACTGAACTACTGAGAAGAACCAAATCTTTCATAGTTGATCATCATAAAATCTTGCTGTTACTATGTACAATGTTTTCCTGGTTCTACTTGTTTCACTCAGCATTAGTTTATGTAAATCTTTCCAAGCCTTTCTAAAATCAGCTTGTTTTACCATTTTGTAGAACAATCTTATTACTTTCATATACCATAACTTATTTAGTCATTTCCCAATTGATGGGCATGTATTCACTTTCAAATTTTTTGTTACTACAAAAAAGAACTGCTACAAATATTTCTGCACATGTGGGTCCTTTTCCCTCCTTTATGATTTCCTCAGAATATAGTCTCAGGGGTAGCACTGCTGGATTAAAGGGTATGCAAAGGGTAGTTTTATAGTCCTTTGGGCATAGTTGCAAATGGCTCTCCAGAATAGCTGGATCATTTCACATCTCTACCTACAATGCATTAGTGTTCTAGTTTTCCTATATGCCCACCAACATTTTTCATTATATTTTCCAATCATCTTAGCCAATCTGAGAGGTCTCTGGTGGCACCTTAGAGCTGTTTTAATTTGTATTTCTCTTAGCAACAGTGATTTAGAGAATCTTTTAATATGATTTTAGGTGGTTTTAATTTGATCATCTGGAAATTGTTTATATTCTTTGACCACTTATTAATTTGGAAATGCTTTATATTCTTATAAATTTGAGACAATTTTTATTCGATTTTAGAAATGAGGCCTTTATCAGAAACACTGACTGTAATTTTCCCTCAGATTTGCACTTATGTTTTAATCTTAGCTTCATTTGGTACCATTAACAAAATGGTATAAGTTGATGATGTGATAATATCTAAAAATATCCTTAAAATAAGATATCCATTGCCCTAAGTTATATTAAGTCATGCTTGTTGAAATAAATTCTAATATACGCCCTTAATCTTTAACTCTTGAGTTAGCAAAGTTTTCAAATCAAGCCCCTAAAATAGGCTTACCAATATGGTTTAAGCTTCCCATGCCCTGCACAGAAACATGTTGGGTATCTTTATTTACTGCTTTAGCTCTTCTAAGAAATTATTAAAATATTATAATCATTCAATAAATGGTTCTTTGGTATTTTGTAATTATAAATGATGCTTTCAGAAGTGCATGAAACAGTCACAGGGAAATTTATACATTGGGAGCATCTAGATTGATTATTAATAATTGTCATGTTTATGATAGCATGCTACCTCTTTGAGAGTAAAAATATTTAATTATTAAAAAAAATCCACCTTTGGGATACCTGTATTTAGAGGATAAAAAATAATTTTAAAATAACAATAGTTCCATATCACTTTCTTTTATTATTATTATTATTATTATTATTATTATTATTATTATAGCTTTTTTATTTACAATACATATGCATGGGTACTTTTTCAACATTGACTCTTGCAAAATCTTTTGTTCCAAATTTTCCCCTCCCTGCCCCCCCCTTAGACGTCAGTTAGTCCAATACATATTAAATATGTTAAAGTATATGTTAAGTCCAATGTAGGTATACATATTTATGCAGTTATCTTGCTGCACAAGAAAAATCAGATCTAGAAAGAAAGAAAAAAAAACTGAGAAGGAAAACAAAAATGCAAGCAAACAGTAACAGAGTGAAAAATGATATGTTGTGGTCCACACCCATTTCCCATAGTTTTCCCTCTGGGTGTAAATGACTCTTTTCATTACTTAACAATTGGAACTGGTTTGAATCATCTCATTGTTGAAGAGAGCCACATCTATCAGAATTGATCATTGTATAGTCTTGTTGTTACTGCATATAATGATCTCCTGCTTCTGCTTATTTCACTTAGCATCAGTTCAGGTAAGTCTCTCCAGACTTCTCAGAAATCATCCTGTTGGTCATTTCTTATAGAACAATAATATTCCATAATATTCATACTACAAATTATTTAGCCATTCTCCAATTGATGGGCATCCATTCAGTTTCCATTTTCTAGCCATTACAAAAAGGGCTGCCACAAACATTTTTGTACATGTGTGTCTCTTTCCCTCCTTTAGATCTCTTTGGGATATAAGCCCAAGCATTTGAATTTGAATTAACTTGCTCTAGAGCAAGTTTCAAAAATAATAATTTTCATACAGAGGATAGTTTGAAAAGAATATTGCAATGTAATGTAGGAATTTTCAACGTAATAAAACATCAGATTCAACCAACAATATTTTAAGCGTTTATTATATATTGAGTATTGTAATACAAATATATGTTTTTCTTTTCAACTACACTGCTGGATCAAAGGGTATGCAGAGTTGGATAATTTTTTGAGGATAGTTCCAAATTATTCTCCAGAATGTTTGGATTCATTCACAATTCCACCAACAATTTTTCAGTGTCTCGGTTTTCCCACATCCCCTCCAACATTCATCATTATCTTTTCCTGTCATCTTAGTTAATCTGAGAGGTGTGTAATGTTATCTCAGAGTTGTCTTAATTTGCATTTCTCTGATCAATAGTGATTTGGAGCACCTTCTCATATGATTAGAAATAATTTCAATTTCTTCATCTGAAAATTGTGCGTTCATATCCCCCTATATGGGGATGTATGGGATATCCCCATATCCCAATATATAAATCCCTCCATTTATAAATTGGAGAATGGCTTGATTTCTTATAAATTGGAATCAATTATCTATATAATTTGGAAATAAGGACTTTAAGAGAACCTTTGAATGTAAAAATGTTTTCCGGGTTTATTGCTTCCCTTCTAATCTTGTGTGTATTAATTTTGTTTGTACAAAAACTTTTTAACTTAATATAATCAAAATTATCTATTTTGTGATCAATAATGATTTCTAGTTCTTTTTTGGTGACAAATTCCTTCCTCCTCCACAGACCAGAAAGGCAAACTATCCTTTGTTCTTCTAATTTGTTTATATCATTCTTTAAATCTAGATCATGAACCCATTTTGACTTAACTTGTTATACGGTGTTAAGTGTGGGTCAGTGCCTACCATATCACTTTCAAAAATAATTTTGTCATTTGCAAGAGTTTTTCCTACAACAACCCTAAAAGGAAATTTTCACAGATAAGGAAACTGAGGTTTAAAGAACCTAATGATTTCCCCTAGAACATACACCTAGTAAAGACCAGTAGTAGCATTTGAATTTGAATTAACTTGCTCTAGAGCTAAGTTTCAAAAAATAATAATTTTCATACAGAGGATAGTTTGAAAAGAATATTGCAATGTAATGTAGGAATTTTCAATGTAATAAAAGATTCAACTAACAATATTTTAAGCGTTTATTATATATTGAGTATTGTAATACAAATATATGTTTTTCTTTTCAACTAACAGGGTTTTATATTTGGGTAATTTTAAAAGAAAGATATTTCCCAGTAATTAGCAAAATGATCTTTTTGTCTCTTTTCCCTGTTTCATTCCAGCCTAAACTATAAATAGAGACAGGCATATTTTCCAAAAATGTCAAGAACATGAACTTTCAGTGAAATCAAATTTAAATTATTACTGTTCCATTCAATACTTTCCATCCACTGCTCCACTCACTCTAAGTTGTATAATGGTAGCCATTAGAAGATGCTTTTGTTTAAGATATCTTACTGATTATTATGTAGAAGTTGGTCTGAAATGAAGTAGGAAAGAAATGGAAACAAGAAGAGCAATATTCTTGCTAATCACTGGAATATGAGTTTTTTCTTTGAAATTAATGTTGCTATTTTAATTTGACTTGATTTCAAATCTGAGCCTTGGCGTTAATTAGCTATATGACTCTGAGCAGATTGTTTAACTCCATTGAGCATCAGTTTCCATCTTTTTAAAAGGGATACAATATCTACACTATCTCATAATAGCCACTCCATTTCACTTCAATAGGTCCACCCCATAATCCTATGAAGAGTTTTAACTTGTTTCTGTCTGTAGATCTTTTCTTTTGCTATTCCTTATGCCTGAAAGATTTCATGTATCCTTTCTGCCCATCCATGTTCGTCAAACACTTTAAGATGCATTTCATAATTTTGCTTCTTTCATGAAAATTTTCTGAAGTCAATTTTGTCACTGACTATATACTCTTTGGACATGTATTGAGTTATTTTGCACTGTATGTGGTTTCTATTGATTGTCTTTTTTTTTTCCTATTGATTGTCTTATAACTGATTTTGTTTTCAAATTCCTACAAATAGATGCAAAAATTATAAATTAACTTCTCAACAGAATTTTACATATATTGCATGAATAGCAGGGAGTATGTCTTTTGGCCTTCTCTCTCTTGCAATCCCCATTTGAATATGCAGAACAGTTAATAGCTGCTCAGTAAATGTTTATTGAATGAATGAATGAATGGCTCTGAGGTTATATAACCTTTAATGCAACTAAGTACTGAAAGAAAACTAAAATTAGAAAACTCTTTCCTGGGAATTTGAGTGAATATAAAATTTCCCAAACTGATGAGCCTATATGTCTATGGACTAGCAATATGAATAAAATCAGTTTCTTTATTACTTTATATAACTACAGACAAAACTATAACTTAAACATTGTTTATTTTATGATCATAATTTCAGTACTGAAAAAAATGACATTCTGAACAACAAAGCTATAAGTGACATTCACATATGGTTATATAAATGAAAGTGTTTAAAACACATTATAAGTGATTCATCAAATTAATAACTTGAAGAATGATACAAAATCACCTTTGTGATGATAGCACCTAATAAAATTAGAGTGTTTCACTCTCTATAATATGAAAGTAGTAGGAATTTTTGGTTCACAAACTCAGCTCTTGATTCACAAGGCTATATCTAAATAATTTCTGGGATGGGGAGGCAGAAGGGAAAAATTTAATATAATGCCAAGTATTTTTATCCCACATCAGTTAACATACACTCAGCTGTTTCTACTTTCAACTCCCACTCTCTAGAGGGAGTAAATTATGCTACCTTTCTGAGCCTCTCTTTTCCATTTCATTATGAGAATTAATACATACACACACTCACGTACATATACACATGTATATGCACAAAACACCATGTGTATGCATAAATATATATACACATCATGTTTTTTCCTCCCCAGAGGAGTTAAATACTAGCTATCTAACTTGGTTACGCTGGAATTGACCAAGATAATTATTGGTATCCTGCAGTTATTTGAAAAATAGTTCTTTGAGGTAAATTCTGAAGCGCCCTAGATTTTTGTTATTTTGTCAACAATCTGTGATCACAATGAAATCTTATGTAGAAGATAAAATAGAATTTGACACACAAGAAAACTGAATTACTGAATTCCATTTCCCAGCAGTATTGAAATATTCACGATAAAAGTCTGGAACAAAGTTCAATAGAAATTCAGCTGCCTATAAAATATCTTGAGCTCTTGAGATGTCAAAATATAATTGTAATAGAAGCATGACCCTTTCTTTCTTCTAGGTGCCATGAAACCTGCCAAATTACTACATATAAGACAAATCTCATGGAAGTAGTTGACTCCCATGTGTCTTTATATTTACCCATAACTGCAAGAAGACTAGATTTCTTAGATTTCCCAGAGCTTTTCCCCACAAACTCAGGTCTTGAAGATATATAATATATTCCTCGTCAGGTAAATGTACAGATAATGATTAGGCAGTAAGATTATGAGGATACATAGTTCATATTTTTAGAGCTTTCTAAAACAGCTTTCTAATAAGAGTTCTGTGATCTAAAATAATATAAAAGTACTATAATCCCCAATTTACAAGTGAAAAAAATTCTCAGAGAGGGGGAATAAGTTGATTTATCCCAAAGTACAATGTTATAAAATGGTACAAGAATGATAGCAATCTACCTCCTTCTTGATTCAAAATTCAGCATTCTTTCTCCTATATATTCTACCATTAGGCGGTAATGAGAGTAATGTTCTAAAGTGTTTTGCTTTTATATTATTGCCAGAGAAAAGTCATTAAATATTTATATAATAAAATGACACAATAAGCGGCATTTTCAGAAAAATGAAGCTGATTCATGGTCATTATGTCAATAGGTTTGTTTATATGGCTTTTTTTTTTTTTTTTTTTAAAGGCAACCGAAGGACATCTACAAATAAAAATGAATAGAGATTGTATAATGGAATCAGATTGGCAAAGATGACATAAAAGAAAAAATAACAGATGGAGGAGCTGTGAGTAAATAGGTACACTGAGACATTGTTGATATACAAACAAATAGATACAATTATTCTGTAAATTTGGAATTTTACACAAAACGTCACTAAACAATATATGTTCTTTGATCCTGCTATACCAACCTTAGACTTCTAGAGAAAATGTCAAAATAAGAAGAAAAGTTCCTACATATAAAAAAAAATTTATAGCAGCTCTTTTCATAATGGAAAAATAAAATCAGCAAACTAGAAACTAATGTACAAATTGTGGAATTCAGCCATGATACAATTCTATGTTGCTATAAAAATTGAGCAAATAAGTCATTTCAAAATGATGTAAAAAGCCTTGTATAATCTGATACAGAATGCTATGAGCAGAATCAGAAGAATTTATACTACATATTATCAATATTATATTTTTAAAAATCAACTACTATTATGAGTTGATAAAAGAATGAAATCAATATAATCAAGAGAATAATGAATACAGAAAGAGTACTACCATAAAGACTAGCAACTTTGAGAGCAGTGAGAACTGTAACTAATACAATAACTATTCATCATTTCAAAGAACTCATGATGAAACATTCTGTCTACTTCTTTACAGAGGTGATGGATTCAGGATTCAAAATGTGAAAAGCATTTTATCTTGAGCAATTGAAGAGTTTTTTTTTTTTTTTGATTGACTATGCATATTAGTTACTAAGAATTTGCTTTCTTGGTTTCTTCCCATGGGATTACAAGTAGGAAGGAGAAAAAAATAGATTTTATTGGTTAGGAAATATTCTAATTTTTTAAATAGATTCTAGAAATTAGAGAATGGGTTCTGAAAGGGAAATGGAGGGGTGGGGCAAAGAGAAATATCAATTGTTGCATTTTGCCTTGAATCTGCACTGTACCCAGGAAAGGATTGAAGGAGCTTCCCCCTTCTCTTTGTCTCTCCTATAATGAATAGCTTTTGCTTTCAGGACCAATAATTCAGACTAGTCCAGAAATTAGAGCTAGGATTTAACTTATGGAATAAACAACTTTTACAAGACCCCTTTGAGTTCTCATGTTTATAGTTCTGTGTCTTGGTAGGACCAAACTTGCTGCCAAATTCCATGGAGAATTTAGGGCTAATTTATACCATTTTTCTAATATTTATTATGTTCACTTATTATTATGACTTATTATGTTCACATCCTAGTGACAACTTAGACTCTTGTTAACTGCATTGGCATTTCAATCTGAGACCAGTTGATAAAAATCTCTTAAGTGTTCTAGGTTTTGCTATAAAATAGTATAGTTCGACTATACTCTAGAATAAATAGGCCTTTGTGGACTATCCATTTGCAACTATCATTTGCAACACTGTTTTTGTGAGGAACTCCATTCAATGTTATGAACAGCCAGATTTAAAAATGATATTTTGGAAAACAACCTATTCATAAATCAGGGACTTCTTGTAACTAGATATTCTGAAAAGAAAGTATTTCTCTTGGCCAATAGAGAAGCAATGTATTACTACAGCAATATACAACTGCTATGTTGGAAAATGGGACAATTAGCACCAGTGATATTGGTTCATTGCTCCCATTCTTTCACAGCTAAATGGATTGCTGCCTATATTATAGCAATATCTCATATATTACTTTTACCATGCTATTTTCTATTTTTTTCCTCATTTTGAGGAATAGCTTGCCTGTAATACATGGAGGGATTGAGTTAAAATATAATAATTCTGATCTGGTTTTCAGATTCATACAGACAAGGGAAGGGAGAGAGAGACAGGCAGACAGAGACAGAGAGATAGAGAGATGATTTTATTACGCTAGTTTTAAACAAGATGCTCACATAGTTGATAAAAATTAAGCACTATATTATGTGCTAGGTACTGTGTTAAGTTCTGAGAATACAAAAAAGAAGCAAAACACTGTCCTTTCCCTCAAGGATATCATAATCTAATGGGGGAGACAACAAGCAAACATGGTCAAACAAACTATATTCTGGATAATAGGAAGTAATTGAGAGAGATGATGTGGGACCAGAGCTTAGGAGGAAGACTAAAGCTGAAAACACAATTTTATGAATCATATCAATGGTCATACTAACTGTACATATGGGAATTGCTCAGATCTCCAAGTAAGAACATAATGAGAAGTCACCAACAAACATTGATTAAGAGGCCAGACACTCTTGTTAATTACTGGAAATTCAAAGGAAAGCAAATAATAGTCCTGATCTCAGGGAGCTCGCAGTTTAATGGGAGATACAACATATGTACAGATAAGATCTTTCAGGATAATTTTGTATATAAACAACAGAACAAGGCATTAGCATTAAGGGTTACCAGACAAAAAGGTTGTTATTAAAAGATGTAATTTTATTTGAAATTTGAAGGAAGCCAAGAGATAGAATTTGAGGGAGGAGAGAATTCTAGGAATGAGGCACCACTATATGTATGTATATGTGTATATGGAATTGGGAAATAGAGTATCTTGCTTGAATAACAGAAAAGATATCAATATCACTGGAGCTTAGAAAATATGAGAGAAAGTAAGATATGAAAAACCAGAATGATAGGAAAGAGATAACTTATGAAGGACTCTAAAAGCTAGACAGGATTTATTTGCCTCTAGGTACCAGGGTATCATTGTAGTTTATCGAATAAGGAGGAGATATGATTACACTTAAACTTTAAGAACATCAATTTTGATATTTTAGGAAAATCAGTTTTGAAGAGTTTTTTTCAGATAGTTGAATGGAAGATGGACTAGAGGATGATATGAATTATAGAGACTTGACTAAAGAGACCAACCAAAAGGCCATTGTAACAGTCTAGTCATGAGGTAATACAGTGAGGGATGAAAGAGAAAACGAAACTAGTGAAGAGGGAGAAGAAATGATTTCTGAAGATAAACTTCCAAAATGAAGAGCAGAGTGTTAAAACAAGATTATAACTAGTTGATCATGAAGAAGATAAGGGTCAACTCTTCATTGGAAATTGGAGTTAAAGGAGAGTGAAGAATATTGTTCTTAAAGTGCTTTGTTTTGAGATGGATGGTCAAAGAAAAGAGTGTATATGGCTAAAAATTCTATTTTCAAAACTAGGTGGCACAGTGGATAGATCACTGGCATCAGGAAGACTCATCTTCCTGAATTCTAATCTAGACTCATAAACTTACTAGCTATGTGACTCTGAACAAATCACTTAATCCATTTGCCTCAATTTATCTTTTGTAAAATGATCTGGAGAAGGAAACGGCATACCATTCCACTATGGTTGTCAAAAATACTCCAAATGGGATTATGAAGAGTCAGACAATTGAAACAGCTGAACAACAATAAATGCAAAACTCCATTTTCTCAATAATGTATGAGCAAAGTTCTTTGTAAAACAAAATGTTAGATTATAAGCTTTAGTGTTAAAAATTGAGCATTCTATTGTATATATCTATCCATTACTCATTGTATTGATGGTACATATAGCTCCTTAATGCATCTAAACTAAATGGTAACTGAAGAAAGTAGCTGTCTAAATTAAACTTTGTTCCAAATTTCTCTCTTTTGTCATTAAAATAAGATGGGGAGAATGCGATTTTCCTTAGATCAGCACATTTGTTAATAAAGTCTTCATAATCTTATACTTGCATAATAATAGCAATATAATTTTATTGGATATCTAACCTCTCTCATTCTCTGGGTTTTTTCAAGGATCTTATCATAGGGAGTTCCAGCAGAGAGTCTTCTTTTGAATAGGTTCAGGTTATGTACTCTGACCATACTTGTCACCAGATTCAGAAAATGCTGAGAGAATTATGAAGTTGTATCTTCTCATTATGCAGTACAAGTATTAAAATAGTCATTTAAATGAAAGAACCATTAAAACAAAAGTACTTTGTTATGCTGAAGATGCTGTATGCAACCTAAAGTACCTCAAAAAACTTAGCACTTTTTTTTAATATTGAAAAAAGTCTTCAGTCTATTTTCAGTTTTTATTTGACAACTTTGTCTAAAACTTTTAAGTATTAAATATGTACTTTGAAATAATCATCACTGAAATCACTTATTTTGTGAATAGTTTCTATTTTAGATAAGCATTTGTTTTCTAACATAAGAAATATTTTCAAGTCAAATCTCATCACATTGTAAAAATTTACCTCATCTTAAAAAACAAAACAACAAAAAGGAAGTATATGAATAATTAAGGCTTCAGTGACAAGGAGAATCTAAAAGTAAAAACAACTTTTAATTACTTTGTACCCCAAATAATGTAATTATGTGCTAGTATACAGTCTTTCCAATCCATTTATTGATATAATAAGCATTTAACAAGTACATACAATATGTAGAGCACTGTCCTAGACACTAAGTAGCATGCAAAGATAAGAAACAATCACTCTCTTAACAGGCCTTTTAGTTCATTAGGGATATAAGTCAAAAGCATGGTTACATATAATTAAAAAATATAGAACTATACTATATATATATTGAAAGACATGTACAAAAGAAAGTGCTATTTGAAGCCTAAAGGGGTGGTCATAATCCAGGAGTTTGGAAAAGTTACATTTAGTTTATGCATTTAGGCCTTCATTGAAGAATTAGAACTTTAAATGATTAAGATATAAATAAAAATAATAAAGAGCAAATTCCAGGACATAGGTAGTACAGGGAATGGTTATAATAGAAAGAATAGAAGTTCAGCCTATATGGAGAAAGGGTTAATATAATATAGCTTGAAATGTAGGATGTCATTATATTATTGTAGGCCTTAAAATATCATACACCTAAGTTAATACTTCTCTCTTTATGCAATACAAAATTTACAAATTTTGCAAAAAGTAATGATCTGATTTGATATATGAATAAGAAAAATTATTGTGGCAACAGTATGAAGGGTAGATTAGAAGATAGTAAGCTCTTGTGTCAGTCTGTTGTAACAGTCTGAGTGTAGATGTAGTGTAGTAGCTATGGGAATTGAGGGAGAATAGATACAAAAGATGCTAAAGAAGTATATTTTAAAAGATTCTACATTATTAGCCTAAGTAAGGGAAAAGGAACATGGAACACTGGTTAAATGATGGTGTCAATACAGTAGTATTAAAAATATAACAAATAACATGCTTAGGGGAAAGATATTAAGGTTAGTTTTAAGTCTGCTGTCCCAGTAGAACACTGAGGTGAACATGCTTTGAAGGTAGCTGGAGGTAGGTATCAGAGTCATCTGAATACATGCAGGTGAAGACATAAATATAAGAATATATATAATATATAAACATATATATGTATGAGTATATAGATATGAACAATAATGCTAAGAAATTGAGTCTAGAACACGAATTCTTAACTTTTTATATTATAGATTACTTTGGCAATCTGGGGAAGTCATTGTGAAGCCATTTCAAAGATTAATGGTATTAAATATATAAGAAAACACATAGGATTATAAAAGAAATTTTAAAACACCATATTGTAGTTGATCTATCTATATCTATATTTTTAAAAATTAGTGGACTCCAGAGAAAGAACTGTTGGCTTATAATAAGAAAAAATTGTTGAAAAGAAGCAAGAAAAGATAGTTGGGAATGCAAAAAAAAAAAAAAAAAAAAAAAAAAAGAATTTGAGGCAATAAGTATTTAAGAAAAAAGCTGAAAGAAATAAAGTAAATAAAGATAATGGCAACTCCAAAGGCAAGCAAAAGATTGTATCTATGGGAAGATAATTATGAAGTCCTTGCTGCATTTTGTGTACCTCTAGCTTACCATACTCCCACCTTGTTGCTTGCAAATTTCCTGCTGTAGTGGAGTAAGTGCTTGACTTACAAGTTTTGCATATAGCTAACCTATCTGAGTGTCACCAGCCTCATCAATAATATGGGTATTTGCTACTTATATTCTCTACATCATAGGAAAAGAATTATATAAATCATAGAGTACTATGGAAATGTCAAAGACATTATAATTTAACTTATTATAAGTATATGTAAAACAAGAAGATATTGGGTAAGAAGTACTTCTCTGAGGAAAAAGTAAGAAAGGTGAGTCTTAAAGTAGTCTATGAGTCAAGTATACTTTCTTTCTGCAATCTCTTTTACCAGCACAAAGAATCCTTTTGTTTCCTTCTGATTTTATAACTATGGTTCATGAAAACAAAATAATTAAGATGCTATTGTATTTGATGATAATGACATCAGCAGCGAGAGCCATCTTCATTCTAGTATTTGTTATTATTATTATTATTCCCTACAAGTCTTTGCTCTTTTCTTTCTCCTAAGTCTCTGGATTTGAATAATGAGAAAACAATAGACTGAGGGCTGCTGCAGAATGTTTTTATCCTTTAATTTTGTGACTCCTTTAGGAATGCTATGTCATTAGTATTTAAATCACTTCATAAATATTTCACTTTAAATACCATTGTAATGTCTGGTGTATGCCTTAATTTGTGTCTAACATAATGATATTGTATAGTGAGACAATTTCATCAGAGCACTTATACAATTAAAAAGAGATTTAATGGAGCACTTTATCTTTAGTTTGGGTTGACCATGAAAAGGGAAGCAAAAGATGATTTTCCTTCGAGCAGAATCCCTTCCTTGTATTTAAAGAGTTTATTTTTTTTTCACAGAAAAGATAAAGCAGCTACTTCAAAAGACCTACTCAAATTGTAAAAAGTACTATTGAAACAAAACACTTCATTCCCTGTCATCCATACCCTGAAAATAAAAGGCATTCATTGACCTGATTCAGCTATTGTACCCTTACTATGTACTATATAATCTACTCATATTTATAACTAGATTTTTGTCCTATAGTAAAATATAAAACACTGACTACTATGACCACTTTTACATCTCAACCATTTTAAAGTACAGAACTTTCTGCCTCTCCCCATGGAAAACTGTGACATAAGCAGTGCAGCTGCTATTGTCCTCATTTCACCATGTTAATATAGAGACTTACAGAGATAAGCTGACTTCTCCAAGGTCACACACCTAGTGTGTGTCAGAACTAATATTTGAGCATAGGTCCAACTTCTGTTCCTAATTACAAATCTAATGTTCATTAGGCTCTTTATCTTTATCAGCATCATGATGTATCTTTATGATCACCATCATTTCACATTTATAATAATAATAATTATGAATAATTTAGTACAAGGATGAACATATACTTTTAGGACATTTTAAGGTTTATAAAGCACTTAGTCCACAACTCCAGAGACAGACAATGCAAGTGGTAGAGTGACTATTTTTTGATATGGAACCCAAAGCTTTGAGAAATGAAATAATTAGGCTAAACAGAAATAAAGTTGGAAAGGAGCTTAGATGCTATCAAGTCCAACTCTTTCATTTAATGCATAAAGAACAAAGAGGTTTCTGATTACCAAGGAGTACACAATGAATATATCATGGAGACTAAATTTGAACCCAATTTTTCATACTCCAGTCCAGCACTATTTCTGCCATATCACATTACCTCAGAAACCATGAGAATCCTGCTTAACAGGATTCCCATCAGTGGCTAGGTTACTCTCCTAACTGGAGAATCAAACCAAAAACGATTAAGCTCTCCTGCTTTGTTAGGAATATGTCTGAGTTTCTTGATGTCTTGAGTGAGTCCATATAGGAAATCATCTGAGTTAAATCCAGGCAATTCATCACCTTTTTTTGATGAGTAGTTTTGATGAGCTCAGATTAGGAACAATATTTATAGCCTTCAAAAATATCCTATGAGGGAATTTAGCTATTTGTTAATAATGCATAGGAATGAGAGAACGAGGGGCTGCACACACACACCATTAAGGAAAGCAGAAACATTAGTATGTCAAACGAGGGAAGGAAGTGTAAGATGGGGATATAGAAAGCAGAGTGGCAGAAATGGTGCTTAAGTGCTGGGGATGAATAAATAGGCAAAATGAGGTAATAGACCTTGAAGAATTTACAATCTAATTCTAGCACATCTGGAATGAGAAGTTAATGTAAAATACATGGGCATTTTAGGCTCTGGGACATGAGAACTACCTGTAGGTACATCTATGAGCAAAACTTATTGAAATCATTTAGTACAGAGAAGTGAAAACTCATACAAGACAAGGTGATAATGAAATACATGGAAAGGAATGTGGCAAGGGAGAAAGTGTAATGAAAGACAAGGAGGCTAAATATGAAGTCTTGAATAAGTGTTACATTTATTTGTTAGGAGTAGAACCCAGAGAACAACAATAAAAAATGATGAGATAAATATGAGAAATACTAGGAAACTGGGGCTGTTGGAAAGCGTAGAACCTAGAGGTTATCAAGTGGTGAATAGCATCAGAGGCTGTTAGGGAAGGTGGTGATAGAGACTACAATCTGTCTATATGCTACTATATGTGGCAATTAGTTATCCCTTAGAGCAAGTTTCAGTAATGAGTTGAGTGACTGAGTTAAGAAAAGCAACAAGTGTGTGTGTGTGTATGTGTGTGTACATACATACATATATATATATATGTATGTATATATATATATATGCATACACACATATATAAATTTCTCTCTCCAAAAAAAGGATAGAACTTCACGTGGTAAGGAATTAGAAATGTTATTTTTAAAAAGAAAGACCTGAATGTATTTTTAGATAGAAAAGAATTAATGGACAGAAGGATTTAAAGAGAGAGAGTAACTGCTTCCTCCAAAATAAATGGAAAGGAATGTTTTAAGTGTAGAAAGTATTCAAAGAAACTCATCAGATGACTTTAATTTACCAGTAATATAGGACAATAGTATAGTCTGATGTGATCCTTCCTTTAGAGCAGAATTCTCTAGTGTCTTTAAGACTACATCTTTGGGTCATACATATTAGACCAGAAGTATGATTTAGGGAGTAGCCTTACTTTCAAGCAAATAATGTTTAATTGCAATTTTTCAAAAGGTATGTTCTTGGCCAAACATTTTTCTCCTTTTTTTTTTTTTTGATGTCCTCAGAAATATGGCCATGATAATCACAATTCACCTTAAGAATGGATTTAAATAGCAGTGATCCCTCAGTCAAATCAGCATAGTGTTGTCACAGTCAGGGAGGAAGGGAAGTTGAACTGTGAGATCAAGAAGCCAGCAGCTGCTGCTAATAGACTTAAGAAGGGCAACAGTTGAGCTTTTACTCTGAAGCTGTCTGTAAGCAGTGGATAAAAGCAGAGATCGTCAAGGCTCTGTGCTGGTCTTCCCTAAGCTAGTGCTTATCCTGAAAATGCAGAGGTGGATGCATTAATAGAAAGGAGTACAAAGGAATCAAGAGCATCCTCTTTCCAGCAAAGCAGAACAGATTTGGGGTGTCTACTGATCGTGGAGTTTTCCAACCTGAGTTTCATGAGGACTATTACCCCGTAGGAGGTCTGAAAGACTAGGTGTCAAAAAGTTAGTAGATAGAATAGAAAATAAATTTATTAGTACAGTAAAGAAAAGAGTGAGCAAGTTCAGCATTTTAGAATTCTTAAAACTTTTTTTTTTACTTCTTTAGACATAGTCAAACAAATATTTTTATCAGAATATCCCATTTTCAGTAAATCTCTAAGATTTTGGAGGCCTTCTTTAAGATAGATTCAGGCTCATTCTATTGTTGCCACCAAGGCAACATATATAATTCTACTTCTTTGCCATTTTAAGATTATTTTTTCTTTGGGGGGAAGATGTCCCTAAAACTCACAACTGTCATGTTTATCTACCATTCTCCACACTGGTTATCTTGATACTTTTCCCTATGTGTCACTATTTATGTTCCATACTGTTATATGCATCTTCAGGAAAACTCTTCTGTCGTTTACACAATAGGCCCTAGTTAGTAGGATAACTTTCTTCTCTTCTATTAGACTATAGTTAAAACTGCTTGACATCTTTGACACAGAGTATTCCCTGGAAAGTAGTGACCCTAAGTCATGAAGTTAATGATAGTTTAATCTCTGATGACTCCAGATCATTTTCTTATTTTCTTCAGTGTAACCGGGACAGAAAGTGAAGGTTTTATGAAGTCAGGGTTATAGGATTCTAATTAAAAACTTAAACTCTGGAAGAGAGGTTTCTGTCAGCTTTTGAAAGAAAGACATCAGCAATTTGGGACTTTCAATCATGCTAACTATTTGAAACTTGATAGTAGGACGAAAAAAAAACAGGACAGTGAGAAATGAAAAGATGGCTGATTTTCTGAGCCCTCTTTAAATAGAGTCTTTGGGGAAAATCTTTTTATTCTTACCCCTCCAATCACAGGAAAAGAGGCAATTAAGGTTATATATGACATATGAATTCCAAAGCTGATGGAATCCTAATGATGATGAGGTTTTTCTGAGATTGGGGGGAGGGGGGGAATATGAAGTGATAGTGGTGATGATGATGGTGGAGTTGCATCCAAGGAGTAAAACTGGTAGAAAATGAAGTCTTCCTAGTGTATGTTTGTCTCTGGTTGACAGGATAAAATTGGATAACTGGTTTGAGCTGGGTGAGAGATGAAATAAATTATTTTAATTGGTATTTCTCTAGTTCTTAATGAATTTTTGAAGTCAATTTTTTGAAAATTCTTATCCATGTT
Source organism: Sarcophilus harrisii (assembly GCF_902635505.1). NCBI lineage: Eukaryota > Metazoa > Chordata > Mammalia > Dasyuromorphia > Dasyuridae > Sarcophilus > Sarcophilus harrisii. Next base: position 110,912,168 of record NC_045431.1, on the reverse strand, counting down.
CTTTGACTGCTAATTTTTTAAAGAAATATTTTAGTGTTATGCAACAAATGTTGTACATCTCCCAATAATTTGGCTATCTAGAATTTATCAGAAATATGTGATGGAAAGACTTTCTTTTCCTCCAATCACCACTCCCATTCTAAACTAATTGCATTAAGTTGGTTTAAAAGCTTTTCAAAGTCATGCTATCAAAATTGTTTCTTTAATCATTTGTACTCTCTACCCTTTTATAAATCCTTCTTTTACTATGATACAGTTCATTTCCTACTTCCTTATCAACATAATTCTATTTAGCAGACAGTATTACCATCTAATATCATTGTTGAGACTGATGACTCGTGTCCTTTGCTGATCTTCTATGATCTCTGTCTTTCTGTCATCTCTCTGTCTCTCTCTCTGTCTGTCTTTGTGTCTTTCCATGTCTCTGTGTGTCTGTTTTTGTGTCTGTGTTGATGTCTGTCTCTCTTTTTCTCTTTCTCCTTTTCCTCTTTCCTTCTTTCCCTCTCTCCTCTCTGTCCACAACCTTAGATGTTTCTTCAAAAAGGTACAAAGTCTGAGTAATAAACAGAGTAAATTCACCCCTGAAACAAATAACAAATTTGATGACAAAAATGGGAGTGCCTTTGGAATCTATAATTGATTGTAAAAGTTACAGGAGCAGGCAGCTATCCTTTATTCTGAAGGTTTCTTAGGAAAAAATATATATTTCCCCTGCTATTTGGGGCTAGGAGCCTCTTGATGGAAATTTTGTCCACAGTCTAGTAAGAGAGTCTAGGACAATGAATGTGAAAGTTAAAGTTAGTAGCCTAAATCGATTCAACAGGATGGTGTGAAGTGAAGATCGGGCTGTAGCATGGATATATATACCCCCTCATCATGTAGTAGAATCAAAGCTGAGAGCAATAATGAAAAATATGGGCACATTCTCTATTTTACTAGCACTACCTATGATCTTTACATGAGTAGAAAATGTTTATGAAATTTAATGAAAAGGAAAAAGGAAGATCATGGGAGAGAAACAAATCTAGAGTTCACCCCCAGAATGAGATGAAGAATATTAAGGATAATTTTGGACTGAGATTATATAAAGCAAGGATCATTACCAAGACATGTCTATGAAAGGATATGTGTTTTTGTAATATGGGATTTGGAGTTAGGGACATGTAAATTTCTAACTCTACCACTTTCTACTGTGCAAATTATTTTATCTCTCTGTGCATCAGATCTTCTTCTCTAAATTGGACAGGAAATGGACTAGATGATCTGAAATATTTTCAAATCTAAATCTCTGATCCTGTGATCCATGAAATTAATTAAAAATTTTCTCCTGATCATCCCCACTATACCTTCAATCAATCAATACAAATTTATGAAATGCCTCATGTGCTAGACAGGGAGGGCAGAAAGACAAAATTTAATTATTTTCCTGTCTTTAAAAATCTTCGGTTCTATTGGGGAAAAAAAAAACAGTATAGTACTAATATAAGTGTGAACAAAACACTTAACAAATAAATACAAGGCAATTTTTCTATAGGGTAGACAAGACTATACACATAAATGTTTAAAAACTGTCTCTCCAAAGGAAGGAAATTTATTCATGACATATTTTTATATTTGATCTTCATTAATAGCAGCTTTTTCATCACTTTCTTAAGATAATCAACAAAACAATAAATTTAGACTTGATTTGTAACAGATCTGGATTTCTCCCATATGTTAAAGAACACTTACACACTGAAAATTTAATTAGTTCTTATTATCATTCTTTCAATTCAACCAAAAAATATAATACCTGCTGTTGTGCTACTTTTAGGACAATTATATCAATGAGTATGGTTTAACTACATTTTTGTTATATTACATTTGAAGTTGGTTCACATAGGTATTCATACTTCTAACTTTTCAACTTTATCTTAATAAATTTTCCCCAATATCCTAGTTTGTAATTTTTTTAAAATCCTGTCATCCAGTATGTCAGCTTATATGTAACTTGTATCCCCATGTTCATCCAGCTTTGTGGCATCTGAAAATTTGATAAGAGCATCATGTTATTCAACATCAAAGTAACTTAATAAAAACTTTAGGAAGCCAAATGCCAGCATCCTGATTACTCTATTAAAGATTTGTTGTCAAGAAATTCATTATTTGATTAAAAATTGTTGGGAAAATTGGAAAACAATATCACAGAAATTGGCCTAGAGTAATACCTTTCATCATTTACCAAGATAATGTCAGAATGGATACATGACCTGCATATAAAGATAGATAATACAAAAAAGTTGAAGAATATGGCACATTTTTTTTTAATCAGACATGGATAAATGAACATTTGTGAATAAAAAAGAAACAAAACAAAACGTAAATAGCTCATTTTGATTATGTTAAATTGAAAAATATTTTGTACAAATAAAATAAATGTACCCAAAATCAGAACAGTAGAAAATTGGGAGGAAAATAAACTTTTAGCAGACACTCTTTCAGATAGAGATATCATATCTCAAATATATAAAACAAACTTTGTCACATCTCTAATAATATGAGTCATTTCCTAATTGATAACTAGTCAAAAGATTCCAACAGACAATTTTCAGAGGAAGACATAAAAACAATTTATAATTGTATAAAAATGCTCTTAATGGCTGTTGATTAGAGAAATACAGATTTTAAAACATTGAAATATCGTTTATATCTCTCATAGTGCCTGAAAATGTTTGAACGGGAAATGAATAAATGTTAGAGGTTATGCATTATTGCTAGAACTTTGAAATGATCTAATCATTTTGGAAAGCAATCTGGAATTATGCTAAAAGAATTATTAAACTTCCATATCCTTTGACCCTGCAATAATACACCTAAGTCTATTTCCAAAGATTGATAAGGGGGAAAAAAAAAAGAATCTATATATTTTAGAATATTTATAGCACCTCTCCTTGTAGCAGCAAAGAACTAGAAATTTTAGAGATACCCATCTGTAATGGAATACAACTGTTCAATAACAAATGATGAGGTCCATCCACTTAGAAAATCATTGAGGACTGTACAAAATAATGCAGACTAAAACAATTCAAACCAAGAGAACATCGTATACAATATTAGCAATGTTGTTCTAAGAATGACTTTGAGTGATCAAATCATTTTGAAAATTATAAACACTCAAATTAACTACAAAAGTTATGAAAAAATATGCTATCTTCATGTAGAGAAAGAACTGATAGAAGCATATATAGATTGATTACACAAACACATACATATATGTATTATGTATATGTGCATGTGTATATACATGCACATACATACATACACTTATGTATTTGTGTCTAATAGTAGTCATCTCTAGGATGGAGGAAAGGAAGAAAAAAAGAAAAAGAAAATTACAGAATAACAATTATATATTTAAAAATATCTAGTATATAATAGTTATATTGTCATATATGATCATTTTAATTATACTATGTCATGGAAATGATAGTTTTATTCCATATATTAAATAATAAAATAAAATAAAAAAGATTTCCTGCTCATATAGCCTCAACTTTCCATCTTGTATATAAGATTATTTTTAAATACTTGACCAAATGTTTTGCTAACATACTGAAAAATTGTATTTATAAGATAGCTGTCATCAAATTAGCCCTGTTAATAAAGTAAATTATATTTTTAATTTTTTTTCATTCCATAATCTATTCTTCATGATACCACACTGGCCCTTTCTGATTATCACTTCCTTTTCTTGATGCTCAATGCTTATCCCTTTAATATCATATTATAAAACTTTGCCAGGAATCAAAGTAAAACTCATTGGATTGTAGTTTGTATGTTCTACTTCATTGTTTTGAACAAAATGGAACATTTGCCTTTCTTCATATAAAATTGATAAGTAAGAAATAATAATTATTATAAAATACCATAGGCAAAGCAGTTATTGTGATCATTATCTTTCTTTGCATGTTATTCTGTGCATTTTAAATACAAAAAAAATAACTATTTTGTTAAATGAGCATAAAAATCCTTTATGTCATTTTGTATAACAGGATGTGAAAAGTCAAGGACATTTAAGAGTTGTTTTTCCCCGAGATAAAATTAAGGTAGCACCATTAAATACTGAAATAATTGTACTTTTTAATAAGTTCATAAACATAATGGTTTTTGAAAAAAATTTTTTGAGAAGTTGGTGATACTGTGCACATTTTATATAAGGAAAACTAAGATTCATTGTACATCTAGACTGTATAGGATAAAATGCTGGGTTTAAAGTAAGGAAGATTCATCTCTTTTTTATAAGGGATCTTGAAAATTTATTTATTTTTAAAACTTCTTATTTTCAAAACATGTACAAATAATACTCGACATTCACCCTTCCAAAATCTTGTGTTCCAATTTTTTTCTCCCTCTTTTCCTCCAACCTTCTCTCCAGAGAGCAAGTAATCCAATATATATTAAAAATAGGTAAATCCTCTATAAATATTTCCTTAATTATTATGCTGCACAAGAAAAATCAGAACAAAAAGGGGAAAAAATGAGAAAGAAAACAAAAAGCAGGCAAACAACAGGAAAAAAGTGAAAATACTGTGTTGTGTTCCCACACTCAGTCCCCACAGTCCTCTCTTTGGGTGCAGATGGCTCTCTTCATAAGACCATTGGAATTTTCCTGAATTATAACATTCTTGAAAAGAGCCACACCTATCAGAATTGATCATTGTATAATCTTGCTATTGCTGTATACAATATTTTCCTTAGTTCATGTAAGTCTCTGCAGATTTCTTTGGAATCATCCTTCTGATCATTTCTTATAAAACAATAATAATCCATAATATTCAAATATATACCATAACTTATTTAGCCATTCTCCAATTGATGGGCATCCACTCAGTTTCTAGTTCCATCCCAATACAAAAAGAGCTACTACAAACATTTTTGCACGTGTGTCCTTTTCCCTTTTTAAAGATCTTTTGGGGATACAAGCCCAGTGCTGGATGAAAGGTTATGCACAATTTGATAGCCCATTGGGAATAGTTCCATATTGCTCTCCAGAATGCGTGAATCAATTCACAACTCCATGAAAAATGAATTAGTGTCCCAATTTTCCCACCTCCTCTCCAATATTCATCAGTATCTTTTCCTGTCACTTTAGTCAATCGTAAATGTATGCAGTGTTCCTTCAGAGTTGTCTTAGTTTGCATTTTTCTGATCAATAATGATTTAGAGTATTTTTTCATATGATTAGAAATAGTTTTAATTTCTTCATCTAAAAAGGGCCTGTTCATATACTTTCATCATTTGTCAATTGGAGAATGGCTTGTATTTCATAAATTTTAATAAATTTATCTATATATTTTACAAATGAGGTCTTTATCAAATTCCTTGGATGTAAAATTTTTCCCCAGTTTATTGCTTCCCTTCTAATCTTGTTTCCATGTTTTAATACAAAAACTTTTTAACTTAATATAACCAAAATTATCCATTTTGCATTCCATAATTTATTTTATTTCTTCTTTAGCCACAAATTCTTTTCATCTCCATAGATCTGAGAGATACACTATCATTTGTTTTTCTGATTTGCTTATAATATCACTCTGTCTATCTAAATCATGAAATCATTTTAGTCTTATCTTGGGGTTAGGTATTGACCAATGCCTGGTTTGTACCATATTAATTTCCAATTTCCCTATCAATTTTTGTCAGATAATGAGTTCTTATCACAGAAGCAGGGAACTTTGGGTTTATCAAACACCAATTAATATAATTAATATAATCATTGATAATTGTGTCTTGTGAATCCACTGATCAACTACTCTATTTCTTAGCCAATACCAAAGGGTTTTAATGGCCACTGCTTTATAATACAGTTTTAGGTCTGGTACACTAGACCACCTTGCTTTGCATTTTTTCATTAATTCCCTTGAAATTTATGACCTTTTATTCTTCCAGATGAGTTTTATTATTTTTCTAGCTCTATAAAATAATTTTTGGGAGTTTTATTAGTATGGCACTGAATAAGTAGATTAATTTAGGTAGACTTGGCATTTTTATTATATTAGCTTAGCTTACCCATGAGTACTTGATATTCTTCCAATTGTTTAGCTCTGACTTTATTTGAGAAGTGTTTTGTAATTATCTTCATATAGTTCCTGACTTTGTCTTGGCTGGTAGACTCCCAAATATTTTATGGTATCTATATTTATTTTAAATGGAATTTCTCTTTGTATGTCTTGCTGCTGGACATTGTTGGCAATATATAAAAATGCTGATGATTTATGTGGATTTATTTTATGTTTTAAAACTTCTTTCAAGTCATAAATTGTTTTTAGTAGTTTTTTGGTTGTTTTTTTTGGGAGATTCTCTAAGTATACCATCATATCATCTGAAAAGAGTGATAATTTGGTTTTCTCATTACCTACTCTAATTTCTTTAATTTCTTTGGCTTCTCTTTTTGCTTTCACATTTGTTAATATTAAAACAACATTATACTTACCTGGCAGGGGTGATTCCATGATCACGAAGGTGGTTTCCCCAGGGCGAGGCTTATCCATTGCACTCCGGATGGGCTGACCCCTGCGATTTCCCCAAATGCGGGAAACTTGACTGCATAATTTGTGGTAGTGGGGGACTGCGTTCGCGCTCTCCTCTGGAAAAAAAAACAAAAAAACAAAAAAACAAAAAAAAAACCATTGAATTAGTAATGGTGATAGTTGACAACCTTATTTCACCTTTGATCTTATTGGGAATGGTTCTAGTTTAACCTTATTACATATGATACATTCTGATGGTTTTAAACAGATTTTACTGATCATTTTAAAGAAAACTACAGTTATTATTTCTCTGGTGTTCTTAATAATATTTGATGTTGGATTTTGCCAAGTACTTTTTCTGTATCTGTTGAGATAATCATATGACTTCTATTCGTTGGGTTATTGATATAGTCAGTTATGCCAATAGTTTTCCTAATATTGAAGCAGGACTTTATTCATAGTATATATATCCTATTTGGTCATGGTATATTATCCTGGGGATAACTTGTTGTAATCTATTTGTTAATATTTTGTTTTAACATTTTTGCATCAATATTCATGCATCAATTAGGGAAAATGATCTTTAATTTCCTTTCTCTGTTTTGATCCTACCTGGTTCAGGTACCAGTATCATATCTGTGTCATGAAAAGAATTCGGTAGGAATCTTTCTTGCCCTATTTTTTTCAAATTGTTCACATAATATTGGAATTAATTGTTTTTTAAATGTTTGGTAGAATTGACAAATTTACAAATCCATCTGGCCCTGGAGATTTTTTTCTTAGTAATTGATTAATAAATTCTTCAATTTCTTTCTCTGTTAATTTGGGCACTCTATATTTTTAAAAAATATTCATCCATTTCATTTAGATTATCAGATTTATTGGCATACAGTTGGGTAAAATAGCATCTAATCATTGCCTTAATTTCTTATTTATTGGTGGAAAGTTCACACTTTTCATTTTTGATACTAACAATTTGACTTCCTTCTTTTCTCTTTCTAATCAAATTAACTAAAGGTTTATCTATTTTGGTTTTTTTTTTTTTTTTTCATAAAACCAACTCTTAGTTTTGTTTATTAGTTCCATTGTTTTCTTACTTTCAGTTTTATTAATCTTCCCATCCATTTTCAGCATTTCAAATTTGATATTTAATGGGGGGTTTTAATTTGTTCATTTTCTAGAGTTTTTTAGATACATGCTCAATTGATCTTCTCTTTCTCTATTTTCTGCAAGTTTACCTCTAGAAATATAAAACTTCCCCTAAGAATAGCTTTCACTGCATCCCATAAATTTTGGTATGTTGTCTCATTATTGCCATTCTCTTGGATGAAATTATTGATTGTGTCTATGATTCATTGTTTCACTTATTCATTCTTTAGGATCAGATTATTTAATTTCCAATTAATTTTGGTCAATTTATTACATGTAAATGACCCTTTATTATGTATAATTTTTAGTGCATCATGACCTGAAAAAGATTGATTAACTATTTCTACTTTTCTGCATTTGATTTTGATGTTTTTATGCTTTAATACATAGTCATTTTTGTGTAGGTCCATGTACTGCCAATAAAAAAAAAATATATATATATATATATATATATATATATATATATATATATATATATATATACCTTTATTTCTCCATTCAGTTTTCTCCAAAGGTCTATCATACCTAACATTTCTAAAATTGTATTCATCTCCTTAACTTTTTATTTACCTTGTGGTTCAATTTATTTAATTCTAAGAGGGCAAGGTAGAGATCCCCCACTAGTATAGTTTTGTTTTCTAATTCTTCTTATAGTTCACTTAACTTTTCCTCTAAAAATCTGTATGCTATATCATTTGCATATATGTTAAATATTGATATTACTTAATTATGTATAGTACTCTTTAGCAAAATATAGCTTCCTTCAGTATGTCTTTTAATTAGATCTATTTTTGCTTTTGCTTGATCTGAGATCAGGATCACAACACCTGCTTTTTTTTTTTTTTTTTTTTTTTTTTTTAACTTCAGTTAAAGCTTAATCTCCACTCTTTTACCTTGACTTTTTATATGTCACTCTGCTTTAAATATGTTTCTAGCAAACAACATATTGAAGGAATCTGACTTTTAATCCAGTCTGCTATCTGCTTCTCTTTTTTTCTGGGAGGGGTGTGTGTGTGTGTGTGTGTGGAGGGAGGAGAGACAATTCATCCCATTCACAATTAAAATTATATCTGTATTTCCCACTATCTCATTTTCCCCAACTTATACTTTGTTCTTTCCTTTTCCTCTATCTCTCCTCTCCAGTGTTTTCCTTTTGACCAACTCCCTCAAAAAGCCTTTCTCTTTTACAGCCCCTCTCCCTTTCTTATGCTTTTTCTCTTCTCCTTCTTTTCTCTTCTATTAGCCTCCCTCTTTCCCCCTTTCTCTCCTATTTTCCTATAGCATGCAACAATTCTATCTATGAAGCTAAATATTCTTATATTCTCTCTTTGAGCCAAATTTGATAAGAATAAGGTTCACACAAGGATCATCCCTCTCCCTTCCTTCTCTCAATTGTAATAGATCTGCTTTTCCTCTTCATGAGATGTAATTTACTCCATTTGACCTTCATTTTCCTCTTCTTCCAGTACAATCTTTTTTCCACCTCTAGTTTTCTTTTTTTATAACATCATAATAAAGTCAAATAATACCTAAGTATTCTCTAAGTATTCTCTACTCTATCTCTAGTATATCTCTAAGTATATATTCTCTAAGTATATCACTAACAAAGATACACTTCTCAAGAGTTAAGCATATCATCTTTACATATAGGGATGTAAACTTTTTAACTTTTAAAAGAAACATTGTTATTTTTTTCTTTCCTTTTTACCTCTTTATTCTTCTCTTGACTTCTATAGCCGAAAATCAAATTTTCTGTTTAGCTCTGCTCTTTTCATTAAAAAATAAATGAAATTGACTATTTCATTGAATATCCATCTTTCCCTCTGAAAGATAATGCTTAATTTTACTGGACAACTAATTATTGAATGTAATCTAAGCTCCTTTGCCCTCCAGAATATCATATTCCAGATCCTCTAATATTTTAAAGTGGAAGTTTTTAGGTCCTTAATAATCCTCAAAACGGCTCCTTTTTATTTGAATTGTTTCTTTCTGCTGCTTTCTACATTTTATCCTTGATCTGACAACTCTTTAATCTATTTTTAAAAGAAACATAGTTATTTCTTTCTTTCCTTGTTACTTCTTTATTCTTCTCTTGACTTCTATATCTGAAAATCAAATTTTCTGTTTAGCTGTGCTCTTTTCATTAAAAAATAAATGAAATTGACTATTTCATTGAATATCCAGCTAATTAGTAATGTAATCTAAGCTCCTTTGCCCTGCAGAATATCATATTCTAGACCTTCTAATATTTTAAAGTGGAAGTACCTCAGAGTTATTTTAATTTGCATTTCTCTAATCCATAGTGATTTAGAACATTTTTTTTATGTGACTATAGATGGCTTTAATTTCATCATCTGAAAATTTTTTGTTCATGTCCTTTGAGTATTTATCGATTGGGAAATTACTTATATTCTTATAAATTTGACATAGTTCTTTATACATTGTAGAAGAGAACCTTGTATACTTGTAAAGATTTTTTCCCAGCTTTGTATTTCCCTTTTTATCTTGTTTTTATTGGTTTCCTTTGTGCAAAACCTTTTTAATTTAATGCAATTAAAATTTCAATTGTGTCTTCATAATGTTCTCTATTTCTACTTTGGTCATAAATTCCTCCCTTCTCCAAAGATCTATTAGGTAAATTATTTTTTGTTCTCCTCATTTGTTTATGATATCATTCTTTATGCCCAAAATGTGTATACATTTGGACCTTATTTTGGAATGGAGTGTGAGACATAAGTTTAAACTGATTTTTTGGCATATTATTTTCTGGTTGTCCTAGAAGCTTTTGTCAAATAGTGAGTTCTTAATCCAAAAGTTGGAATTTAAGTATTTATCAAATATTAGATTGCTATAGTCCTTGATTATTGTGTCATGTGTATCTAATCTATTCCACTGATTCACCATTCTATTTCTTTGGTAGAAGCAAATGATTTTATTGTAACTCCAGGTCCTTTGTGACTTGGAATGTGGTATCTCTAGCCCTCCACACTGCCCCCCCCTCCTTTTTTTTTTTTTTTTTAAACTCCCAGATCCTGGGTAATCCTGACTGTTCCTCCTTGATATTTGAATTGTTTTTGTGTGGAAGCTTGCAATATTTTTTTCCTTGAGATTATAGTTCTGGATTTTCACAAAAATGTTTCTTAGTTTTTATTTTTGTTTGTTTGTTTGTTTATTTGTTTTTGTGTGGAATCTCTTTTCAGAGGTGATAGATGGATTCTTTCAATGAGTATTTTCCCCTCTCTTTCTAGAATTTTGAGGCAGTTTTCCTTAATAACCTCTTGTAGAATGCTATCCAGGATCTTTTGTTGGCCAGGCCGTTCAGGTAGGCCAGTAATTTTTAAATTGTCTTTTCTGGATCTATTTTTTTTATTATAGCTTTTTTATTTACAAGTTATATGCATGGGTAATTTTACAGCATTGACAATTGCCAAACCTTTTGTTCCAATTTTTCCCTTCCTTCCTGCCCATCCCCTGCTCCAAATGGCAGGTTGACCAATACATGTTAAATATGTTAAAGTATAAATTAAATACAATATGTGTACATGTCCTAACAGTTATTTTGATGTACAAAAAAGAATAAGACTTTGAAATAGTGTACTATTAGCCTGTGAAGGAAATCAAAAATGCAAACAGACAAAAATATAGGGACTGGGAATTCTATGTAATGGTTCATAGTCATCTCCCAGAGTTCTTTTGCTCGGTGTAGCTGGTTGAATTCATTGCTGCTCTATTGGAACTGATTTTGTTCATCTCATTGCTGGAGATGGCCACCATCAGAATTGATCTTCATATAGTATTGTTGTAGAAGTATATAATGATCTCCTTGTCCTGCTCATTTCACTCAACATCAGTTCATGCAAGTCTCTCCAGGCCTTTCTGAAATCATCCTACTGGTCATTTCTTATGAAACAATAATATTCCATAATATTCATATACCACAGTTTATTAAGCCATTTTCCAATTGATGGGCATCTGGATCTATTTTTGATCTGCTAGTTTGCCAATGAAGTATTTCACATTTTCTTTAATTTTTTTCATTCTTTTTTGGTTTCTTTGATTCTTGCTGTCTCACAAAGTCATTAGCTTCCATTTGCCTTGTTCTAGTTTTTAAAGTGTTGTTTTCTTCAGTTAGATTTTGTATGTCTTTTTCCATTTGGTTTGTTCTATTGTTTAAGTAGTTGTTTGCTTCAACCAGTTTTTTTTTTCCTTACTTTTCCAAATTGTTGACTGTTTCATACATACCTCTCATTTCTTTTCTAAGTTTTTCTTCTACCTCTCTTATTTGCCTTTTGAAGTCTTTTATGAGCATTTCCAAGAAGTCTCTTTGGGCTTGAGACCAATTTATCTCAATCTAAGATTTCTTCTGTTGACATTCTGTCATTTTCTGAGTTTGTGTTTGGGTCTGCCCTGTCACCATAGTAGCTTTCTATGATCAAGTTTCTTTTCTGATTCTTGCATTTTTCTTTCTTTTCTTTTGGTATTACCTGTTTTTTGACTTTTAAGGTCAAATTCTGCTCCTGGGGCAAAGGAGACGCTGTCCCAAGCTTCCTGTGCAGCTCTGAGTCTTGACTTTGAGCACAGGGGCCCCTTATGTTTATAGGAGGTAGCTTTGCCGGCTCTTTTCAGGAAAGGGCCTGGTTTCACAAAGTTTACCTTCTGAGCTGGGACTGAAAGTTGCCCAAGTGATTTGCCCTATTGAGCCAATACTAAGTGTCTTAGTTGCTGATTTACTCTGATTAAAACTCTCTCACTGGCTTTTTGAGAGTCTTTCTGACTTAGGTTGAATACCCTTTTGACCCCAGTGAGGCTGACCTTTCTTGAAGTTTTTTCAGTCCGTCTTGCTCTGGATAGTGGTTTCATTTCAGCAGACTTTGTTATAATGGCTTAGTTTTATGTAGTTTTCAAGGGAAACAGGGAGAATTTGAGCAGCTTCCTGACTTTACTCCATCATCTTGGCTCCACCCTCAGAACTCTCTTGATAACTCTTAAGTTTAGCTACAATACTCCTTGAATTTTTCACTTTGGGGTTCTTTTTAGGAGATGATGAGGTGAATTCTTCCAATGGCTACTTTGCTCTCTATTTCTAGACATCAGGGCAGTTTTCCTTCATGATTTTCTGAAAGATGTTGTCTAGGCTCCTTTTTATCATGGTTTTCAGGTAGGCCAATAATTCTTAGATTATCTCTTCTGGATCTATTTTCTACATCAGTTGTTTTATCAATGAAGTATTTTACATTTTATTCTATTTTCTTTTTTCATTTTGGATGTTTTGTTTGACTGATTCTTAATGTCCCCGTGAGTCATTCATTTCCATTTGTTTAATTCTAATTTTTAGTTAATTTCTTTCTTCAATTAGCTTTTTAAAATTGCCTTTTACATTCGGCCCAACTGAACTTTTAATGATTTGTTTAATTTATTGGATTATTTTTTCATTTCACAAATTTTGTTTTTCAAGGAGTTGATGTATTTTTCCATTTCATCAAATCCATTTTGTAAGTAGTTATATGCCTTTTCCATTTCACTAGGTATTTTTAAGAAGTTTTCTTTAGATAATTTGTTTCCTTCTACAAACCCTGCTGCAGATTGTAACTCACTTTTAAGATCCTGTTTTCCATTCTTCCAAAAGCCTTAATAATTCATAACCCCCTTAAGGGCTTCATCTGGAAACACTTTGCCTTTAGAGTCTCAGGATTTGAGGAGGAAGACTCATCTTTCTGAGTTCAAATGTGGCCTCAGACTAAAGTAGGTATTTGACCCTGGATAAGAAACTTAACCCTGTTGATTAAACCTGTTAAACTAAATGAGCCTATTGTAAAATGAGCTGGAAGAAGTGATTTCCATTAATTGGAGGATACCTGAACAAATTGTGGTATATGATCCTAATGAAATAATATAGTGCTATAAAAAATGATGAGCAAGCTCATTTTAGGAAAAAAAATAGAAAAATTCACATTAACTGATGCAAAATAAAGTCAACAGAAGCAGGAGTACACTGTATAGTACAATAACAATATTATACAAGGAACAATTATAAACAAGCTCAGCTATTCTCCCAATATGATGATCTAAGGCAATTCCAAAGACTCATCCAAAGAAAGAACTAATTAAGTCTAAATAAATATCAAGAAATATTGTTTTTCACTTTATTTTTTCCATCTTGTTTTTGGGTCTATTTCTTTTTTCACAACATGGTTAATATAGACATATTTAACATGATATATGTGCCTCTGTGTGTGTGGGAGGGGGAGTGTGTGTGTGTGTAATCTATATCAAATTGCTTAATTGATTATGTCTTAGGGAGGGGTGAATTGAGGAAGGGAGGGAGAAAATGTAGAACTCAAAAGCTAAAAAAAATGTTATTTATTGGAAATTGGAAAAAAATAAAATATCATTAAACATAAAAATAAAATGAGCTGGTAAAAGAAATAGCAAACCTAAAACTTTGATTTCACTAAACCATTTTGACAAAAATAAAAACCCTAAATGGGATCACAAAGGGCCAGACATGAATGAAATGACTGAATGATAACAACAACTAAGATTTTAGAAGTGAAATCAGGGGATCAGTGTCACATGGTTAGAAAATAATAGAACTATCAATATAGTCCTCTTCTGTTGACTTCTTATATAGTACTATTTTCATTGTATCACAATAATAATAGAACAACGAAAGCAACTTATTTGAAATGCGAGGCCAGAAAGAAACAAGTTTTTTGCTACTTCCACTTTAATAACCAGTTCATATAATCAATATTGCTCCTTGACCTCCACATTAGCCTTTACTTCTGTCAATGTGATATAAGGAAAAAATTTTGAATAGCTTTAAATTCTTCACAGATGATTTCATAGTGATTCTGATTGGTAAATTTCTGATCTTGGTCACATATTTCTATCTCATTATGAAGCTTGAAAATTCTGAAATTAATCCCAATCTATGTAGTCAATAAATTTCAGTGCTAATAAACCAAGGCAATAAATTATATGCAACAGTAGAATATTTAGTTGAACATAGAGATTAAGAATAAGGCTAAAAAAAAATAAATTAGCCAGAGTCTATATTCTAGGGTTTAGAATCATGCTCTCTTTTCTGCCAGAACAATTTGAGTTATGAGTCTTACAAATTCACAACTCTGACAGAAAAGCCATAATATTTCTCTTCCACTGGAATATGTTGGGTTGGAATCTTTAATGCACACACATTTTCATGTTGTCCTAGATCATTTCTCTCCACCATGTTATCATAAGTCTTCCAGACACATGCATTATTATTTTCATTCAGTAGCCTCCAAACAATCCAATGCTTTGTTAGAGAAGCATAAATCCATGAGCATATAATTCCTTTACACCAAAGGGTTTACATTGGATCCAATCATCCTTCCAGGATGCCTGATGAAATTGGAAATCAGATGAAAATCTGGAAGAGATTAATTCCCTATCTTAATTAGATATCAGAGATGACCAATTATTTCTATTACAGAAATCCTTTAGATTTCCTTTTTTAAAATGGTCAAAGGATATGAACAGACAATTCTCAGATGAAGAAATTGAAACTATTTCTAGTCATATGAAAAGATGCTCCAAGTCATTATTAATCAGAGAAATGCAAATTAAGACAACTCTAAGATACCACTACACACCTGTCAGATTGGCTAAGATGACAGGAAAAAATAATGATGATTGTTGGAGGGGATGCGGGAAAACTGGGACATTGATGCAGTGTTGGTGGAGTTGTGAACGAATCCAACCATTTTGGAGAGTAGTTTGGAACTATGCTCAAAAAGTTATCAAAATGTGCATACCCTTTGATCCAGCATAAAGAAGGGAAAGGGACCTGTATGTGCACGAATGTTTGTGGCAGCCCTTTTTGTAGTGGCTAGAAACTGGAAACTGAATGGATGTCCATCAGTTGGAGAATGGCTGAATAAATTGTGGTATATGAATATTATGGAATATTTCTGTTCTGTAAGAAATGACCAACAGGATAATTTCAGAAAGGCCTGGAGAGACTTACACGAACTGATGCTGAGTGAAATGAGCAGGACCAGGAGATCATTATATACTTCAACAACAATACTATATGATGACCAGTTCTGATGGACCAGGCCATCCTCAGCAACGAGATCAACCAAATCATTTCTAATGGAGCAGTAATGAACTGAACCAGCTATGCCCAGAAAAAGAACTCTGGGAGATGACTAAAAACCATTACATTGAATTCCCAATCCCTATATTTATGCACACCTGCATTTTTTATTTCCTTCACAAGCTAATTGTACAATATTTCAGAGTCTGATTCTTTTTGTACAGCAAAATAACGGTTTGGTCATGTATACTTATTGTGTATCTAATTTATATTTTAATATTTTTAACATCTACTGGTCATCCTGCCATCTGGGGGAGAGGGTGGGGGCTAAGAGGTGAAAAATTGGAACAAGAGGTTTGGCAATTGTTAATGCTGTAAAGTTACCCATGCATATATCCTGTAAATAAAAGGCTATTAAATAAAAAAAAAAATTTCCTTTTTTATTCCCTGCCATGAAGATGCTCTTCTCTGGGAAGCTTCTTAAAAGATATGATTTTATTCCCCTCCCTCCAAACCAGTAAAAGACATATGTGTCCTCGTCCCCCATAGTTAAGGATCTTAGAGAAAATCACAGGGAATTAGAAGTCATAAGTCTATGTCAAAAGGTCAGAAAAATCTTTCCTTCCTTGAATAGAAGTATCTATAAATCATAACAAAATGCTGCTCTTCTAATTATTTTGACATATCTCAGAAATAAAGGAAACTATAGGTTAGAAGAAGGTTATAGTTGTTTTAATTGAAATATATCTTGATTGGATAGATGTGGTATATAAAAACCAAAGAGTTATATGCTATCACTGAGATAGCAAATATAGAAAAGAAAAACTAAGTCATCTATTCTTTGTGATTTATTCTAGGTATACATTCTAAATCCTTACCTTTCATGTTTCCCTCATTAGTTGTTGGGATAAGGAGCAGTTGATTAAAACAAAATCAGCATATATTTTATTGGGTCTTTAATAAACCCATAAATATTGAAATCAATTAACTCCCAGCTCGGTTAAGTATGGTAGTTACAAGTTTAAGAAAGAAAAAGGGAAGTTAAAATATGAAAGACCTGCTATTAATAGAAGTTGGTAGGACCTGTGGAACATCTTTTCTAGGCTGACATTTGGAAGGACCACTGTGCCCTCTTACAACATGCCCCTTGGTGCCATGTTTAGAGAAGAAAGATGACAATCCACTATAGTCTACCATGACAATTTTTTTCATATTGCCAAGCACAATTAGTATAGAACACTACAAAGAGGGAAGAAAAATAATAGGGTTTGTACTGTCTTTGATTAATATTTTCTTGGCTGTTCCTGGATGGAAACAGCCACAGCAGCTCAACTCCTGTGGCAAAAAGGATAAGATGATCGATGAGTTTTGATGAACAGCATTCCTTTTGTGGTTTTTTCAGAAAGGATGAACTAAGGTGGAGGTGTGGTGAAATGCCACTTTGACATATATTATTGGCAGCCATGTTTCTTTCTATAGCTTTGTAATATAATAGAAAAACTTCATGTCTTCATATCACTTGTGTTTTTTTTTTTTTTTAATAAATAAGATATGTGCAGAAACAGTGAATAATGCAATTCATTTTATGTTTTCTTAACCTTAGAAAGTTTGTTTTACTTTGGTCAAGTGTTATTGTGATGATTGTTGTTGTTGTTGTTGTTTTTTTAATCCATTTCTATACACAACAAAGGAATATTTACAAGTTTGACTCAACATCCCAAAGGTGGACATCTTTTTTCTGCTTCCCCTCACTGCCAGTTGTGCACTGACTACCTGCTGCTCCCCAACTAAAGATCTTGAATTTTGTAGTTTAATTGCCACTTACTCAGTGGTTTTGTGCATAAACACAGCAGCTGCTGTGGTATATTGGAAGGGGCTCAGAAAAATCTATGGACACTTTTCAGCCTTGTCGAGAAAGCCAACAAATTTGGCCCCAGCTGCAATTCTCTAACAGCTTGGCAAAATAACACCTTAACAAAAAAGATTCCAGCTCATTGGAACTCTCCTTACAATATGCCTGAGATGGCAACTAGAGGAAATTACAAAGAGCTATGCAGTATAATGGTGAAAGGAGCTGAAGGTATTTTTTTTTTTCTTTCTTCCCTCACAGAGGTCTTTATGATGGGTTTATAATGTGTTCATTCATTAATATGCACTACTTGCTTAAAGATAGCTACTTGAGATTAAAAAAAAATCTAATATAAAATTTGGATATCTTCCTATTACCACGTAGAGATTATATTCTTTTTGGCTAAACCAACTAAAAATGTGAAACCAAAGGGAAATGGCTGTAGAAACTTTGACAAGGAGTCCTTCCCAATGGCAGTCCTAAGAAGATAATGAATACTGTATTTTAAAAAAAGGGAAGGAATTGGGTTTATGACTGTTTTAAAGTTTAGTGATAGGAACAAAGAAAAAAACAATAATACTTAAATTTTAAGTGTACTTCTGTGATCATGATGGTGTGTTTTCAGGAAGAAAATATTTTTCTGCTTTTTTTTTCTTGTTCCAGCAAAATCCAGGTCAGGAATTATTGAAAGAAGACTGGAGAGAGATTATCTCAGTTCTGTCACTGACAGAATTGTTTCTGTTGGTTCTTCCAACTCTCCTGTACTTCTGTCTGCTTTGTAGTATTTGGCACTCCACTGAGAGGAGATAATATATTGTTTGTGAGGATTTCCTGGGGAGCTTTAGAAGATAGGTACCATATGACACCAAAGTCCCAGTTCTAATCATTTTACCAGAATCTTCAGGCTTTGTAGTGTTTTGAGGCTGTGAAGGAACCAGGGTTGTTCCTCCTAAGACAAACATAACCAGCACTCTCTCTGCATCTTAATGGAGCTGCGTTAATCTTACTCAAATCACAAATCACAGATGATAGTCACTTACATCAATAAGTATAAGAATTTAGAGCCTTCTGCACAGAAAAGGGAAAGGAGAATGAATTGCTGATGGATTCAGAGACCAGTATTCAGATTCTCCTTCTGTTTTTTATTGTCTTTGTAATATATTAGGCAAATCTCTTAACTATCCAAAGTCTCAGATTCCTTGTTTTTAAACAGAGTTTAAATTGGGAATTCAGTCTGAAGTCTGTGGATCTTTTCTCAGAATAATGCTTTTAAACTACAAAAATAAAATGAAAATGATTGCCAAATCATATTGAAATATTAATATTCAAATTTCAAAATTTTCAAATTAAAAAATGTTCAAATTTTCAGAGTTCAAAAATTTTCAAATGGATAAAAAATTCAAAGACCTCTGGTAACGTAAATTTGATTGGATTATTTGGGTGGGCATTATTTGGGTGGTCCCTTTGAGTTCTACACCTATGCATTCTCCTCTCATCTACTTTTCTTCTTTTAAGATGCAGGTTAAGTACCCAAGGTATCCACTATATTGTTCATGAAGCCTTTATTCCTCTAACTGCAACTGCTCTCCAAACTTCCTCATAGTTAGCTATTTTGTATAGACAGGTGTGAATAAAGTGAGATGTGAATGCTATCTCACAAGATGGAGACAGTGTGCTAAAAAGTGAGTGAAGATCAGCTGTGCCCCAGGGTGAGGTTTCTTTCTCCAGAGATCACTAGAGTGGGACCATATAGCTCTTTTCTTTATGAAACTAAATGGGGGCCACCTTGGCATTAAAATTCCCATATAAGGCAATTTAGTAATCCTAAAGATGTGGATGGGTTAGAAGTTTTTCCTCATTTATGACTTAGAATGTGAGGTCGTTTGTCTTGACTAATCAGGGCAAAATTCCAGTCTATATGGAGTATTACCCCAGACCCCTATATAATTCTTGTCTGTTAACTGGGCCTTGCCTCTCCTTGCCTAACTGCTTGTTGGAAGGGAGACACCCAGATCTTAATAAAATTCCTTTCTGCTTTTGCCTTGAGGAACCTCTTTGATTTAATTAAGCCCGGGGTCTTGTCCCACACAGGTGCAATTCACACACACACAGAGACATTTATACGTACACACTCAGTCATACATATTTGTATATATGTGTGTGGGTTTGTTAACTATTGTGTACATTTTATATGTATTTGTATTACATATATTTCTATGTATATATTGCATATCTTTTATATGTTGCATATATTTTTATATGTTTTGGCATGCATATTTTACATATATTTTATATGTATTTGTTTAGAATACAAGCCAAAATTGTGTGCAGGTATCATTTCTTTTTCTGTATTTGTGTCCCCAGTGTCTTAAGGTTAAAAACTAAGAAGTTTTTAATGATACTTATGGACTTATTACCTGAATACTGGAGATCAAGGCCTTCAAATCAAGCATGTCCCACCTATAAAAGCTTCGACAGATTGCTACAGTTAAGTGGAATAACATGTCCCTGAGCCATTCCTTTACCTATCCAACCACCCTGATCTCTGACCTGATAACTTCTATAATCCCAAATAACTGGGGTAAATTGTA